>NW_006399769.1:25228668-25243792 GCF_000299155.1 Elephantulus edwardii
AATGGAAAGCATAAATATTGACATACTAGGCATTGGTGAGATGAGATGGACTGGCATGGGGCATTTTGAGTCGGATGACCATATGATATATTACTCAACAGAGAACCAGGTATAGATGGTGAGTCATTTTATAAAGCATAATACATATACATATAGTATAGTTGGGAATAGTTGAATGAATTACAATGTGAATGAAGAATAATGTGGAACACAATGTATAAAAACTTTGTAAGCAAATCAATGTAAAATAAAAAGGGGGGAAGAATTAGAATTTAAAAGAGTTTGATATTGTAACCTAAAGAGTGAAAAGTCAATTTACTTTTATGAGAAAGATTTGCCAGGACTAGGGAGGGTGGTTTTAAGATGTGTGGGCATGTTTCTAATGACTAGTTTGAATGTAGTGGCTTTTTTTCCCTTGTTATGTTAAGATGATCCGCTGTAGGCACAGAATAAGTGCAAACCAAATTTACAGAGGCTTGGTTTTTTACAAGCAAGTACAAGAGATAATACGCAAAGGAATTAAAGATGCATGCAAAGGAACAATAAGGAAAACGAGCCAGGTCAGAAATAAGAACACATGGATGGAGGATATGTAAATGTGGAAGGAATTACGAGAGTCAAAGAATTTTGTAGTAGAAAGAGAGCAGAGGATAAAAAACCTTGTAAGCCATTGGAAGAGACTAATCTTCTATCCTTCAGCCAAGGTATAGAGCAAATGTTAAGACTTTGAATGTGTCCATGGAAAATGTGATAAGAAATAAGGATTAGCAGAATGTGGCCAAATCAGAATTGGCTCTACACAGCCTGCTTATTTTTTTGGAGAAATTAAAGAAACGTTGGCAAGAAAAAGTATAAAGATGACAAAGAATTCAGGAGAATGTTGACATAAAGAAACCATCATTCCATATTTCTCCTACAAACATAGGAAATGTTATCATTGTTGTTAAGTGCCATTAACTCAAGCACGACTCATAGCAACCCTAAGAACAAAAGACTTGAATCCTGTTCTATAACTATTGTCATTTCTCTAAGTTAATAGAATTTCCAGAGGCATGTTGTTTAGAGAGTGATGCCATTTCTGCTTAAAAGCCTATTTTAATCTGGGAGCTCCATCAAACACTGTCAACCATGGGTAACCAGTGGCACACCAGTGGTCCAAGGTTCAGTCTCACAGCAAACTCAAGTTATCTCAGTACAGCAAATTGACAGACCAGTGCTGTACCACTTATAAGAATGTTCATCCCAAACACAATTAACAACAGGATCTAGGGCTGCAGGACCAAGGTCCCAACAGACTTTATAAACTAGGTCCTGATTCACTCTTAAGAAATGGCTTTCAGCCCACAGTTCAGTTAGCTAAATAAAGCAAATCAAATTAGCTCACACACAATTGTGAGCAAAATAAGAGCAACCAAAGTTTGAAGGACTTTTAATCAGAGAGTATAGGAAATGTGGAACTTCAGACATAATAATCAATAATGAGTCACATATGATGGAAAAATAACTTTTTTTAACAGACAATGATGGCCATTTCTTTCTCTACATTAAGCCTAATTTCCAATACAAAAAGTAACAGATTAAAAAAAGTAAACCATTTTAAGTAAACCATTCATAATGACACTTGATTCAGGGACATTTTTTGAAATGCAGGCAAAAGTTCTCAACAATTTGGAAGGTTCTTGGCATACCAAGGTCATCATCCTCGTAAAGCACAAGTCCTTCTGCTCTCTGATGAGGTCTCAAAAGCATAACTCAATCCTAGGAAGATGATCCTCAGAGAATCATTTTGGAATTCGTCTGAGTTAATTCATGAGCCAAAGGGCAACACTGAGAAGTGTCAAGCAGCCCAACTGGTGAGTAGCAGCCAAAGGGGTTGGAATATACAGCAGCAGAGTGCAAATGCCCAAAGCCCACCTGTGTGTAGGACAAAGCCAGAAAAGTTGCCACTGTCATCCAGGTCCTCCTCGGCATTGGGATTCTCCCACACAGGAAGTAAAGCACTGTGATGGCAGTGACAGAACTGATCCCCAGAATGTGGTGATCAAACTGCACCATGGTGGGGTTCTCAAAAACATTCTTCAGGATGGGAGAGAAGGTAAAGAGATCCTCTGGGATCCAGGATTCTCCCACCGTGGGTAAGGAGTTCTAAAGAAGTCCAGCCTCCAGCCCTGCCACAAAAGCCCCTGAAAGCGCTGTAAGGAACACCATGCCTGCTGTTCCAGGAGCAAGTCGTCTCAGTCATAACAGCTGATGAGTTTCAGCCAACTTGTGCTGAGGAAACAGCAGTGACAGGGAAGTCCACAAGCTCGCACAATAAAGGGCAAGGGCTGAATCCAGGTGTGTGGCAAGACGGTACTGATTGACTCGAGGGATGTCCTGGGAATCTGGCTTTTCTTCCAATCTGCTTTTCACCATATACCATCCCAACAGACCCTGGAAACAGGCTAAGCCACAGAGAGCAAGAACACGTCCTTTCATGCCACGGTTGAGCCAGCCCTTTCTCCAAAAGTAGGCAGCAGGTAGGATATATGCAAGGCCCACAAGGCACCCCCACTTTCTGGGTGAGTACTCCATGTACTAGATGAACTTGAATTCTGCCAGGGTCATGTCATGATTCAAGACTTTAAATTCTGGACATTGCTGGTATTTTTGGAATTCTGCTTCCCATTCCTCTTGGCTTGTAGGAGGCTTCATCTCGTTTATTAAATGCTAATCTACCATCAAGAAGCCAGACTCTTTAAATCTTGATACTCCACCAAGAATGGCTACTCTGGCCACTGTTCCACTGCAGATCAGGAGCCATTGGCCCAGCACACGTGCAGTAGCCTTCGAAGGAAGGGGCACTGTACTCCTCCCAGACTGCAAAGCAACTTCCGAGATGGTCCTGTACTGCCCTGACTTCAGAGGGCACCTGATCAAGCAGCTGCACTCATGCTGTACTTTAGGTGCCACCCTAGAACCCAGGAGCTGGACACAAGGGCTCCAGGTCAAGGCCTTCAGTGTTGGCAAGAGCAAGCATTGCATCTTGAGAGTTGGTGAGGAAAAAATCACTTTTTTATAATCCTTGCTTCTCCTCAAGCTGCATAGGTGACTAGGCACAATGAATTGGAATATTGTCCAAGATAAAGAGCCTGCTTCCATAACCACCACAGTTCCTTTCTGTATGAAAAGACAGGACTTCAAACTTTTATTCTAAAAGCAACAAAGGCAGACTTCCCCAAGGGTCTGGCTTTAGTGGGCCAGTACCTCCCAACCCATATACTATTGGTTGGAAACCTCCTGTAATTTTCAACAGAAAGTCTATGTAGTGTTTACTTTCATAATCAACATTCTACTTTTAAATATGTACCATATAAACATGCCATCTGCATAATCTATCTCAGGTCTCTTGAACCAGCAATTGTATAGACAAAGAGTATTGAATATCCTAGAGACTTTCAAAAGAGTAAACCAATCTGTCTTAGGGAAAGCGCAAGCCAGATCCTTCTTAGAGGAAAGAATGGTGAAGCCTCCTCTTACATACTTTGGGCATGATGCCAGAAAGTAGCAGTGCTTGATAAAAGACTGGAAAATGTAGAGGTCCATCAAAGAGAGGAAGACCTTCAAAGAGATGAATTCACAGGGCTGTAACAATGAGTGTGAACACAGTAGAGATCATGAGGATGGTGCTAGATAGGGTCAAGTTCTGGTACAATGCTCTAAGGTTAGGAATCATAGTCAGCTCAATAGTACTTTAACAATAACACCACCTTAGGGAGTTCTGGTGGCTTAGTGGTGAGAAACAGCACTGCAATCCTGAAAGCATATGGTTCGAATTCACCAGCTGCTTCATGGGAGGATAGACAATCTTCTCTCATGCTATTAACTGCCTTTGAAAACCTACTGGAGGGTCAGGTATGGGTTGGTTCCACTCAGTGATACTCAACAACAACAATAATGGATTAATAGAGTAATTGAACTGTAGAAGCACAATAAGACTGTTGGGAAATGTTAAATCCATGTAGAATCCACCATACATTTGATAGTTGTGTTTGGGAACTTTTCTCAATTATATAGTCTGCTTCACAGATACTTAGCTTACCAAGTGAAACTATGGAGGTAAAGTGCTCAGCAAAATGGCAGTGTTAGCTAGTCAATAGTCAGAATTCATAGGGAATTCACTTTGGCTCATCTGTGTCAAAGTAGATAGACTTCAGTAAGATTTTCAATGACCGATATTTTTTTAAGCAAATTTCTGGGCCTTTCTTCCAAGGTGCCTCAGGCAGCCAACGTTTCTTTCATGATGATGCCCTAAATGATTGACTACTGCTGGAGAAGAGTATTGAATGTACCATGGACTGCTGGAGAACAAATAGGTTTGTCCTGGAAAGGGTGAAACTAAGTTTCTCCTTGGAAGCAGGCATTTTGAAGCTCTGTCTCATATACTTTGGGCACGTGGCCAGGAGGGACCAGTCCTTGGAGAAGGAGAACCCACTTATAAGGGTGGAAGAACAGCACAGGAGAGAAAGACCCTGGATGAGATGGATGAGATACCATAGTAACGGATGTAATGGGGATAAATAAGTGTGCTAGAGTCAGTGAATTTGCCTCCAAATAGGGCCAGATTCAGAGCTACTGTACACAAGGTAGCAATGAGTCGCAGATGACTCAACAGCACATAACAGCAACAACTCATCGTAACTGAACTGGCTTTATTCTTCCAGATACACCCACATTGTCTTAGTCTATCTGTTCTTGAAAACTCCATGACCCACTCTAAGACCTTTGTACTTGTTACTGTGCTTCATGTACTCTGTCCTATTGTTACTGACTCCCAATATTAAGTTTCCTTCTCGGAAAGTCCACCCTCCCTCCTTATCACATCTCCATCTTCTGTTAGGTTTGTTTAGCACTTTCCAGAATAGGAAATACAGTTAGCTCTTCATTTCCTAATTGCTTCTCCAGCTAGGCTGGAATGTGCTCTGTGAGAGCAAGTACTAAGGTTGTTTCATTTCTGCATCCAAAGCTTAGGATGATGGCTAGGTTATACTAAATCCTACAGAAAAGTTTTGTTAAATAAACATAAATTATTATTATCTCTATTCTTAATCTGAATGGGGACACAAATACATATATAACTGAAATAAGATTTCTAAAGCTTCAAAGGTCACCCAGAAATCTCACATGGTGCCCAAACAACAGAATCTGGCAAGCAAAAGCACCTATCTACTTGTGTCACAGACCTAGAAAATCAGCACATACTGTCAGGACCTTGCTATAGTCGACTTTTTAAAAGAGAATTCTTAAAGGATCTTCTACACTCTCCCTCTGTCTCTTATCCAAGTGAATAAAACCTAAGCACAATTATTGAAAAACACAAGACTTGGGGACATTTCTCCCTCATCACACAGTTTTGTCGATTACTGGAAAGACAAAATGTTCAGGTAGAAATAATTGCCATAAAATGACATTTTAATCAGATACCAACAACATTTCATGGATACTCACTTTAATCAATCTGATATGTAGACCGTAATAGCAAAACAAAACCAACTTCGTTACTATTAAGTCAATTTCCCTCATGGTAACCCTGTAAGATAAAGGAGAATTGACCCAAAGGGTTTCCAAGATGAAAGAATCTTTTCTTTTCCATAATTTTTGACTTGTACTTATAACTTGTTAGTTCAATTTTTGTCTTCTAGGTTGCAGCCCCCCCATGATACATCTTCAGGGATATGAACATGTACGGCTAAGCACAATTAATAACAGTGCAACTAAATTCCAAAATCAATCTCCATAATAGTCTATGTGTTTCCTACTGCCAAAGGGGCCCCTTAGAGTAGTGAGAGAAGATCTTCACCCTGAAACCCACAGCGTCCCTTTTCAGCAGGAAGTAGCTAAGAGAATACACCATCCCCTTTTCCCTATGAATCAGGGTGAAGTCTCTCTCAGGGAGGAGTGATAGGGAATGGCAAAGGACACACCGACAAAGGAGATTAATCAGAACTGACTTTGACAAGCACTGTGGCAATTGGACAATTAAAACAGACATTCAGATGGCAGGGAAGAAGAACAAACTGGGGAGGAGAGTAGAGAGAATGGTGCAGCAATGAAGGAATGAAAACCCAAAATCCCTGTAAATGTTTATTAAAACTAATAAAATTTAAAAAAAAATTAAAAAAATAAAATTCTAAAGGGAAAACAATCTTGTCTTTCTCCCTGTGAACAGCTGGTAGATTCCAATTCCAGACCTCTTGGTTAGCAGTTGAATTGTGTTAAATATATTGTCATTAAGTTGGAACAGTCTAGTAACTGACCCTTCAGCCAGAGAAACAGTGTCCTTCGTTTAAGAGTACAACTTTTTTCTCAGTTCAAGCCAGTGTTGTTCAAGAGTCAGTTGTAAATGCTAGATTGGCTATATTTAGTAGACAACAGTTAAAGTCTTCCTGCTCCCAAACAACACAATATCCTCAAGTTTGGTTTTTTTATTGTTTTATATTTTTTATTAATTTTAATGAAAGTTTACAGAGACTTTGGATTTCCATTCATTCATTGTTGTACTTTTCTCCCTGCCCAACCTCCCCCACCCCAGTTTACTCTTCTCTTTGAAAAGCAAAAGAAAAATTCTTTCATTATTATACAATGCCTCCCTGTAAGTCCACTCCACTATGCAGCCTTCGTTCTGGACTTCTGTCATGACAATAATGCCTAATCATGTAACCCTTTTAAAGTGTTCTCTCCTCATCTGTTTCAACGCAGTATACATCATTTATCCCCTCTTTCTCAATCTGTCCCCAACCGTGATGTCAGTCCCGTTTTACAACAGTGGCACTATGCAATATTTCTCCTTTTGTGACTGAGATATTTCATTCAGCATAAATTCCTTCAAGGGCACCCATTTTGTACAATATTTCATGAGTTCCTTGTTTTTCAATGCAGTGTAACATTCCATTGTGTGAATATACCACAGTTTCTCTATCCATTCGTTTGTTGATGGGCACTTACGTTGTTTCCAACACTTTATTATTGTGAACAAAGCCATAATAAACACTAGTGTGCATATATCTGTTTGGGTGGCAGGTGTGGTTCATTTGAAGTATATTCTCAGTAGTGGAATTGCAGGGTCAAAAGTTATTTCTATTTGCAACTTTTTAAGAAAGCGCCAAACTGCCTTCTATAGTGGTTGCACCATTTTATACTCCCACCAACAGTGAATAAGGGTTCCAGTTTCTCCACAATCTTGCCAGCATTGTTATTTGCTGTTCTGTTAAATTTTACTATTTTCACTGGAGTAAGATGATATCTCATAGTTGTTTTGATTTGCATCTCTCTTAGAGCTAGGGATTTTTGAACATATCTTCAAGGCTTTGTTGGCCATCTGAAAGTCTTCTTTGGTGAAGTATCTGTTCATATCCTGTGCTCATTTTTCAATTGGTTTATTTACCTTTATCTTGTTGTGGTGCTCATAACATAATGTTATATTTTATAAGTTCTAGGTATAAGTCCCTTATCTGATATGTCATTACCAAATATTTTTATCCCCAGTCTGTGTCTTCCCTTTCCACCTTGTCGAAGAAGTTATGTGCATAGTTTTTTTATTCTGAGAGGGTCCCATTATTCTATTTTATCCTCTCCTGGTTGTAGATTTTTCAGAATTCTTGGAAGACTGTTTATGTTGTGAATTAGGAATTCTAGAGTTCTTCCAAGCTTTTCTTTAGTGAAATTTATAGTCCTTGAGTTTAGGCCTGGGCTCATGATCCACTTGGAGTTGTTTTTTGTGTATGGAGTGAGGTGTGGATTTTGCTTGAGTTTTCTGCAGATAGTTTTCCAATTTTGCCAGCATCATTTGTTAAAAAGGCTGTTATTTCCCCACTTAACTTATTTCATCTCCTTGTCAAAAATCAGTTGACCATATGTAGATGGACTGATTTCCGGGTTCTCAATTCTATACCATTGATCTATGTGTCTGTCATTGTACCAGTACCACACTGTCTTGACCACCCCGGAAGTGTAGTAGGATTTGAAATCAGGTAGTGAGATGCCTCCTACCTTGTTTCTCTTTTTAAGGAGTGCTTTACTTATTTGGTGCCTCTTTCCAAATGAAACCAGAGATTGCCTTTTCCATCTTATTGAAGAATGGGGTTGTTATTTGTATTGGTATTACATTGAATGTGTAAATTGCTTCTGGTAGTATTGCCATTTTCACAACATTGAGTCTTCCTATCCATGAGCAAGGCATATTTTTCTACTTCTCCGGGTCTATTTTTGTTTCTTGTAGTCATGTTTTGTAATTTTATTTAAATAGATACTTTATTCTTCTGGTTAGATTTTCTCCCAAATATTTAATCTTGTGATTAGCTGTTGTGAAGTGTATTGTTTTTCTTAGCTCCAGCTTTGTATTCTCTTTGTCACTGTAGAGAAATCCAACTGATTTTTGTATGTTGATCTTGTATCCTGTCACTTTGCTGAAATGGTTAACTATGCTCAATAGTTTTCTTGCTGAGTCTTTAGGGTTTCTAAATATACTATCAAATCATCTGAGAGATAATTTTACCTCCTCTTTGCAAATTTGGATACCTCTTATTTCCTTCTCTTGTTTTATTGCTATCGGTAAGACTTCCAATACAATACTGAATAAGAGAGGTGACAGTGGGCATCCTTGACTAGTTCCTGTTCTTAAAGGGAATGCCTTTAACCTCTCTCCATTGAGAACAATGTTGGCTCTCGGATTTGCATATAGACTTCTTAACATGTTGAAGAAATTACCCTCTAATCCTATTTTGTTGAATGTTTTAATTAGAAAAAAGATGTTGGATTTTGTCAAATGCTTTTTATGCATCTATTGATAGGTTCATGTGGTTCTTATTCTTTGCTTTGTGATGTTAATATAATGAATTACATTGATTGTTTTTCTTACGTTGAACCATCCTTAATGTTCATAAGAGATATTGGACTATACTTTTCTATTTTGGTGGTGTCCTTTTTCTGGCTTTGGTATCAAGGGTATGTTTGCTTCCTAGAATGAGTCTGGGAGAATTCCACCTTTTTCTATTTTCTGAAATAGTTTATGTAGAATTGTTGGCAATTTTTCTCTGAATGTTTGATAAAATTCACTTGTAAAACCATCTGGTCCAGGGCTTTTCTTTGTCTGGAGGTAGTTTTATTACCTTTTCAAGGTCATCTTTTGTAATGGGTCCATTCAGGTGTTCAATTTTGGTTTGTGTCAGTTTAGGTAGGTTGCACATTTCTAAGTATTTGTCCATTTCCTCTAGGTTTTCATATTTATTTGAGTATAGTTTTTCATATTATTCTAGTGTTGGCCTTTTCATTTTAGTTGGTTCTGTTGTGATGTTGCCTGATTGATCTCTGATTCATAGTATTTGTGTCTTTTCCTTCTTTTATTTTCTTTTCTTAGTTTTGTTGGTGGTTTGTTGATTTTATTGACCTTTTCAAAGAGCCATCTCCTAGTTTTGTTGATGGTTGTTTTTTTCCGTTTTCTATTTCCTTTATTTCTGTTCAATTTTTTTATCCTCCATTTTTAAGATCTATTTTAGTCCATAATGTAATTCCTACAAACTATTTTTCCAGTGGTCTTATTTAGCCATTTCCCTGTTCTCAGCTTCCTACTGACATTTCTCTGATGTGTTAATTTTAGCTGCAAACACCTAATCAGAATTTTAAGGATAGTTAGTAGTTTGGCTAACTTTCAGGAAGAAATACTAGTGTGTTTTCAACAGGCTGGAAGGATGTCTTCAATTATAAAGATGGAGGAAATAAAAACAAGATGGTAAAATCCATTGAGAGACAGATTGCATTTAATAGGAAAAGATGTAATTTCATTTAGCCGTGGTCTTTATGTCTTGCAAATGTGCTCAGCACTCCTCTATCCCATGGTTCTCAGCGTCAATATTTATGTGCTAGGCTGCTTCATTGGCTCATAAACCAAGAGGTAACTGAGTACATTTACGTTCTGGAAAATAAGTGTTATACCAGGTTGCTTCCAGTTACTTTACTTCTCACTCACACTTTTATACACAGATTCAGGAAAAGGCACATTCAGATAACACGAAGCTCTGATCTTTTTCTCCTTGGCCCTTAGAGTAGATATTTTCCAATTCTAATATTTAGTTAAGAGTGATTCAACTTCAATCAGAATTTCAATCACAGACAACTCAAAGGTTTATTTGTTTTGTTTTAATGTGAATCACAAAAACATTTATACATGGAAATTTCCCAGCTCTATCAAATACCAAATTCAGATTTAAAATTTATGTTTCTAAAAAAATGCAACAGTGAGGACTTCCAAAAAAAAGACTCTTAAACCTTTATTTTAAAATATATGTTATAAATTGTATTGGGAAAGCCTGTTGTCAGGGACCTCTGCAGCGTACTGAAGAGCAACGGTGCCAATCTGGAGCTAATGTGTGCCTGATCCAGGCCATAGTCTTCACAATTACTTGCTACAGAAAGCTGAACAATGACTAAAGATCATAGAATGATGGATGTCTTTGAGCTGTGGTGCTGGAGAAAAATATTGAATATACCATGGACTGCTAGAAGAACAAAGAGGTTCGTCCTAGAGAGGGTGAAACCAGACTTCTCCTTGGAGGCAAGGGTTCTGAAGCTCCATCTGACATACTTTGGGCACATTGCCAGGAAAGAACAGTCTTTGGAGAGGGACACCATGTTTTGGAGGGTGGAGTGACAGCGCAGGAGAGGAAGACTCTCAATGAGGTGGATTGAATCAATGACTGAAGTAATGTGGATCAGAGATTATAAGATTGGCACAGGTTACTGTGAGGTTCAGAGGTGCTGTAAATAGAATCACTATGAATCTCAAGTGACTCAATGGCACATAACAACAACAATATATTATGAACAAAAATCATACTTGATTTTTCCCAAAGGAGAAGTCAATCAACTCATGAGAATTTCTCTCTGGCAGAACTCTTCATTACAATCTTTCTTTCTCAATTCCATTACGGATTCTGATTCTCAACTATTTTCATCCCAGTTATTTTAATGTTTGAGAGTGACAACCACTTCCTAAACAACATACTTCTGGAAACTCTACAGATTTTAATAAATGACAATAGTTATAGAAAAGCTTCAGGCCTTTTGTTCATAGAGTCACTATGAGTCATGCTCAAGTTGATTACAATCAACAACAACCCTAATATTGAAGAAATCAGTATTTTCAATAAGTATTTTGTTGGACAGCAGAATCTAGTCATCTGGCTCATTCATTTGCCCAATCTGGTCTCTCACTAACAAGGCATACATCCCAAATCATGTTCTCTGAATTCTCTCTCTTTCTGTCTCTCTTACACACACAAAATACACACATACATACACAAAAATAAAAGGAATATGTGGTGAAATAACCTGAAAACATCAGATTTAAATCAATACAGGTACCTTTACTAGAATATACCTGGAAGTGAATATAAATATATAACGTGTTAACATTCATGAAACAATTGGCAAAAAACAAGGCCACAGGAATTGGCAGCATACTAATTGACACATTTCAATGGACATTGCCCTAGTAGCACTCACCACGCTGTGCCAAGAAATCTGGAGGACAACCACCTGGCCAATTTACTGGAAAAGATCTATATTTGTGCCCATTCCAAAGAAAGTTGACCCAACAGAATGTCAATATTATTGAACAATACCATTAGTATCACATGCAAGAAAGAGTCTGCAGAAAATTATCCAAAAATGACTAGAACAGCACATCAACAGAGAACTGACAGAAGTGCAGCCTGGGTTTAAAAGAGGCTGTGGTACTAGGGATATTGTAGCTAATATTAGATGGATCGTGGCTAAAAGCAGAGAGTACCAGAGGAATGTCTATCTGTGTTTTATTGACTATGCAAAGACTTTTGACTGTGTGGATCACAACAAACTGTGGCTGATTCTGAGAAGAACGGGGATCCCAGAACACTTGATCGTGTTTATTTGAAACCTATACTTGGACCAGGAGGCAGTCCATTAGAACAGACCAAAGAGACACTGCATGGTTCAAAATCAGGAAGGGTGTCTATCCGAGATATGTTCTATCTCCATACCTTTTTAAAATTTATTTTATTTTATTATTTTTTGTGCATGTACCATCAAATCAGATCTGACTGGTACAGGAGGAAATTGTCCCTCCTTCTTTGGCAGAACATCTGGTGGATTCGAACTGCGTACCTTTGGGATTGCAGTACAGCTTCTTGCCACTAGGCCACCAGAGCTCCCCTCTTCATACCTTTTTAATCTATACACAGAACAGATTATCAAGGAGTCTGAGCTCTATGTGGAGGAGTGCAGCATCAGAATTGGAGGAAAACTCAATAGCAACCTGTGTTATTCAGACGGCACAATGCTGCTTGCTGAAACTGAGGAGGACCTGAAGTCCTTGTGGCAGAGGGTGAAGGATTGCAGCTGTCAATGTGAATTGAAGCTTAATATCAAGGAACAAAGATTCTCACCACTGGGCTGATTGGCAACATCATGATAGGTGGTGAAGAGATTGAGATTATTAACAGTTTTAGTTTGTTTGGCTCCACAATCAACACTCTTGGTACCTGCAAGCAGGAAACTAAAAAAAATTGCATTGGGAAAATCTGCTCTCAGGGCCATCTCCAGAGTAATGAAGAGCAACAATGTCAGTCTGGAGACTAAGGTGTACCTGTCTTTGTAATTACGTGCTATGCATCAGAAAACTGGACAATGACAAGGGGTGATAGAAAGAGAATTGGTGCCTTTGAGCTGTGGTGCTGGAGAAGAGTATTGAATATACCATGAACTTCTAGGAGAACAAACAGGTTTGTCCTGGACAGGGTGAAACCAGGCTGTTCCTGAAAGGCGAGGATTCTGAGGGTTCGTCTGACATACTCTGGGCATTTTGCAAGGAAAGAGCAGTCCTTGGGGAGGGACACCATGTTTGGAAGGGTAGAGGGACAGCACATGAAAAGAAGACCATAGATGAGATGGATTGATTTAGTTACTGGGGTAATGAGAGTAGGTGTGTCAAAGACTATAACGTTGACACAGGATAGAGCATGTTTCAGGGCCGTTGTTCATAGGGTCACTATGAGTTGCAAGTGACTCAATGGCATATAACAACAATAACAAGTGCGAATTTAGAAAATATAGAGGCTTATGAAGTTATGAAGAAGACCCTCGATGAGATAGAGCAGGGTATAGGGCTATTGTATGTAGGGACTGTATGAGTTGCAAGCAACTCAAGGGCTCACAACAACAATAAAAATATGTTAATATATAATATGTTATATATTGTTGGTGCTGCTGTGTGCCATCAAGTCAGAATCAACCCATAGCTGCCTCCAGCAGGTTTTCAGAGACAGTAAATCATAAGGGAGAAGAGTGCCCATCCTTTACCTATAAAGCACCTATAGAATTCCAACGAATGTGCCTTTGAAACTGCAGCACAGCTTTTTACCACTAGGCTACTTCTTGTTGTTATGTGCTGTCAAGTTGCCTGGAACTCAAAGCAACTCTATGCACCCTGCCCTATCCTGAGCCAATCTTAGAATCCCCAACACCCCTATTTGCCCAATTACCCTATTTACTGTGTCCATCCATCTCATCCTGGATCTTTCTCTCCTGCGCTGACCCTCCATCCTTCCAAATATGATGTCCTTTTCCAAGAACTAGTCAATCCTGGCATCATGCCCAAAAGTGAGGTGGAGCTTCAAAAATCTGCCTCCAAGGAGAAACTTGGTTTCACCTTCTTCAGGATAAATTTGTTTGTTCTCTTGGCAGCCCATGATATAGTAGTCTTCTCCAGTACCACAACTCAAAGGTATTGATTCTTCTTCTGTCATCCTCAGTCACTATCCAGCTCTCTGATGCTTAGTAAGTAATTTCAAAGATCAAGACCTGGATCAGGTGCATCTTAGTCCTTAGTTTAACATCCATGCTCTTCAGCATTTTGGAAAGGTAATTGGGAGCAGATTTTCATAGTACAATTTGTCTTTTCATTTCCTTATTATTGGTGCCAAGAGTGTTGATTATGGAATGCAATTTACATTGAACACTTCTCTCTTTAACCTTATGCAGCAAAGACTTCAAGTCTTCTTCAACTTTAGTGAGCAAGGTTGTGTCATCTGTATAACGTAGGTTGTTGATGATTCTTCCTCCTATTCTGATGCCATATTATTCTTCATAAAGTCCAGCCTCTTGAATGATCTGATCAACATCTAGACTGAAAAGGTATGAAGAAAGGACATATCCCCGATGTACTCCTTTTTTGATTTTGAACCCTGGACTGTTTCCTTGCTCTGTTCATACAACAGATTCCTAGTCAAGTATAGATTTCACATGAACACAACCAAATGTTCTGGTATTCTCATTTTTCTCAATATTAGATAGAAGCAAATTATCATTTTTTCACTAACATAAATTCTGACTATGTGTCAAACAACTAGTCATAAATGTGCATCATTTTTTAACTATTCTATTTTCTTATGAAACATAAGAAATTTCCTATGTGCAAGTCATTTTGTTTTTAACAAGCATAAATATTGTGGAACAATCTCACCCTCCATTTAAACATAAGTCTACTTGTGTTCTTCTCATATTGTATGAAATTTCTAAACTTAAGAACTAAAGAAAAAGTTTTTCCGTAAGTGAAGTCATAACAATCATAATTCTCTTAGATATGTTTTTAAACCAATCTAAAGATTCTCACCACTGGCTCAATTGGCAGCACAATGATAGATGAAGTGGAGCTTGAGATCGTTAACAACCTCTTGAAATTTTTAACAATTTCTCAGCTCCACAATCAACAATCTTGGCACCATCAGTGAGGAAATCAAAAGGCAAATTCCACTGGGAAAGTCTATTGTCAGGGACTTCTCCAGAGTGCTAAAGAGCAATGATGTTAGTTTGGAGACTAAAGTGCACGGGTCCAGGTCATGGTCTTTGCAATTACTTACTATGCATCAGAGAGCTGGACGATGACTAAGGATGATGAAGAAGAATCAATGTCTTTGAGTTGTACTGAGGAAGAGTGTTGAACTTTCCATGTTCAACTGTCAAGAGAACAAATGAGTTTATCCTGAAGAGGGTGAAACCAAGTTTCTCATTGGAGGCAAGGATTTTGAAGCTTCATCTTATACATTTTAGGCAT
>NW_006399769.1:25244710-25254903 GCF_000299155.1 Elephantulus edwardii
ATGTGGGTATTCAAAAGGCCAACATGTTTGTTCGCACAGTGTTTAATCCACTGAGTTACCAAGGCTACAACAGAGCTTTAGATTAAGTTGTTATTGTTGTCATCTTTGTTAAGTGCTGTTGACTTGCTCTATCTTGTATCATCTTAATCTTTTTGAGACCATCGTTGCAGTTACTGTGTCAATCCATCTCGTTGAGCGTCATCCTCTATTTTATTGAGCCTCTTTTCCAAGCATGATGTCTTTCTTTAGGGGCTTGCCTGTCCTGATAACATGTTCACATAATGTGAGATGAAATCTACACATCTTTACTTCTGAGGAGCACTCTGGCTGCATTTTGCAAGAGAAGTTTGTTCTCATGGCAAGGCCCATATTGTTCAATATCCCAAAGCATCAATTCTTTTCCCATATTCTTTATTCACTGTCTTGTTTTCGGATACACTTGAAACAGTTTAAAATATCATTGCTTAGTCCAAGTAAAGTTTAAGTTTTAAGTTGGTGGAATTGCAAAACGGTACAGCCACTCTGGAAGGTAATTTGGTGTTTCCTCAAAAAACTGAACATAGAAATTCTATGTGATCCAGCTAGTCCACTGTTTGGAATATACTGTGAGAAAATGAGAACTGAGGCAGAACCGGAGACTTGTACAACTATGTCCATAGCCATGTTATTCACCATCGCAAGAACATGGAAACAGCCCGAATGTCCAACCACAATCAAGTGGATTGAGAAATTGTGGTAGAGTCACATGATGGAATACTATGCAGCACATAAGAGCAATCCTTTTAAAAATTACTACCTAACCTGAGAGGGACTGGAGAGCATTGTGCTAAGTGAAATAACTCAGTCTCATAAGGACAAATACTGTATAAGACTATTATTATAGAAACAGATAACTAGTAAAACGTGTATGAGAATCTAAGAGGGTTGGGGGGCAGAGGGGTTGAGGACAAGAGGGCGTGGTAATCATGGTGTTGCACAATTTGAGGGGTGGAGGAAGGAGTGGGTAAAGGAAATGGGGAAGATCAGTGTGAAAAACAGTGTATATGAACTTTGTAACTAAATCAGTATAAAACAAAAAAATTATAAAAACAAAAAAGTATATGCTTGTTCTTTAACACTTAAAAGGGATCCTTAGTAGATAGATGTTCTCAATACAACATACAATTTGATTTCTTGCCTGCTGTTTCCCAAGTATTCATTGTAGATTCAAGTAAAGTTAAATCTTTAACACCATCACAATTTTCACCATTTATCATGATACTTGGTACGGGTTCAGTTTTGAGAATTTTTGCTTTTTCAAAAATTCTTTTATTTTTTTAATCTTATCTTTTTTAATTCTTATGTAGAACTGGAGATAATATTTCTTGTTCCACAGACTCTTTTGAATCGAGTTTGAATTTCTGGCTGTTCCCTACCAGTAGCTGCTCCAACAATTTATTAATAATAAATTTTACTTATGTATGATATTGTTGTTGTTGTTGTTATGTGCCTTGCATTGGAATGATATAATTATTCATACATCTTTTTTTGTACATATACTTTATGTTTTATATAACAATTCATATACATCATATTTTATATAATTAATTGCCATTGCTCTTTTCTTATTATCACTCTGTCTTTTCAACTCCCCATTGAACCTTTCCGATTACATCACATTCCCCCATCCTCTAACCACTATCCTAGGGATTTCCCAATTTTCCTTTTCTACCCCCCTTCTCTCCTTCCCCTTCCCCTTTTGAATATTTATATCTATTTTGCTCAGTTAACTTTCTATTTTCACAATAGTGGTGTCTAAAGATAAGAAAAGAGGACATAAGGGTACAGGGCCATGTGTGTTTCTCTGAAAGGGTCAGAGGGAATGAGAATAGCATAGTTCCTCAATGTCCCAGAGAAAAATAAAGTTAAAGAACCCATAGCCCAGCTCCATTTTGTCTCTAGAACCACAGCAATAACAAGAGGTTTATGTATCCATTGCTGACTCACAGACTCAGTTGTTATTCCAACAATGGGGTTTAGTAGGGAAGGAAGTTGGAGAGCAAGGGAGGCAAAGAATATCTCACAAGTCCAGGTTTTAGCCCAAGTTCCAAGGCACAATTCCTCAATTAGTTCCAGCTCAGTAGTCAAATCCAAATCATCCAGCAATATTTGCCTCCAAAGAAACAAGCATCCAACAGGTTATAAGTTAGCTTCTCCTTCAAGCATAGGGCAAGAAGAGCAAACATCTTTAACTTTGACCTTTATCTCAGGGCTCCTCTGCTTACACCTTGAACAATTTCTTCACAGCAATGACACTTCAACAGCATCACCAGAGTCTTGTCAAGAAGGTCTGATCCAGTCTCCTTCAAGTCTTGCCACTCTAAGTCTTTCTCACCTCAAGTGTTGTGACCTTGTGTATGTAAACACACTCTTTCTCTTATCCTAATCCCATATCTGTTGATGATTTGCAAGACCATGCTCATTTGCAAGAACATGTGCCTGCATTTAGATAGCTGGAGACTAGAGGGGGCTAACTGTAATCGCTGAAAGAAGTGAATTTTTAAGTTAATATTACAAGTGATCTTACGCACTATTTGTCATTATATCACTGAAAACTTTTTTTCTTTTACTCAATATAATGCTCTCTAGTCTCTCTCAAGTTTCTGTCAAGGCACAACCCACATAGAAAGCTTTAATAGTGGGGCTTAATTAAGAAGTGTTTAAAATCTCTTTCATTTTCTGAAAGCACTATGTCAATTACATTCTGTAGGTTGGTTAATAACTAGACTTCCACAAATCTTGATGCCACATTTTTCTTCACAGAGTCCAGTTTCTTGGATTATTTTTTCATTATGTTGTTGTTGTGTACCATCAGCTAGAAACCAAGCCCCAGCTGACCCTCCAGTGGATTTTCAGAGGCAGTTAATAGCACAGAAGTTGGGGGGAAATTGTTCATCCTTCCCCAGTGGAGCAGCTGGTGGATTCACACCACATGCCTTCAGGATTGCAGAGCAGATCCTTGCCACGCCACCAGAGTTCCCCTATTTTCTCACCGTACAGATTAAGTAGATAAGGTGAAAGGACACAATTCTGGCACACACATTTCTTGATTTTAAACCATGCAGTATTCTCTTATTCTAATTGAATAATTGCTTCAGGGTTTGAATATAACTTCCAAATGAACACAATTCTGGACAATTCTGTCTTCACAATTTACACGTTTTTTATTGTATGATAGACACCATCAGATACATTTGCATAGTCAATAAAACCTAAGTACAAACCTCTCTGCTCCAAGATCCATGTGGAGTCAGCGATAATGTCCCTTCCCCTCCATCTAGTTTGAATTTATGGTTGTCCTCTATCAGTGACTGCTCCAGTCACTTATGAATAATGTACATCAGGGTTTTACTTGTGTATGATGTTGTTGTTGTTGTTATTGTTATGTGTGATCGAATCACTTGCAACTCATAGCAACCCTATGTACAACAGCTCCAAACTCTACTCTTTCTCCCATTGTCTCTACACACTTATCCCTATTACCTCAGCCTCTGAGGCAATCCATTTCATCCATGGTTTTCCTCACCTTCACTGTACCTTCAGCCTTCCAACTTTGATGTCCCTCTCCAAGGATTCCTCCTGAAAACATGCCCAACGTTATGTCAGATGGAGCTTCAAAATCCTTGTCTTCAGGAGCAGCCTGATTTCACTCTCTCCAAGATGAAATTATTTATTCTCCTGGTAGCCCATGGTGTATTCAATACTCTTCTCTAGCATCACAACTTAAAGGTATCAATTCTTCTATCATCCTTGGTCATTGTCCAGCTTTCTTAAGCCTAGCAAGTAATTGTGAAAACCATGGCCTGGGTCAGGTGCACCTTAGTCTTTAGACTGACATCATTGCTCTTCATAGTCCAGAGAGGTATCTGACAGCAGATTATCCTAATGCAATTCATCTTTTGATTTCCTGGCTGCTGACACCAAGAGTGTTTATTGTAGAATGATGCAAACTGAAGTTGTTAACAATCTCAATCTCTTTACCATCTATCCTGATGCTGCCAATAGGCACAGAAGTGAGAATCTTTGTTTTCTTGATGTTGAGCTTCAATCCATATTGAAGGCTGCAGTCCTTGACATTCTACAGCAAATGTCTCAGGACTTCCTCAGTTTCAGCAATCAATTGTATCTGCATAACTTAGGTTATTTATGAGTCTTCCTCTGATTGTGATGTCACATTCCTCCTGATAAAGACCATAAAGCCCACCTTATCAGATGATCTAGTCAACATATAGATTGAAAATATTTGGAGATAAGATGCATCCCAGCCATACACCTTTTGTGCTTTAGATCCATGCAGCTTTTCCTTGCTCTGTTCTAACTATTGCCTTCTGAACCAAGCATAGATTTCCCATAAGCACAATAAGGTGTTCTGGAATTCTCATTCTCCTCAAGGTTAGCCACAATTTGTTGTGATACACACAGTCAAATGCCTTTGCCTAGTCAATGAAACACAGATACATATTCCTCCGGTACTCACTGCTTTCAGCCAAGATCCATCTGACATTGGCTATAATAACCCAATATTAATAGAAGAAGTGTCACAGCCTCTTATAAATTCAGCCTGAACATTTGGAATTTCTCTGTTGATGTGCTGTTTCAATTGTTTTTGGACAATTTTCACCAGAATTTTGTTTGCATGTGATAATAATGTCATGTCGCACTTTTTTTTTTAAATGGGGACAAATATGGATCTGTTCCAGTCAATTGGCCAGCTAGTTGTCCTCCAGATTTTTTTGCACAACTTGGTGAGCGTGGTCAGGGCAGTATCTGTTTGTTGAAATAATGACACTTGCTTTGTTGTCAATTCCTGGGGTCTTAATTTTTTGCCAGTTCCTTCAGAGCAGTTTGAACTTCCTCCTTCATCACCACAGGCTCTTGATCATATGTTGGGGAGTTTTTTCCCCATGAAACTCTTCAGTGTCAGCCAATTCTTCTATATACAGTGATTCTGTACACTCCTTCCATTTTCTTTTAATGCTTCCTGGATCTTTTAACATTCTTCCCAAAGTATCCTTAAGTATTGCAACTTGAGGCTTGAATTTGTTCTTCAATTCAATTCCTTCAACTTAAGAAATGCTGAGCGATTTTGGCTTTTTCGATTTTCTGACTCCCGCTCCTAACACATTTCATTATAATGCTTTGCTTTGTCTTCCCTTGCTGTCATTTGAAATCTTCTATTCAGCTCATTAAATTCTTGATGTCTTTGCTTTGCTTTGGCTCTTCAGCACTCTAGTGAAATATTCAGAGTATCTTCTGACATCCATTTTGGTACTTTCTTTCTCCGCTTTGTAATGACCTTTTGTATTCTTCATGGATGATATTCCTGATATTCTCCCATAGCTTGTCTGTTCTTCACTCATTAGTGTTCAAGGCATCAAACCTGTTCCTGAGATGGTTTTGAAATTCAGGTGGGATAGACTCAAAGTCAAATTTTGGTTCCTGTGGTTTTTGATTTTATTTGCTTTAGCTTTACTTTGAACTTGTGTATGAGTAGTTAATAGTCTGTTCCACATTAGCACCTGGCCTAGTTTTCACAGCTTATATTGAGTTTTTCCAATCATTATTTCCACAGATGTAAGCAACCTAATTCCCATGCATATCATCAGGTGAAATCCATATGTATAGTATGCATTTATGTTTTCTTATAAAAGGTATTTTCAATTAATAAATTACTGATTATAAAGAATGCAATCATTCTATCTCCAGCTTGAATTCTGTTACCAAGTCCGTGTTTTCTGACTACTGATCCTTCTTCCCTGGCCCGACGTTTGCATTCAAGTCACCCATTATTATTAATGTATCTTGATTGCATGTTCAATTGATTTATGAAACTATATACTAATTTGTGAATTTTGTTAAATCATCTTTTTTTGGAATAGTTATATATATGTATCAACTTCAATTGGTTGGTCCCATAATTGTCTTCCAAATTCCTTGGCATAGGAAATGAATATTTTCATGTCTGCTTCATTTGTTGAAACACCTCAGCTGTATTCTGTGCAGTCCTGGAGTTTTATTTTTTACCATTCATTGCCTTCATTAAAGCCTGGACATATTCCTTTAGTAATACTGGTTGCTGATCACATGCTAGTTCCTAAATGGTTCAGTGTTGAACAACTGAATTCCCCTTCAATTTTCCAATCCCAGCATCGATAACATGATTATTTGCTTCAGAATGGTAAATGCCAGTCCACATCAGTTCACTAATCTGTAGATATGGATCTTTATGCAGTCCATTTCATTTTTGGTGACTTCCAATTTTCCTAGATCTCAGACTTCATACCTTAGATATCCTAAATATTAATAGGTGTTTGCAATATCTGCTCTCATTTTGAGTCATGCCACATCAGTACATGAATGGCTTTTATCAGCTGAAAACTTTACTCCATCCATGTTAAGCTCAACTCTATTTGGACTAGGCAGCCCTTTCTCGGTCATGTTATAAATCCCCTCTAAACTAATGGCCTCATCTTTTGGCACCATATCAGAGAATATCCTACTGCTATTCATGGAGGTTTTCAAGGACTCATCATTTCGGAGGTGAGTGTCATTTCTTCTTTCTAGTTTATCTTAATCAGGAATGTCACTAAAACGTGTTCATCATGAATGGCCCGATTGACATTTGAAATATTGGTTGCATAGCTTTCAGCATTGTAACAAAGCACAGGCCATCACCATATGCCAGATTGAGAGAAAAGTGGTTATAGATTAAATTAGACAGTTTAAAAAACTATTTTCCTTGAGGTAGAAGAACCTTAGTTTCTCCAAACAGACTTCAAATGGTTTTCCTATATGTTCCCCCTCATTTTACAGGGAAAAGTATTTATGTCCAAAACCTGAACAGGAAAACTCTCTCCTCTTGCATCTAACTCAAGGACCTTGCTGGTGGGGGGGGAATGCAGGAAATAAGCTATTTTGGGGAAAGTATAAGATTACTCAAATAAAAATATCATTGTTATCAATTAATGTACTTTCACTATAAGATCAAGTCATAATAACAAATTATAGAATTTCAGTGTTGAATAAATATTTTGGAAACACAGAAGACAGGTTAATAGCATGGGCTCCAGATTCAGATCGAGTATAGGTTTGAATCAACAAGCTGGTCTATGGGAGGAGGATAGACAATCTCTTTCTGTGTGATTTATTGCTTCTGAAAACCCACTGGAGGGTCAGTTATGAGTCCATTCCAACTCTATGGCACATGCCAACTCATCCTTTGTTTCCTTGAACTCAATTTGCCCCACTTCTCCTGTGCCACTTCTCCTCCACGCAGATGAAGGCAATAAAATCGAAGAAGACTAGCCCATGAAAGCATCTTGTAAACTGTTACATTCTCTTTCTTCCCTCTGGCTTCAGCAACTATGGAAACTACATGTATAGATGCAGATTCTATACCTGTTTGGAACTATGGATGATGGCAGAACCTCTGTTAACATGAATTATTAAATAACCACAGGAAAGAAGACAACATACTAAGTGAAATCTTGACCTCTCAAAAACTTCTATTCATGCAAGACAAAAAAATTAAATATACCAATGTTGTTGTTGTTGATGTTGTTGATTGCCTTCAAGTTCAGCACGACTCATAATGACCCTGTGAACATAATGCCTGAAGCTCCTCTACAACCATAGACATTTGTCAAAGTTCATAGAATTTCCAGAGGCATATTGTTTAAGAAGTGAATGCCACTCCTCCTTCCAAACCTGTCAGAGTCTGTTATTGTTGTTATGTGCCATTGACTCTGAAGCCTGCCCTGTCCTGAGCTAGTCTCACTAATTCCGACACACCAACCTCCATTGCCCCGGTTACTGAATCAATCCATCTCATCCAGGATCTCCCTCCCCGGTGCAATCCATCCACCCTTCTGAGCATGATGTGAGATGAAGCTTCAAAATCCTTACCTCCAAGAAGAGACTTGGTTTCACCCTCTCTAAGACAGACCCATTTGTTTTATTGGCAATTCAAAAAATAAACAAATAAACTAAATAAAAAAAATTTTAAAGGAACACATTGATAAGCACATTTTACATGTGAGTCTATTTGGTCCAGTAGACAGAATGGCCCTAACTTACTCATTTACATGTGTCACTAAACAAATCTACTCATGGAGAATACTTGCCATGGTCTTTAATACTATGGAGTTTCTCAGTTTCTCTTTAAAGTTCTGCTATGCCTGAAAAAGTAAAGTTTTCTTTTACCTGTGAAGTATCACAGGAACAATAATGTGTGTAGGATCAGAGCATGACTAGAATTTTATTGATGACCTAAGGCAAAATAAAATTCAGTCTGTTCTTTTGTGGGAATATTAGATCTGCTGCTCTTTCAGCAGTAAAATCGTGTTTTGTCAGCAGCTACTGAAAGCAGATATGACTCAGAGGACACATAAAAGCATATATGTGAACTAACTAGCTATTATGTTTAGAAAACCATTTTTTGAAACTTATATGCACTCTTAACATTTCAAGTTTTGAATAGTCAAAATTACCTTCAGAAGGTGGAATTTGAAAAAGAGTATCTTCCCCTCTTGTAAGACAGAGGAAGGGTATACAAAGTATACAAGGACATGCAAAGACTCCTAAGTACTAGGGAGGGCAGGAAAATTGAAGGTCATTGTGTACCACAGCTTTATTATACAGGAAAAAAAGAAGTAAGATTTGAAAGGATTGCCTGAACTGAAAAACATCATTACAACAGAGTTAGGTCGGAAAATCAGTCTTCATGACTCCAAGTTCAATGCCTCTCCACTCCATCCCAACACCAAACCACTAACTTTTAAGGTAGCTCAGTTCCTAAAGCTTCAGAATTGTAAAATATTGAGGTTTTTTTCCATGATATTTTACTTAAATTTTTTTCTCAAAATGTGATATTTTTATCAGGATGTCTCTGTTCATTGTGAGTGTGTACAAGAAATATCTGCTTGTGTTTGGTGCATTAACGGCATTCAATAAATGTTGCTTTGTTGAGATTATGTCTTTTAAGCCTCAAGGTCAGCTATCTAGCATTTCCATAGAAAGGAGGGATAGGAAGAGAGAAAAGAGAGCAAAAGAAAATAATTACAAAGCCAACTTTTGTTCTTAAAAACTGAGTTTTTCTCAAAACGCAAACATGATTCTTTTAAAAAAATAAATACAGGCATTCCATCACTGCTTACTATGTTTTTAAAAGATTTCTGGATCTGACTATGACAGAATCAAAGGTATAGTATTCACTCTCATCATGAAAATAAGTATGTAACAAGCAAAAATTTGTAATATTTTCAGAAACACTAGAAAGCAGAGTTCCTTGAAAAACCTATGAGGTGAATTTTCAGTTTGCTCTAACATTCAAGGTGCAACCACAAAATCTAAACAAAGATTTTAATTTGAGGTAAAGTAAATAGAGCATACAGATCCAACTAGGCAGAAAACAATTAGAATCGCATCATTACAGTATTAAAACCACAAACTACCAACATAGAGAGCCAGCCCACAAAGCACAGTTAAACAAAAAAACAGTTCAAAGATGAAAGTAAGTACATAGTTCAAAGATAAAAAGAAGGTATGCAGATAATCAGCTGGACAAATATATAAAATATGCTATTAATAGACCTGTGCTACAAGAAATTGCAGGGATTTCTGATGGTCTAATAGGTAAGGAGTTTCACTGCCAACCCAAAGGCATGTGGTTCAAATCCACCAGCTGCACCATGAAAGAAAGATGCACAATCTCTTCCTTTGTGATTAACTGTCTCTGAAAACCTGCTGGAAGGTCAGCTGTGAATGGATTCTGATTCCACATACATAACACCAGCAACAAAAACTTGGTGGAGAGTCAGCTTTGAGTCAGTTCCAAAATCGTGGCAGAAAGAGAAAGAGAGAAATAGAAGAAAGATTAAGGGATGACCCTCAATGAGATGGATCGATTCCGTGAGTGGAGTGGTGGGAATGAGCGTGTTTGAGAAGGTGAGGTTGGCACAGGATAGAACGGTGTTTAGGGCTCTTGTACATAGGGTCGCTATGAGTCGCAAGTGATTCGTTGTCACATAATAACAACAAGAACCACAACCACCCTCTCTTTGAGGATAAGCAATATCAAATGTAAATATGGAATTACAGCCGAGTTTGTTAAAAAAGGGGGGGGGGCTGGGCAGGGAGAAAAGTGCAACAATGAA
>NW_006399769.1:25255003-25259782 GCF_000299155.1 Elephantulus edwardii
ATTGTCATGACAGGAGTCCAGAAAGAAGGCCGCACAGTGGAGTGGACTTGGCGGGGAGGAATTATATAACAATGAAAGAATTTTTCTTTTACTTTTCAAAGAGAAGAGCGAACTGGGGGGGAGGCTGGGCAGGGAGAAAAGTGCAACAATGAAGGTATGGAAATCCAAAATCTCTGTAAATGTTCATTAAAATTATTAAAATAAAATCTAAAAAAAAAAAAGGTTGAACTCCAAACCAGCCAATTACCTCTTTTTGTTTGTTAAGAGATGGCTTTAATATAATTAAGTGGTTAAGGGAGGGGGAAATTGAAAGAATAGTATCTTAAGGTAATTCAAAATCTAATGGTCTCAAATAAGGTTTTATTTGAACACAGCCATTCCTATTTGCTTAAAAAATATCTATGGATATTTTATATAATATCAGAGTGGAGTAATTGTTAGAGAAACCTTATGGCCTACATAGTCTAGAATATTTATTGTCAGTGTTTTTATGGGAAAAACATTTCCAAACTCTGATCTGTAGAAGGAATTAAAAAACACTAGAAATTGTAAATAGTGTGTATATTAAAACAGCAACAGAATGCTTTCCTCATTTAAAGAGAAATGTTCAAAAGATTATTTAAAACAATATTATTTGTGAAACTATAGGATGTAAATGTATATTCAGTGTAGTGTATGTGCACTGAGAGAGCTCTGGTTGCACGGTTGATGGGGAATTGCCCTGCTAACCTAAAAGTCTCAACTCTCTGGCAGTTAGAATCCACGACTGGCTCCTTGGGAAAAACATGAATCATCTTCTTCAACACTATTTTTAGCCTTAGAAGGCTGCTGGAGGGTCAGCTATTAACTGGTTATGGCTCTAAGGTAATGAGAATGAGAAGCATAAAGTACTACTACAGGTGATAGAGTTCCTGAGCCCTAGGCTAAATAGAGTCATACAGCTCACTCAAAGGCCACAACTCTCCACCAGCAACTCATAAGGAGAAAGATGGGAAATTTACTCTCATGTGACACAGAAACTCAGTGGAGGGTTAGCTATGGTGGCTTCTGACTCAATGGCAATGAATTTGAGTTGGTGTTTTTCAGTTTTGTTTTGTCTGTTAGGTTTGGCTTGTTTTTTTTTTTTTTGTTTGTTTGTTTTAAAATAGCTATTATACATGACTTAACAGTAGAGGAGAAATGGATGCACTGCAATCCCAAAGCATGTGGTTCAAATTCACCGGTTGCTCCAAGGGAGAAACTTGAGCAATCTCCTCTCGTGTGATTTACTGCCTCTGAAAACCTGCTGGAGGGTCAGGCAAGAGTCAATTCCAACTTGACAGCACATAACAACAACAAGAGATGAGATGACAAGAGAGGAATAATGGAAGCTTAATGTTTGAGACTAAAAAATTTCAAGACGTACTATCTAAGCAGGAACCAATGGCAATTAAAGAAGAAGTGGAAGCCACATTGAAGGAAATGGCAAAAATTACCCGCAGGAATGATGAGATACAATTGACTTGTTTCAATTAACAGATGCAGCCTTGGATGCGCTCACTAGTCTATGCCAGGAAATTTGGAGGACAGTTGTCTGGCCAGTGGGTGTTAACAGGTCCATATGTGTTCCTATTCCCAAGAAAGGTGATTCAACAGAATGTGGAAATTATTGAATATTATCATTAATATCACACGTAAGTAAAGATAATTCAAGAACAGCTGTAGCAGTACATAGATATGGAACTTCCAGAAGTTCAACAGGATTTAGAAGAGGCCATAGGACCAGGAATATCATTGCTGAGTCAGATGGATCCTAGCTGAAAGGAAGAAATACTAGAAGAATGTCTATTTGTGCTTTATTGACTATGCAAAAAGTCTTTTTTTACTCTGTAAAAACAAGTTATAGCTGACATTGAGAAGAATGGGAATCCCAGAGGACTTAATTGTGCTAATGTGAATTTTATATCTGGTTTATAAGACTATTGTATATACAGAACAGGGGAACACAGCATGGCTTAAAGTTAAGAAAGGAATGTGTCAGGTTGTATTCTCTCTTCACTCCTATTCAATCTGTATGCTGAGCAAATTATCCAAGGAGCTGGACTCTATGAAGAGCAATGTGGCATGAAGGTTAAAGAGTGACTCAGAAATAAGTGCATTACACAGATGATACATACAACCTTGCTTGTTGAAAATGAGGAGGACTTGAAGAAGCACTTGTTACAGAAGATCAAAGAATACAGTCTTCAATATGGATTGCATCTCAATGCCAAAAAAACCCAAAAATTCTTATCACTAGACCAATTGGCAACATCTTGGTGCATGGAGAAGAGATTAAGACTATCAACAACTTCATCTTACCTTGGATCCACAGTTAACACTCCTGGTACCAGCAGTCAGGAAATCAGGAGACGTTTTGCATTGAGAAAGTCTGTAGTTAGGAATCTCTCTAAATTATTGAGGAATAATCATGTCAATTTGAGGATTAAGGTATGCCTGATTCAGACTATGGTTTTCCCAGTCACTTGCTATACATCTGAGAGCTGGACAATGAATAGGGATGACAGAAGAAGAATTGATGCTTTTGAGCTGTGGTGTTAGAGAAAAGTACTGAACTTTTCACAAATATCCAAAAGGACAAACAGGTATGTATTGGAGAGGGTGCAGCCAGAGTGCTCTTTGGAGGCAAGGATGATGTGGTTTCACATCACATACTTGGGGCACGTTGCAAGAGGGGTTATTCCTTAGAGAAGGTCATGATCCTTGGAAGGGTAGAGGGTCAGTGAAGGAGCAGAAGACCTTTGACCAGGTGGATTGACATGATGACTGCCACAGTGGGCTCTAGTGTGTCAGGAAATGAAAAGATGGCACAGGATAGGACAGGGTTCAGATTTGCTGTTCCTAGGGTTGTGTTCAACACGACAGCACGTAACAACAGTTTGTGAGTGCTCTCATTCTATCTATCTATCTATCTATCTATCTATCTATCTATCTATCTATCTATATTTCTCTCTCTCTCTCTCTCTCTCTCTCTCACACACACACACACACACACGTATACACATACACACACATATTTTTTTCAGGTTGGAAACATAGCTAATCTCTTCTTGCAAATATCTAAATGTTTCCCTAAGTTTAAATTTGGTTAAGTTTACTTTGCGTGCATTAGAAAAGGTTGAAATGTAAGTTAAACAGATTTGTAGTTGGATACGTGGTATAATTCACATACCTGCTTTCTTATAAATTAGGTCTTCTAAGGCATAATTTATATTGTAAATACAAGCCTATAGATAATATTTTCTTAATATTCATGTCAAGTTGAGTTGTTCATTGGTTTTCATTCACTCATTCATACACTTTTTGTTTTGTTTTAAAACATGAGTTTATAATTGATCAATGCCATTTATTAGAGCTTATCAAATTCTCCCTGTATCTTCCCTTTCTCTTCAGCCTGTCCATCTATCCACCACTAACCCCTCACTCTCTTTTCCTCCCGTCCCATCCCTGTTAACCCCTCCATGACTGTTTCTATCAGCATATAAACTTTTCTTTAGCTTTTTTTCCCCAGCTGAGTTATGCGTATCCTTTTCCAGATTGTTGACTATATTAGGCATAATGTATGATTATTCTTTCATTTCCAATTGACCTACACTTCACCTGTTCCAATGAAGTGCTCATTATTTATCCATTTCCTCCTCTCCCCACACTAAAACCATCCTATTTTTATAGTAGAGATTTTATGCAGTATCTGTCCTATTGTGATCCAATGTAATGTCCTCACGACTCATTTACATTCAGTAGTGTTTTAAAAGTTTTTTGTTTTTTATTGTTATGTAATAATCCATTGTGTGAATCCATTGAGTAACCACAGTTACTCTATCACTTGTTTGTTTACGTGACTGCTTCTATCTCTTTGTTATTGTGAATAACGCTGCAATTAGCATTAGTGTGCATATGTTTGTTTGTGTCATAGCTCTAATTTCCTTATGGTGTATTCCCAATGGTGAGATGTCTGGAAGATAATTTGGGATTTCCTAAAAAAGTTGAAAATATAAATAGCTCATATGAACACATTTTAAATGTGGCAAAAAGCAAAGATATCACCTTTACAATAGAGGTGCCCTTGCACCAAGCCCCAGTGCCTTTGGTCTCTTGTGAAATCTGGATAATGAATAACGAAGACAGAGAATTTATGCCTAGTGGTGCTGGTGAAGAAAATTAAATATATCATTGATTTCTAAAAGAACACACCAATTTGTCTGGAAAATGCAGCCAGAGTGCTTCTTAGAAGCTAGAAAGACAAGGCTTCACCTCTCATACTCTAGGTGTGTTATTAGAAGGGGCTGTTACCTGGAGAGTGTCATGTGGAGAAAAGAAGCTACTTCTTAGTGAATGGATTGACACAGTGGCTGACACGGTGGGCTCCAGCTTTACAGAGATTTTGATGATGGTACAAGGTCACAGAGGTTTTGTGTTATTTTATTGAACATGGCGTCACCATGAGTCCAACCTGACTGGAAGATACCTCACAACAATATGTCAAAAAAGACCAATAAAATGTCTGGACATTCAGCATAATGCTATATTGCCTCTGAGTGAACTAACTCAGTCTCATAAGAACGAATACTGCAAAAGCCCATTTTTGTAAATATAGAAGGATAAGTAGTAAGATGTGTATAAAATTCAAAAGTAGAAGGGGAAAGGGCCGGGAGTCTGGGATGGGGAAAGGGATAAATCATGGAGTCGCAGAGTTTGGTGGGCAGAAGAAGGGAGTGAAGAAATTAGGGAAGATCTATA
>NW_006399769.1:25261702-25266063 GCF_000299155.1 Elephantulus edwardii
TCATTACATCAACTCTAGGTTTGCATTTGTTCTTCAGTACCATATAAAATATAATCAAAGGAATAATATTTTTCTACATTCTTTAGTAAACTATGAAACCAGGGAGCGCTGTGATATGAATTCTTATCATTATAACCAGTAAATCAGTAGTAAAGGAGGTCCTGGGAGTAGTAAACTTAATCCTGATCTCATGAAGGGATAGCAGAAAACTCTTGGTTCTTAACCAGCAGGTCAGACGGAGTAGTGCAGGATGGTCCCCTAACTTGACTTCTGAAATTATGTTCATTTGGAAATCTGGAGGATTAAGCCTTTCAACCTTTAAGATATGAACTAAATGGTTAAGAACAAAAGACAAAAAGATATATTCACAGTTACAAGAAAATATTTTGCTTTCACATGAGAGATGGATAAATCACAGATTCTGCTCATGCTAATTACTTTCAGATAATATTTGTCTGATTGAATTATTGTCCACTTAATTGTGTTAGATTTTTTTCTGGGTTCCTTGTTAATATAGCATTTTCCTTGCTTAAATGCATTTATTAGAAAAGAATAAAACTTAAAAATGCAGGAAACAATAACAAAATAAATCCAAATAAAGTAAAAGATTATTTTAAAAATTATTGATAAGTACATAAATACTAATGTTGAATATATGTTCAAACATTTTATGCTTGTTTTTGGAGTCCTCTGAATCACCACCACAAGTGGCTAACCTTTGTGGGTTGTTAAAACTGTCCTTAAGGGAATATTTATAACCTTAAAAGTTCATTTTTGACAAGAAAAAAAATTTAAGATCTAGGTTCATTCAAAGAACCTAGCAAAATAAATCCAAAGTAGAACAGATTAATAAATTTAAGATTTGAAGGCATTGTGTTCATGTTATAGTCAATAAAATATAGTCAATAGAGTAGGAAATAGAAATTAAAAATAAAAAGTATAGCAACTTCTTTGAAAATATTATTTAATATTAACTTCAAGTTAAATTAACAGAGAAAAATATAGAAGACAAATTATCAATACTGGAAATAAAAAGACGTTGTCACTACAGTTTCTACAAACATTAAACAGAAAATGAGAAATTATTGATAAGTATTTTATGTCAAAAACATTTGATAACATGGATAAAATGAGAAAATATCTTAGATATAAATTATTGTATCTGATGTAATAGAAAACAGAAAATCTGAAGATTTTATATTAATATAATATATATGTGCTTGAATTCAAAATCAGAAACATTCCCATAAGAAAATTTGTTAATGAATATCATCGGACATTTATAGAGAATAACTTCAATCTCACACCAGAGTTTTCTGAAAATATTGTGCCTTAAACATTTCAGTTAAATGCCAGAGAGTGGCAGACATGCTGAAAAAGTACAGCTTAATTACATGCTGTCTTTCTACAATTTAAGGATTCAAATAAATAAAAACTTCAAAAGTAAAGGTAAAGGCAAACATATTAAGCATGTATGCTACGCAAACACCAATCACAAAGCTGAGTGGTTATATTAGAATTGATCATAGTAGACTCTTAAATGGAAACTATTCCCAAAGACAAAGGATGAACAAATTCATTCATGAAGAAGGTATACAATCCTAAATGAGTATACACGTAAAAATGGAGCATAAAAATAAGTGAAGGAAAACACTTAGTCCTTTTATGGAAAAACAGACAAATCTACCATTGTAGTTCATAATTCCAAAACCCTTTTCTCAGTGATTGGTAATCAAAGAGAAAATCAGTAAGGATATAGAGAAATATATATAGTTAGATAGATAGATAGATAGATAGAGATGATATCAATAGTCACAGAATATTTATTTTCAGAATACATATTCATTTCAAATATAAATACACATTCATTGAAAATACACGTGGTAAAGCACAGGAAAACCACATATTGAGCCATAAATCACATTGCAGTGATTCTCAAACATTAAACCATTTATGACAGTTTTCTTGCTTTGGAATTCTGATACACTATTAGTTGGAATGTAGAATAGTGCAACTGCTATGAAAGCAGTTCAATGTTTCCTTGAAAAGTTGAAAATAGAAGTACCATTTAATAGAGCTGCCACCTTATGAGTAACATAAAGACATAAGAGATTTAACACAGATATATGCACATTTGTATTTACTGCAGTATTATTCACAATAACAGAGAGAAATAACCCAAGACCCATCAACAAGCAAATTGATAGAGAAACTATGGTACATTCATACAATGTAATACAATACAACATTGAAAAACAATGAAGAATTTGTGGGCCAATCTCCACCATTGGTACTAGCAATCAAGAAGGAGATGTATTTCATTAGGAAAGTTCACCATCAAGGACATCTCCAAAATGATGAAGAACAATGATGTCAGTTTGAAGACTAAAGTGTGCCTGATTCAAGACATGGTCTACTCAAGCACTTGTTATGCATCAGAGAGTTTGAAAATGAATAGAGATGACAGGAGAAAAATCAATGCCATTGCAGTGTAGTCCTAGAGACTAGACTAGTATTGAATATCAATGGACTTCAAAAGAACAAATAGATATGTCTTGGGAAAAGTGCATCCAGAATGTTCTTTGGAGGCAGAGATGGTGAAGTTTTATTTTTTATATTTTGGCTAGGTGAGGCAATTCCTTGGAAAAGGACATCATACTAAGAAAGATGGAGGGTCAGCAAAGGAGAAGAAGATTCCAATGAGATGACCTGACATGACGTTAAGAGCATAGCACAGGATGGAGCAGGATTCAGGATGACTGTTCTTAGGGTCACTATGAGTAGTACTTGACTTGATAGCACCTAATAACAACTCAATATGGATGCATCTAGAGAACATTATACAGAGTGATATAGTCAGTCACAAACAAATAAAACCATTCAGATTATAAGAAGTTAGAAAAAGTTTGCGTACAGAAAGAATCAATCTAGGATGGCTACCAAGTAGGGAAGGAGTATGGCAGTCACAATATTCATTTATAGACAATTACTGTATGATACTATCATTATTAGGTGCCATCGAGTTGAGTATGAACCACCGTGACCCTATGAAGAACAAATCTGAACCGTATCCTATTCTGTGTCATCTTCACACTTCCTGAAACTCTCGAGCTTATTGTGGCAGTCATTGTGTCCATCAAATGAGGGTCTTTCTCACCTTCGCTGACCTCTACGTTTGTGAGCATCATATCCCTCTCCAAGGAATAGCCCCTCCTAGAAACACGCCTGGAGTGTGTGAGGTGAAGCTCTATCTTCTTTGCCTCCAAAGAGCACTCTGGCTTCACTTTCTGAAGACATACTTGTTTGTTCTTTTGGCAGTACATGGGATGTTCAATAATCTTCTCCAATACTATACAAAGGCATCAATTTTTCTTCTGTCATCTTTATTCATTTATCTAGGTCTCAGATGCATAGTAGGTAATCAGAAAAACCGTGGTCTGAATCAGATGCACCTTAGTCCTAAAACTGACAGTATTATTTTTCAATAATTTAGAGGTTCCTAATGGCAGATTTCCCAGTACAATGTTGTTGTTGTTTTATTGTTGTTGTTTTGTTGTTATGGGCTATCGAGTCAGGTACAACTCATAGTGACCCTATGTACACTAGCTCAGAAACCTTCTCTATCCTGAGCCAATCCCAACATCCCCAACAAACCTAATCCCATTTCTTCAGTCACTGAGTCAATCCATCTCACCCTGGGTGTTTCTCTTCTGTGCTGTCTCTCCTCCCTTCCAGCATGATGTCCTCCTCCAAGGACTAATCCCTCCTGGCCACCTTCTCAAAGCATGTGAGATGGAGCCTCAAAATCTTTGCCTCTACAGAGAAGCCTGGTTTCATACTCTGCAGGACAGACCTGTTTGTTCTCCTGGTGGTCCACAGTATGTTCAACATTAATTCGTCACCGCATTCCCTGACTCAAGCGTGTTAATTGTGGATTGAAGTACAATGAAGCTGTTGACAGTTTCAATTTTTTCTTTATCTATCATGATTATCAATTGTCTATTGGTCCAATGTAAACAGTTTCTGTTTTCTTGGCATTGAGATGCAAACTACATTGAAGGCTATATTCTTTGATTTTGTGCAACAAGTGCTTCAAGTCCTCCTCACTTTCAGTAAGCAAGGTTGTGCCATTTGCATAACACAAGTTATTGATAAGTCTTCCTCCAATCTTGATGTCACATTCTTCTTCATATAGTCCAGCTGCCCCAATAATTTGCTCAACATACACATTGAATAGATATATAGAGAAGGCAGCTCCGGCACAGTCACTTCTTAATTTTAAATCATGTAGTGTTTTCTTACACACAAGAAAGCTTCAATTTTTTTCTTTCTCCTTTGTCTTTGAAATGACCTTTTACTTT
>NW_006399769.1:25271188-25281480 GCF_000299155.1 Elephantulus edwardii
CAGGCTGGGTTTAAAAGGGGTCGTGGTACTAGGGATATTGTAGCTGATGTTAGATGGATCTTAGCTGAAAGCAGGGAATACCAGAAGAATGTCTATCTGTCTATCATGCTAATGCATAATATTATTATTGTAAAAAATATAAGTATAACTAGGAAAACATGTATGGGGACCAAAGCAGGAAAGGGGTGGGAGCAGAAGGGTAAGGATGAGTGGTGCAGAAATCAGAGCACTGGTGGGTAGAGATAGGCCTTGAAGGAAATTAAAAGGATCTAGTGTGGACCTAAAAAGATTGAGTAATGCTGGGCAAGGTCCAATGGTGATTGACTTTATAAAACATAATGCATGGGAATGATTGTATAAAACACAATATGAATGAAGAATAGTGTGAAACACAATGTATATGAATTTTGTGAGCAAACTAATATAAAAAAATTTTAAAAAAAAAAGAATGGAAGTCAATAATCCACTTAGAACAATTGGATATGAACAAGAAGAATATGAATAAAATAAATTAGCTATTAACTAAAAAGAGTTCCAACCATGAAGACGTAACTATTATTACAGATCTGCTAAATCTATTGAGTTGTGATGCATGTGAAACATTTCCCTAATCTGCATATAGGCACCCTGATACCAAAGGTGAGCATATAGATTCTAGAGGATCATCTGAACGTGCAACTTCCCCAGTAACTGAGGTCATGCAAATATCAGAACATTCCCACTACACAGATTGAGATTTTCGATGAGATTTAAAGATATATTCAATTGTTACTATCCTTTTATAATTCAAGTATTACAAATAGCAATAGTGCTAAAATTCAGATGCCATTAAATGCTGAAATAAGAAACACAGCAAAGATAAAAAACCACTTGCTGAAACCGATCTTAAATATATCAAAGACCATTTCAATTATTAAGCTATATCAACCTTTAATAACAACCACACCAAAAATAGGCATTTATGTAAAGGCATAGTATTTCCTTTTTTTATCTTGCAATAAAAGTAGTCTAAAAGACATGGATCATTTCCTTATCTGTAGATTTTATGAGAAGTCTGTTTTTCTGGAAGGAAAAATTTTCAAACTGAAAATCTCCGGAAAGAGAGTATTGTTGGGTCCAGCAAACTACAAACCATGAAAGAGCAGGCAGGGATTATGCACAACAGCTGGCTAGAGGCTGCACTGGAGTGACCACACTGGGCTCATCGCCCTCAGTTCTACTGGTTCCTGCTGCCTTTGCTATCCCTGCTGCCCTGGAAAGTTGAATATGTTGATGACTCAAACTTTCTTTGATCAGACAAAACAAACTGTGTCAATTGCTTTCTCTTCCCCTTATCATCACTTTTCTTCCACCTCAGACTCAAAGTCTTTAGGCTTTTCTTTCATAGTTCTTGCTCTCAGCTGTGGTATCTCACTAAAGATATGATCATCTCATGCTAGACTCCTTCCAAAATTAATATCCTTCCCCCAAATCTAGGGTGTAGTTCTACAATTTTAACAGATCTCCATTTGTTTCCTATCTGAAAGCAATTATTGACAATTATACAGGCTCTTCAGCCATGTCTTGCCAACCAGGTGCCTTAATATCAAGTGCTATTTCCAGCACATTGTCCCCTCTTCCTTACCATTGGTCTATGCCACCATTTTCTACTCAATATTGTTGTTGCTGTAAAACTTTGAATTGGAATCAACCCGTAGCTGACCTTTCAGCAAGTTTTCACAGCAATAAAAACCATACAGGAAGAGATCGTCCATCTTTTTCCCATAAAGCCACTGGTGGATTCACATACATTTATATGGAAATGCATTGTCAAAATAAAGACAGGCAGTTTGAATCCACCAGTTATTACAGTGGAGAAAGATGAGCAATCAACTTTCACACAATTGACTGCATCTGAAAACCCACTTGAGGGTCAGCTATGGATCAATTTCAACTTGAAGATACTCAACAAGTAGAAGAAGCGACCACTCAACCCAGTAACCTATATTAATTATCCAGGCAGACCTCACACAACCTCTTTTGCAGAGAAGGTTTCACAAGACTAATTTGTGTCCCGTGCCATTTCAATTGATCTTTAATGTTAAAACATACAAAGACTTGTTGATGATAGGATGTTCTTTTAATTGATACCAATAGAGAATGGATGTGGCTACAAATAAAGTTTTAAAAGAAGGTGAAAGGCAGATGCTTAAAAAAATAAGGGAGCTCTGGTGGCCTAGTGGCAAGAAGCTGCACTGCAATCCCAAAAATAAGAAGTCATCATTTAAATTCAAACATTGACAGACCATCCAGGAGGTCTGAATAACAAGGCACTTGAATTCACAAAAATTTTGGCAAATTCACCTCATTATTTTTATTGTTGTTAGGTGCCATCGAGTCAGGTACTATTATCCTAAGAACAAAAGATCTGAACCCTGTTCTATCCTGTGCCATCCTCACACTTCCTGACGCACAAGAGTATTGCAAGGACATCACGGCAGTCACCACAGCCATCCACCTGGTCGAGGGGTTTCTTCTCCTTCGTGAACCCTCCACCTTTCCCAACATCATGTATTTCTCCAAGAAATAGACCCTCCTAGCAACATGCCCAAAGTATATGAGGTGAAGCCTCATCATTCTTGCCTCCAAAGGGCACTGCACCCTCTCCAAGACATATTTGTTCATTCTTTTGCCTGTCCGTAGAATGTTCAGTGCTCTTCTCCAACAACACAGCTCAAAGGCATAAATTAGTCTTCTGTCATTCTTATTCACTGTTCAGTTCTCAGATGCATAGCAAGTGATTGGAAAGACTATGGCCTGAATCAGACACACCTTAGTCCTCAAATTGACATTATTACTCCTCAATAATTTAGAGAGGTCCTTAACTACAGATTTTCCCAGTGTAATTTATCTCCTTACTTCCTTACTGTTAGTACTAAGGGTGTTAATTGTGGATCCAAGCAATATGAAGCTGTTGATGTTGATATCGGTCCAGTGGTATATGCTGTTTATCGATATATTTCCAAAACTTAGAGCATAGTGAAAGTATAAATGCAATAGTATATAAAACTACCCTATTCATTATTATTCAGGGAGTGGTGTCCAGAAATAAAACATTTTAAGAAACATCTTTCATCATTTTAAAATTGATAACTATTAACAAAACAAAGAAATGCCAACAGGATGGGAAGAAGACCAAACTCTATCTCCCGGTCATAACCGAATGGCCCTGATTTCCATTCATTCATGTTTGCAGAAACACAGTTCTGATTTTGATAATGCCTTAATAGCTGCGAATGGCTTGTTTTCAGTACAAATGCTTAATGTTTTTCTATCAGATTAGGACATTATGAAATAATGTACATCAATTTCATGCGTAATTTGCACTTTTATAACTGAAACATCAAGTAGAAACATTATCATTAACTATTGATTCATGAAGCAGGAAAAATACTCCTCTTAACTTCTAGTGCAAATCCATGTTCCTCCGGCCATTAGGAGCTGAGAATTCACTGGCGATACCATAATGTACCCCTGTAGAATATTCCTTTCCCTGATTAATGCTCCACCTCTGATGCTGACAAAGAATATCGTCTAGTCACTGAAGGTTGTTCCCCTCTTTGTAAATACAGATGTTGTGCTGCAGATCAGAGATGATTATACAAGAACTAAAGACCAAATGAAGCCCACATCCTAATCTAGCATGGCCCTCAATTCATAATAGTTTGTATGCATTTGATGGTTAAAACTAAATAAAAGAAAAATACTTGAGAAATATTAAATTCACATTTCAATGTTGACTAGATGAATTTGTGAACACAGTCACACTAACTAGGTTCACATGTTGTCTATAGATACTTTTATGCTGCTGTTGTTTTTGTTAGGGTCCATTGAGTACAATAGAACCCATAGTAACCCTACGAACAAAAAATCTGAACCCACCTCTATACTGAAACCATTCTCACATTTTCTGATATAAAAAGCCCATTGCAGAAGTCACTGTGTAAATACACTTATTTGAGGGTCTTTCTCTCTTTCATTAACCCTCCATTCTTCCCAGCATCATGTCCTCTTCCAATGAACAGCACTTCCTAGGAAGATGTCCAAAGTATGTGAGGCAAAGCTACATTGTCCTTGTCTCTAGAGAGCACTCTGTCTGCACCCTCTCCATGATTCCACTTCATTCTCTTGGCCGTCCATGGGATGTTTAGTGGTCTTCTCCAACACTACAGCCCAAAGGAGTCAATTCTTTTCCTGTCATCCTTATTCATTGTCCAGCTTTCAAATGCATAGCAAACAATTGGGAAGACTATGGTCTGATTCAAATGCACTGCACCTTAGTCCTCAAACTGACGTCACTACTCCACAGTAATTTGGAGAGGTCCCTAATTGCAGATTTTCCCAGTGCAATGCATCTTCTTATTTCCTAACTTCTGGTACCAAGGTGGTACTTGTGGGTCCAAGCAAGATGAAACAGTTAGCAGTTTCAATCTACTCTCCATCAATTATGACTCTGCCTATCAGTCCACTGGTAAGAATCTTTGTTTTCCTGATATTGAGATGCAATCCATACAGAAAGCTGCATTCTTTGATCTTCTGCAACAAGTACTTCAAGTCCTCCTCCTCACTTTCAGCAAGCAAGTTTGTGACATCTGAATAACACAGGTATTGGCGTCTCCTTCCAATCCTGACACCACATTTGTCTTCATAAAGTCCAGCTTCTCGGATAATTTGCTCAGCAGAATAGGTATGGAGAGAGAATACAACCCTAGCACAGTTACTTCTCAATTTCAAACCATGCAGTACTCCATTCACACCACAGCCCCTTGGTACAGGTAGAGGTTCCACATGAACACAATCAAGTGCTCTGGTATCCCCATTCTTCTCAATGTCAGCCACAATTTGTTATGATCCACACAGTCAAATGCTTTTGGATAGTCAATAAAGCACAAATAAGCATTCTTATGGTATTCCTTACTTTCAGAAAGGATCCGTCTGACATCAACAATGATATCCCTGTGCCATGACCTCTTCTAAATACTGCTTGAACTTCTGGCAGTTTCCTATTTATGTACTGTTCTAGACATTTTTGAATGATCTTCAATGGTATTCTGCTTGCATGTGAGACTAATGATATTGTTTGAGAGTTTCCATACTCAGCTGGATCACCTTTCTTGGGAATGAAACAAATATAGACCTCTTCCAATCTGTTGGCCAAACAGCTGTCCTCTAAATTTCCTGGCATAGACTGGTGAGTGTATCCAAGGCTGCATCTGTTAATTGAAACAATTGATAATCTCATTCATTCCTGGGGCCTTATTTTTTGCCAATGCCTTCAATGAAGCTTCCACTACCTCCCTCATTACCATGGCTCCTCCTCATATGGTACTTCCTGAAATTTTTCAGTATCAATCAATTATTTCTGGTACAATAACTCTGTATTCCCTCTATCTTCTTTTGGTGCTTCCTGAGTCATTCAATATATATTGCCCATAACATCTTTCAGTGTGACATGAGGCCTAAGTTTGTTTTTCAGTTCTTTCATTCTGAGAAAGGCAGAGTGAATTTCTTGCTTTTTATTCCCCAATTCCAGCTTTCTGCACATTCCATTATAATATCTTGATTTGCCCTCTCAAGCTGTGCTTTGAAATCTTCTGTTCAGCTCTTTCATTTCAACACGGTTTCTTCTTGTTTTGACTTCTCAACCCTGCAGTGTCATTTTTAGAGTCTCTTCCGACATCCATTTCAATTTTTAATTTCTCCTCTGTTTCTGTAATGACCTTTTATTTTCTTGGTGAATTATATCCTTGATATCATCCCACAACCATCTGGTCTTCAATTATTGGTGTCCAATTCCACAAATCTATTTTTAAGATGATCTTGAAATTCAGGTGGAATGGATCTTGGCTCCTATGGGCTTATTTTCATTTTCTTCAGCCTCAATTTGAACTTGCATATGTGTAATTGATGATCTGCCCCACAGTGTGCCCCTGGGAGTTTTAATTGCCTATATCGAGCTTCTCCAACCATTTCTTCCACAAATGTAGTCAATTTGATTCCTATGCAGCCCATAAGGTGAGATCCATGTGTAAAGTTATTGTTTATGTCTTTTAAAAGGGATATTTGCAATCAGTAAATCATTGTCAACACAAAATTCTATCATTTCCAGCCAAATTTCTATCACCAAGCCCATATTTTCCAACTGCTATTCCTTCTTCACTGTTTCCTACTTTTGCATTCCAGTCACCAATTATCATTAATGCATTTAGATTGCATGTTTGGCCAATTTCACACTACAAAATTTGGTAAAAATGATCACTTTCTTCCTCTTTGGTTCTAGGTGTGAGAAAATATATTTGAATAATAGTCAGGTTAACAGATATCCCTTTTATGCATATGGAGATTACCCTATCACTTACAACATTGTATTTCAAGCTAGAACTTGAAATTGACTTTTGACTATGAATCCAACACTATTATTCCTCTCTTTTTAATTTCCTGCATAGTATATAATATTTATTATCTGATTCAAAGTGGCCCAAGCTTGTCTAGCTCATCTCATTAATACGTAGGATGTCAATATTCATGTATTTCATTTTTCAATTTTCCAACACTCAAGCTATGTACATTCCATGTTCCAATCTTTAAACAATGTCTGTTATAGTTTTTCCTCATTTTAACTGACTTCCAGTCTGGGTTCTACCACTACACTACTATAACTATCCTCCTTTAGTGTTCATAGGATTTTCAAAGTCCTGTTATCTAGGAGGGAGATGGCCCATGCTGCTTCCTCGTCTGTCTTAATGAGGGATCTCCATCAAAACCTGTCCACCTGTAACCCTTAAAGCATTTGACACACCAGTGGCACGTATTTCAATATCACAGCAACCCCAACTTATCTCAGTAGAACAAACTGACACACAAATGCTATACCACTTAGAACAACATTCTCTGCAAACACTTTTGTACTAGAAGATAAGAATCAAGGGCTTCCAACAGTGACTGTAACAGCTTCAAGATTTTCTGAGTGTCTATACGTTTGCCACCTCTTGTCCGATAACAGCTAAAGAGTTACCTTCTTGATCTAAAAACAGTGCAGCAGTAGTCCACTATTGGCTCTTGATTGTATAGTACTTCCTAAAATATTTCCGTACCAGCCAATTCTTTTTTGGTTCAGTGGCTTTAATACGTTTTTTAAGTTATTTCAGCATGTTAAATGTTGAGTTCCTTTCCTTTTGTGCTGTAATTGTAGGTCTTTGCATATTCATGATAATAGTTTGCTTTGTCTTCTCAAAGCTGCCTGCCCTTTGAAATCTTCTCTTCGGTTCTTTTATTTCAACATCTCTTCCCTTTGTTTTAGCCTCTTAATGATCTAGTGCAATTTTCAGAATCTCTTCTGTTTTGATTTTTCCTTCTACCTCTGTCTTTGTAGTGACTTTTTACTCTCTTCATGGATGATACCCTTGTTATCATCCCACAACTCATTTGATCTTGGGCTCTGTGACATTTGATTATGGGGATCATAACAAATTATGGCTAGCATTGAGAAGAATGGGAATCCCAGAATGACTAAGTCAGGACTCTAAGAACCATGGAAGAAAAAGATAAAGAAAGGTTTTGTAGAAAATAAATTTTCACTTTATTTAAAATAAAATTTTAAAAAATTCAAAAACTGAGGTTACCACACATGGAACATGGACAATATGGCCAGCACAGAGTGCTCATTTACCTTGCTAACTCATGTGGATACCAACTCATAGGATACTAACCCATGTGCATTACCAATTAAGTTTTCCAAGAGATAGAGCTCCAAGTTACCATATGATCTCATTTGCTCCCTTTTACCTGCTCACATATTGATATGGTCTATCCACATTTCAAACAGAGAGAAGATTTCACCAGGCACTAAGTGAAACAGCTCTCAGAGCTCAAGTTCCATTATTAGCCACCTTCTCTCCTTCTCTAAAATTATCATACTCATGACTATTTCTTTTCATTCTATATCCACTTTGACAATTCATATATGTAAGAAATTTGAAAAAGAACATTAGAGAATATTAAAGAAAAAAATGGTACTTCATTTTGTTGTTGTTGTTGGTGGTGTTACCTGCCTGTTGAGTTACCTAAGACTCATAGATAGCCTATGTACAATGGCTCTGAACCCTGTTCTAAACTAAGTCTACCTTATTGTCTCTGAAACATCTACCCCCATTTTCCTAGGCACTGAGGCAATCCATGTCATCAAGGGTCTTCCTCTCTTGCACTGTCCATTGTCCAAAGCATAATGTCCCTCTCCAAGCACTGGTTCATCCTTGAAACATGCCCAAAATATGTCAGATGGAGCTTCAGAATCCTACCTCCAAAAGCAGCTTGGTTTTATCCTCTTCAGGACAAACTTATTTGTTTTCTTAGTAGTCCACGGTATATTCAATGTTCTTCTCCAACACCACAGTTCAAAGGCATCAATTCTTCTGTCGTTCCTAGTCATTGTCCAGCTTTCTGATGCACACCATGTAATTTTGAAGACCATAGCCTGGAACAGGTGCACCTTAGTCTCCAGACAGATGATGTTTCTCTTTAGTACTCTGGAAAAGAACCTGACAATAGACTTTCCCAATGCAATTTTTCTTTTGGTTTCCTGACTGCTGATTCCATTATACTTGGACCAAAATGCAGTCGTCAGAATAGAGTAAGGAAACACTGCATTGTTTAAAAATCGGGAAAGGTGCATGGCAGGGATGTGTTTTATCACCATACATTTTCACTTCATTCTAGAAAGCTTACAAAATTAATATTTTTTAATTGATTTTCAAATGACACTGAAGCCTTCCCATGGTGAGAGAATGAGAGATCTAATGACAAGAAGAGATTCTTCTCTGGTTCTTTGAATCAGATGTGCTGGTGACAGCAAATGAATACAAACTCTGTGTGGTTCGACCGCCTTTCAAATACTTTAATTCGAAATTCAAATACACTTTGATTCTTTGGGAAAATCTCCTCATTTTGATATGAAAGATTGAATACACTTTTCAAAGTACATAATTTGCTGCTGTTTGAAGGTGTAACAGAATGGCCGTATATCAAGCTAACTCCGAGGAAAATTACAGGTGGATAAAGGGAAGGGTCAAAAGCCAACCACCTGGAAACTTGTGTCACTTTTTATTCTTTAGTCCCTTTGCTGCGAACAAATATTATACTTTAATATCACTGCACAATAAAGGAAAACCTTTAACTCAGGGACTTGTGGAAAAAGATCAAATTAAAAAAAAAAAAAAGAAAGCCCCAAACCCACTAGCATGTGAGAGTCAAAAACTCTCCTGCATGTTGGCAAAGAATAAAAAGGCTTTTATGCTACAGCAGTGGAGTTCAGATTAACTCTGTTGACAGGAAATGGACAGTGATTGAGCACCTTCTGCTTACCTGATTTCTCCATGCTTTTTATATAATTTAATCCTAACACTCACCCTTGAAAGAAAGCAAAATGCCCTCATTTCCGAATTGAGGAAATTGAGGCTTAAAAAACCCAAATGGCTTACCAAACAAAGGTCAGTAAATTAACCGCAAGGTGGGTTAAGCAAAAGAGAATCCCAAACACCACATTTATCCAGACCAACAAGCTTTTTTAGGCTCCTGCCAGCATATCTAACCACCTGCTTTTAAAATAACGACAAGCTAAATTTCACAATCAAGTTATTATAACATTCCAGTAACTTCGAAAGTGATGTGTTGTTTTCAGGAAAGACAACTAGGGTATGACATTGTCTCCTTTTATTACAGCCAGTCAACAGACTGACTGTCAAATACCACTGCTGTGATCTGTTTAGCAAGGATGATGGCTTGATTGCTGTGAATAATTGGATGCCATTAATAATGGTCAGCTCCAGGATATAGGAAGGTGGTCAAGCGTAGCAGTTGCATTTTGACTTCCAGTAAGTTATTTCCTAGGGAGCAGAAAGGTAATCACCATGTGGGACACAGGCTTGTGTGTATGTGTGTGGGAGGAGGTAGGAGAGAGGAGTGTTCAACACAATAGAGGTAATTGCTTCCCAAGAGTTAAAGGGGATAAGCAAAGGTAATAACCCTAATAACATATGTGCTGTCTCTAGTAACAAAGAGAGAGGTCAAGGTTTTACAATTCATGACTGGTACTGGAAGGCTGTGCATTACGCTGAACATTACTGTCTCCTGTAGTTAACTGCTCATGGCCTTGGTCAAATTAAAAGTTTATCTGTTGGGAGGGACACTATCTAAATCTGTAAAACACTAGTGAGGTCAGATTGATGGCTAATTAAGATATCCAAAAAAGTTTATAC
>NW_006399769.1:25281580-25283622 GCF_000299155.1 Elephantulus edwardii
AACAGATTCTTCCAATTTCCCTCACACTGCACCCCCACCCATCAACTAGTACAACTCCATGATTAATCCCCCTCTCCTCCTCCACATTCTCATCCTTCTGCTTCCTCCCTCTCTACCCTTCGATCATTATACTCATTCTACAATAATAGTTTTATATAATATTTGTCCTTGTGGGACTGAGTTAGTTCATTCAACACAATGCTTTCAAGTTTTTGCAGTTCTGATGGAATATATTAGTACTGGTATGAGTAGTGGAAAAAACAATGTCAATTGAATGGACTAATAGAAACTGAGTGTATTGTTATTTATGTTATAGAACCAAATGTATATGAATATTTTATTGGGGAAAAATTCAATATGATTTATAAATTGTAACAAGTTTATATCCTACATCATATTACTTGATGACAAAATGCAATTTAAAAGTATATCCTTAGTTGAAGTCTTAAAATTAGCATTCTATTTTCCTTTCTAGGTTACTTACAAATAAAATAGTGCTTTACAATATACTCAAGAAAGCCTCTTAGAAAAAGACATATGTTTAACCAATAAATCAAAAAATGGATAATCAAAATTCAGACACTTTAAGAACAATTTGCCAACATTATGTTCCTATTATAGCAAATGCAATGAATAATTCAAAGTTCTGGCATATTCCTTCAAATCAATGACATATTTTAAGGAAATTATATTAGCTATCTTAAAGAGAATTATACTGATGAGTCAAATTTCTTTTTAATTCAAATAGGATATATGACTATAACTGATAATTGTTTCAATACACAGAACTTTATAAAATTATTTGTTTAAAGTTGACACCAATGCATTAAATAAATAGTTGAGCTATGATAAGAAAAGCTAGGTAGACATATGATCCTTTTTTATTATTATTAAAGCCATATTGTTGTGGTACTATTTAAGCTTTTGTTGTTGTTCAATATAGAAAACGTCTGGCACTGATATCTAGCCTGAGATTAAGACAGAAAAATAAAGAATGTTGAGGATGTAAGTCAGAGGTATTCAGGAAAACATATGTGGTATGGAAAGAGGATCTTTAAGTTCGGAAAAAACAAAATTGAAGGAAGTAAGGCAATGGCATGATGAAGCTAGGGAATATATTTGATGCAATGATTAAAGGTCTGGGTTATAACTGAGTAGAACAATCATTTAATGCACTAGACTAACTAAAAGATAGGTGTGAAAAGAAAATCTACTGAATGGGGAAAAAAATTTGGCAAGACCATCTCAGACAAGGTTCTAATATCAAAAGTTTACAGAATCCTACAGGGCCTCCACAAGAAAAAGATTGATAACACAATTACAAAATGTACAAAAGACAAGGAAAGACTTTTCACAGAGGAAGATATTTGGACATCCAACAGACACATTAAGAAAGTTGCAAAATCATTGGTAATAAGAGAGATGCAAATCAAAACCACAAAGAGATACCATCTCACCCTAGTAACAGTGGTAAAGTTTGACAAGATAACAAGTAATTAAAAAAAGGTAGCAAGTAATAAATGATAGAGAGGATGTGGACAGGAACTCTTATACACTATAAGCAGGATTGTAAAATGATAACTGCAAGGCAGTTTGGTATTTCCTCTAAAAAAGTTGAACATAGAAAGTCCATATGACCCAGCTATTCCACTGATTGAAATATATTGTTGTAGTTTTTAAGTGCCGTCAAGTCACAGTCGACTCATAGCGACCCTATGAAGGAGAGTCCTCGACACTTGGGTGCCTTTCATCCTCTCTCCAGGTTCATAGGGTTTTCAAAGGCAAGTTATTACGGAAGTGGATGCAACTCCTCCTTCCAAGATTGGAATAAACCCTGAGAAAATGAGAACTGAGGCACAAATGGAGATTTGTACACCAGTGTTTATAACATTATTCACTATCAAAAGAACATGGACACAGCCCAAATGTCCAACCACAATCAAATGGATTGAGAAACTGTGATACATTCACGCAATGGTATACTATTCAGGGCTTGGGAGAAATAATGGGGAGGAAATGACAACACATAACTTGGGAGAGCA
>NW_006399769.1:25289842-25290714 GCF_000299155.1 Elephantulus edwardii
GATTGATTCAGTGACTGGGATAATTGGGATGGGAGTGTCAGAGACAGTGCGATTGGCACAGGACAGAGCGGAGTTTAGGGCTGTTGTACATAGGCGCCTCGACGGCACATAACAACAACAACAACATACAAGAAGTATTCAGTCTAATGTCTGTTAATTATCAGTTTTAGATTTATTTGAAAAATGTTTCTTAACCGGCAAACATTGTGAGTAGAGCAAGACTAACAAACTTATCATATTGTTCTGTGCCATTAAGTTGGAATTAATTCATAGCTGATCTTCCAGTGGGTTTTCCAAGGCAGTAAATAGCACAGAAAGAGATTGTCCATGAGGATGCAGTATAAATGTCAGCATGCAGTTACATGAAAAAAAAAATTCAGCAATTCTTTATCCCTTGCCATTTTTCTGATTATTTATAGCTAATGGGAATTTGAATGCTTGAATTCTTGAATTTTCCCCTACCTTATCCATTGTTTTATGTTTTTTACATAAAAAGGAAAAAATACATTATAGATACAGATTTAAGAGCTAAAACAATAAAATCCAAAAAAGGAAACACAGGAGTAAATGCTTGTGACCTTTTTCAGACAATAGTTTCTTTGACATCAAGCAAACAATGGGAGAAGTGAGAGAGATTGGAGCCCAGTGCTGCTGGAGGGATTGTAAAATGATACAACTACTATATAAGTCAGTCTGGCATTTCCTCAAAAAGGTGAATATAAAAATTCCATATGACCCAACAATTGCACTACTGAAAATATTTCCCCAAGGAATACAGCCAAGGGACAAATGGAGATCGATAGATATAGATATAGATACACACACATATACATATATACACATATATCCATAAATAGACATATACATATATA
>NW_006399769.1:25291076-25351716 GCF_000299155.1 Elephantulus edwardii
GTTTAGGAAGTGATGCCACTCCTGCTTCCAAATCTGTTTTACAACTGGGAGCTCAACAAACACTGTCCACATTGGGAAACTACTCTGATATTTGATATCACCATGGTTCAGCATCCCAGCAAACCCAGATGACTTCATACAGTACATTGATAAAGAGTGGTGTGCAAAGTGGAAGAATGTTCCACCAGATATAACAGCACAAGTTTCATCTAGCAGGGATTAAGTGTTGTTGAGTCAAATACGACTCAAAGTAAGCTTTGTAAAAACGACCTGAGCTCTGTTCTATAATTAACATCATTTCTGTACATTTATAAGAGAGTTTGTAGAGTTTCCAGAGACATCTAAGTTTAGGAAGTGGATGCCACTCCTGCTTCCCAACATGAATCAACCTGGAAGCTTATCCAAACATTGTACATAATGAGTAACCATTACAGTATTTGACAAGAATATGAAACAGTGTTCAGCATCACAGCAATTCCAAGTTGGTCAGTACAGCAAACAGACAAATCATTACTGTGTCTTTAAAAGAATATTAATTCCAAAATTAATAAATTTGACCCGAGAGCCCCTACAGGATTTTAAAGCCATAATCTCGAGCAGGCCTCCTCCCTTAGTCTAAGAGTCAAGGGCCACCCACTTTTGAAAGGGAAAAAGAAAATTAACACACAACAAACACAGCCCCAGAAACTTCCCTTACGTGTCTGCAACACTAAGAACAAATTAGTAAAATATTATGCAACATGGGAGATGCCGGAGAACATCGTGTAAGTGAAATGACTCAGTAACAAAAGGAGAAAATCCCATAAGACCATTGCTATGAAAGTAAGAGGGCAATTATGGGGCTGGGGGAGTCGGGAGAGCAGAGCTATAGAATGTACAGTCAATGAATACTGTAAAGGATCAACTAGAGAGTATCAGCCTGGGAAGAGGTGATAAATAATATTGTTATTGCAATTATCAATTATTGATAAAAATGATACAGTTATTGCCATTAACAAATTGTTGTTGTTGTTATGTGCCGTTGAGTCACTTGCAACTCATAGCAACCCTATGTACAACAGCCCTAAATTCTGCTCTGTCCTGTGCCAATCACACCGTCTCTGAAACACCCAACCCGATTACCTCAGTCACTGAATCAATCCACCTCATACAGGGCGTACTCCTCCTGTGCTGTCCCTCTACTCTACCAAGCATGATGTCCCTCTCCAAGGACCAGTCCCTCTTTACAACATGCCCAAAGTATGTTAGACGGAGCCTCAGAATCCTTGCCTCCAGGGAGCCGCCAGGTTTAACCCTTTCCAGGATGAATCTGTTTGTTTTCCTAACAGTCCATGGTACGTACCCTCAATACTCTTCTCCAGCACCACAGCTCAAAGGCATCAATTCTCCTTCTATCCTCCTCGGTCATTGTCCAACTCTCTGATGCCTAACAAATGATAGCAAAGACCATGGCCTGTATCAGACGCACCTTAGTCTCCAGAGAGACTTGGAGAGGTCCCTAACAGCATACTTTCGCATGGCAATAAGTCTTTTAATTTCCTGGCTGCTGGTGCCGAAAGTGTTGACCGTGGAGCCAAGCAAACTAAAGCTGTGAACAATCTCAATCTCTTCACCATCCATCCTGATGCTGCCAATTGGTCCAGTGGTGAGAATCTTTGTCTTCTTGACATTGAGCCTCAATCCATATTGAAAGCTGCAGTCCCTGACCCTCAGCAAGAAGCGCTTCAGGTCCTCCTCGGTTTCAGCAAGCAGGGTTGTGTCATCCGCATAACACAGAAATATGTTGGACTGTTCAGAAAGAGAAAAGGAAGGAGAGAGGTGGGTCAGAAGAAGTGACAGGGGTGGGAAATAGAAATTAATTATATAAAACACAATGTGTGGAGAAGAATGCATACATGTAATATACAAGCATGAAAAAAAGATAAATTGGATTACATCAAAACATTAAACTTAACGTACATTAAAATTTCATCAATAGGTGAAAAGACAACCCAGAGAGAGTGGAAGAAAAGATTTGCAAATCATATATCTGAGAAGGAAATAGCACACAGAACATTTTTAAAGAGTTCTTTCACCTAATTATAAAGAGGCAAATAGCCCAATTAAAAAATGAGCAAAAGTTTCCAATAATAAAATACAATAAATGCAATAAGAAAATGGGCAACCTCCTCTTATGCAATTTACAGCCTCCAAAAAGCCCATTGGACGATCAGCTATGATCAGTTCTAACTCAAGAGTAATGAGTGAGGGATTCTAAATAAAATTTTAAAAATAAAAAATTCTCACAACATGTAATCCAGAAGCTCACACTCACTCACTCACTCACTCACTGCCATAGAGTTGCAATTGACTCACAGCTAAGCATATGCTGGGTTTCTTTCTGAGGGGCTTTACATCAAACAGGAAGTCCTTCTGCAGAGCCTCAGCTGGATCACAGTTACCAGAGAGAAAGCTTTTCAGGCTAGCAGAGAGAGCCTGGCTCTGGGTTAGGAACCTGCAGTGTATCACCAGAGCTCCTTGACATAAGTCTTTGAGAAACGAAAACATTTATTCATACACCAAAATGTGAACATAAATGTTTACAGAAGTACTATGTACAATAAGCCAATGAAAAATATCTAATATTCTTCAAATAATGAATGGGTAAATAAAATGTGATATACATATTCAACAATGGAAAGGGGGGAGCCCTGCCCATGTAAAACCACACGCATGTTGTTGTTGTTGCGGGCCATTGAGTTGGAACGCACTCATAGCTGATCCTCCAGCGGATTTTCAGATCTCCTATCCTTCTGCAGATCAGCTGGTGGATTCCAACCGTAACCTTGAAAATATTAGGAAGGTAATAAGCTACAAAAGGTCACAGGTAATATAATTACATTCTTGTGAAATGTTCAGAATAGAAAAAAGTTTGTCCAGATAGAAAGTAAATTGGTGGCTGCTTACAGCTGAGTACACAGGGACTGACTGATAAAAGATTTCTTTCAGGGAAAGCAAAACATGTTTTAAGTCCAGATTGTGCTAATGGTTGCACAGTCCTACAACTGCACAAAAAAGAAAGCCAGGAGCTAAGCAGAGCTCTACAATTTCTGCTTCGGAGGGTCCTTAGGACCCACACTCTTGGGAAATGTGCTAGCCCTTTACAGAGTGAATTTTTTCTGAGAGGTAGGCACTTTTATTCCCAGTGATAATAGTACCCTTAACTGACGTACTTGTCATGCAGCATTTCTGTCAGCTAGTGGGAAACCACTTAAAGGAAGGTGTAGGGATAAAAATCCATCTAACAGAAATCTGTCTTTCTGGTCAAATGAAAAGAACTACTAAAGAATCTCCCACCCTTTGTAAGGTTTGAGTAATTTCTTTAAAAGGAGTCTCACATTTATATGATGGAATACTATGCAACACTCAGGAGCAACAATTTTTTAAAATCCATGTAACAGGTGAAAGACTAGAGAGCATTACGCTGAGTGAACTAACTCGGGCACTTAAGAATAAATGCTGTATAAGACCATTATTGTAAAAACAGAAGGATAATCAGTAAAAGGTGTATGGATGTACAAAGAGAGAATAAGAGAAGGCAGGGAATTGGAGGTGGGAGGGTGGAAATCATTAGATGCACAGTTTGGTGAGTGGAGGGAGGGGAGAAAATAAAACAAAGTAATACACATGAATGAAACACAATTGAAAAAAGGAGAAGCTTGTACAGTTGGTAGGCATGAGAAAATGATGTTAACAGGTGATGGTTAATTTATGAAACCCAGGACTCGGGTTTCTCAGTGCTTCCTTAGACTTTAAAAGCTAAGCAGAAGAAAGAAGCGAGCATATCACCAGAGGCCACCTCTTCAGGCATTGCTCTTGAAATGAATATGTTTTCTTTTATATTGGTTTGCATACAAAAGTTGTATACATTGTGGTTCATTTATATACTTTGTGTTTCATGCATTCCTCCATTCATATTGTTTCACATTACAATTTCCTTACATTGAGTTTTTTAAAATTATTCATCATTATATAATGAATGAGATTGATAGAGTACTAAACACAATGTATATGAACTTTGCATGCAAAGTTTTCAATGTAAAATTTAGAAAAAATATATTAAAAAATTAATAACCGTTGATCCATGCCCATCATTAGCCCACCTTTCTAGGTCCCCAGTGGATCTTTCCCAATTCCTCCACCTCCTGGCTCTACTCACCAAACTCTGCGACCTCAAAATTTTGCCTCTCCAAGCCTCAGCCCTCCGTCTCCCTCCTCTTCCTCCTTTGGACTTTTATGCACATTTTACTCGTGATTTTTCTATTTTTACAATAATGATCTTAGGCACTATTTGTCCTTATGGGATTGAGTTCATCCACTTAGCATAATGCTCTCTAGTGTCTTCCATGTTATATAGTATTTTCCAAAATCATTACTCCTGCGTGCTCCATAGTTTTACACCAGGTAAATGTGCCACAACTTCTCAATCCATTAGTTTGTTGATGAACATTTTGGCTGTTTCTTTTCTTTCTTTTTTTTTTTTTTTTTGCTATTGTGAATAGAACTGTTATGAACATCAGTGGACAAATCTCCATTTGTCTCTCAGTTCTATTTCCTTCAGGGTATATTCCTAGCTGGATCATATGGAGTTTCTAGGCTCAGCTTTTTAAGGAAACATCAAACTACCTTTCAGAGTGGATGTATCAATTTACAATCCCACCAACAATGTATGAGAATTCCAATCTCAACATATCCTCTCCAATATATATGGTTTGCTGTCCTATTAAACTTTGCCACTGCTCCTGGGATGAGATAGTATGTCATAGTGGTTTTGATTTGCATCTTTCTTATTGCCAGTGATTTCAAGCATTTCCACCTGTGTATGTTGGACATCTGAATGTCTTCCTCTGTGAAGAGTTTTTCCATTTCTTTTGTCCATTTTGTAACTGGGTGATCAGTCTTTTTCTTGTGAAGGACCTGGACCTGTAGGATTGTAGAAATTTTCATTATATGAGACCCTTGTCTGAGAAAGCATTGTCAAATGTTTATTTCCACTAAGTACATTTTCTTTTCACCCTGTTGTAAAAAGGTTTTGATGTACACAGAGATTTAATCTTTAGGAGGTTCCATTTATGGATGTGGAAATAGTCACTTCCTTCAAGAGCCATCTTTAAGCCCGTGTAAATATTATTGTTTTCAATTTCCACTGAGTCAATCCCAACTCATGCCAAACTCATGCATTAGAACAGAATTGTCTCATAGAGTTTTCTCACCTATAGTCTTTCCCCCCTTTTTTCAGAATTTTTTTTATTTTAATGAAAGTTTACAGAGATTTTGGATTTCCATTTATTCATTGTTGCGCACTTGCCTCCCTGCCCCCCACTCCCCAGTTAGCTTTTCCCTTTGAAAAGTGGGAAAAAAAGAAAAAGATTCCTTTTATAAAATTAAATTTTATTCATTTTAATGAACATTTACAGAGATTTTGGGTTTCCATTCATTCATTTTTACACTATTTTCTCTACTCTCCCACCCTAGGTCTTTCCTCTTCCCCCCCCCCCCCGGAGAGTCTGTTTTAATTGTCCAATTACCCCAGTGTTTGTCAAAGCCAGTTCTTATTAATATCTTTTGTCAGTGTGTCCTTTGCCATTCCCTATCACTCCTCCCTGAAAGAGACTTCACCCTGATTCATAAGAAAAAGGGGACGGCGTATTCTCTTAGCTACTTCCTGCTGAAAAGGGATGCTGTAGGTTTCAGGGTAAAGATCTTCTCTCACTACTCTAAAGGGTCCCTTTGGCAATAGGAAACACATAGACTATTACGGAGGTTGATTTTGGAATTTAGATGCACTGTTATCAATTGTGCTTAGCCATACAAGTTTATATCCTTGAAGATGCATCATGGAACTGTTGCAGCCTAGAAGATACAAATTTAACTAACAAGTTAAAAGTACATGAGTCAAAAATTAAAAAGCAATAATATTCCAAGTAGAGGTTCTAATAGTGGCACAAATCAAGTTACAGAGGGAAGGTAGTTCTTAAAAGAAAAGGCCTATTGACTACCACTTTGTCAGTTATAGTAGAAAGGTTAGGAACCACAAGATGTAGAGGATCAACTATGTCATTTATTGTTCTTAAGTCCTGGAGCAAATTCCATCTCCCACTGGGTTGTTTTACAGCTTGGAAGTCCACATGCAAGGCAGAGGTGAAGTAAGGAACTGCTTATGAGATTTTCCATCAGTTCCAACAACTAAGAAATAGTGAGAAGAGTTGGGACCTCAGAAGGCTTTTAGGACCAAATAGTAGGCTCTTGTGTCCAGGAGAAAACAAATATACTTACCAGTAATGTTAATGCTCACCCACAGCTCTTCTGGGAGGATCTAAATAGTTGAAGCGTCCTCCTTTGTTTCCAGTCCCCCGCCCAAACAGTTCACACCACTATGCAGCTTTCATTCTGTACTCTTGTCATGACAATAATACCTAATCATCTATTCCTTCTAAACAGTTTTCTCCCATAATGGAAAAAGATCGTCAGACTTGTCTTCCACAGCACTACTGGGTAGAAGTAAACCTTCAGTGTTTCATTTATCAGCAGGTCATAAAACATTTTCACCACCTAGGCTCTGGTGGTTTTAGGGGTAAAGAGTTGTGTTGCCAACATAAAGGGACATGGTTTAAATCCACCAGCTGTTCCATGGTAGAAAGATTTGAAATCTCCTCCCATGCAATTTATTGCTTCTAAAACCCCATTGGAGCGTCAGGTAAGGATCAGTTATGACTTGATGGTACACAATTATAACAACAGGAACTTCACATAAGGCTCTTTATTGTTGTTAGCTTCTTTTTTTTTCTTACATTTTTAAAAAGTTATTATTAATTTCAACGAAAATTTATAGAGACTTTAGATTTCCATCCATTCATTGTTGCACTTTTCTCCCCTCCCAATCCTACCCCCTAGTACACTACCCTCTTGGAAAAGTAAAAGAAAAATTCTTTCATTGTTTTAAAAACCCTCCCCCAGGTGCACTCCACTGTGCAGCCTTCGCTCTGGACTCCTGTCATGACAAAAATCCCTAATAATTTTCCCTCTTAAACAGTTTTCTCCCTCATCTGTTTCAATGCAGTATACATTATTGAATCCATCCTTCTCAGTCTCCTCCCAACCCTAAGGTCAGTCTTGCTTTACAACAGTGGCACCATGTAGTATTTGTTCTTTTGTGACTGAGATACTTCACTCAGCATAATGTCCTCCAGGGTCACCCATTTTGAATAATATTGCATGAGTTCCTTGTTTTTCAATGCAGTGTAGTATTCCATTGTGTGAATATACCACAGCTTTTCTATCCATTTGTTTGTTGATGGGCACCTGGGTTGTTTCCAACTCCTTGCTTTTGTGAACAAAGCCACGATAAACAAGGGTGTGCATATATCTGCTTGGATGTCAATTATGGTCTCTTTAGGGTATATTCCCAGTAGTGGAATTGCTTGGTTAGATGATATCTCTATTTGAAACTTTTTGAGAAAGTGTGACACCGCCACCCACAGTGAATAAGGGTTCCAGTTTCTCCACAACCTCACCAGCCTTTGTTGCTTACTGTTCTGTTAAATTTTGCAATTCTGGCTGGGGTGAGATGATATCTCATAGTTGTTGTGGTTGTTAGTGTCTAATGAGTCCATTTCCACTCATAATGACCCTGCAAACACAAAGCAAAATGCTTCCAGCCCCAGGGCCATCATCACAATCATGGCTGTGCTTGAGCCACTGCGGTCACCACTACTATGCCAATCTATTTCCTTCCTCTTTTCTTCTGGTCCTCTACCAAAGAGATGGCCTTCTCCAATGACTGGATCTCCTGATAGCATGCCCTAAGAATATTAAAAGCCTTGTTGTTCTTCACTCTAAGGAACATTTTGGCTGCACTGCTATCAGGAGAGATTTGTTTGTGGTTTTGGAAGTCCATAGTCTATTTAATCTTCTTTGCCAACAGAAAAGATCCTCACTGCCATTGACACATTTCCAAAACTTTAAGTTCCTTCTTCTACAGCCAAAGACTGAGAAAGCGCCTTGCTCCCCAGTGGTTGCCTTCTCTGCACAAAAAAAAGGAAAAAAGGGAAGTCCATTGACTTTACAACACTCAATGGAATTATAGTAGATGCTTAAGTAAAGGATAGCAGAGACCCTTGTAGGGATTTAGGGCTTATCTAGAATAGAACTCAGACAATGGAGAATTTCCATCATCTTATTTTCCCTTTACCCTCAGTATGCCCTGTACCCTGCTCTTTCCTCTTTGGATATCCATGCACATCTTACTTACATTAATTATCCTTCTTGTTTCACAATAATGGTTTTATGCAGTACTTGTCCGTAAGAGCCTGAGTTAGTTCACTCGTCTTAAGCATATCAGTGATGAGGAGCAAGCTGTATGTAGCTTTGCCCTTATTATTGAATTACCAGCTCAGAAAGAAATTACAGAAAAACAATTGTATTTTCTTTGTTCCTATTTAAGATGATCTATTTGAAATAAATTTCCAGATAATTACCCTACTTTTCTCCTACTTCTCATTTTATTTTATTTTCATAAGATGAAAATGCATCTCCAGAAGACTGCTGACCAGTAGACTAGTGCATAAATTGATAGTGTTTATTTCTCTGCCATTTTTCAACCACTAGAAACTGGCCTGAATGTGAGGAAGAGAAAGAGGAAGGCTATAAAGTTTTAGTCATCTTTCCAGAAAGCTGTAAATATGAACTGATTACCTTAAACTATGCATCCATTGCACAGAGGATTAATCCAGCTGTGCCCTACTTAAAAAAAAAAACAAACTCTAAAATGTGAAAATCTAAAGTTATCAAAATATACATTGCAAAATTAATTGTAAAATACTTATAAATATGTTCAGTATAAAGCTAGATTTTTAAAAGAGAACCCCTAGTGAATTTAAACCAGGACTTGATTTATAAATTTGAATTACTCTTTTACTTAAATTCATTATTGAAGAATTCAAATCCATAAATCATCTGCTTTAGGGAGTTAGCTGTTTAAGTCCTGAAAAAAGGGATTTCTTTAAATAGCAAACCACCAACACATGCCACCTCTATGCACTTAAAAAATATGATTTGATTTGCCAGCAGTTGATAAAATGCAAATTTGAAGAAACACAGCAATTGTTAGAGGTAAATGTGTATGTCTTTGTCTTACTGTCTCTGTGGATAAACAGGAAAATATAAGATATGAGAAATTAAGTAGTCATTCTCAGTATATTAAGGTTTATAATTATATTATCCTAGCTTCTTATCTATAAAATACCTGTCTGACTATTACACTAATACACAAATAAGTATAAATTATTCATGCGATTGTAAGAAACAGAGGAACACCACACCAAAGAGTGGGTAGTAGAAAATGATTTCCTTTTTGCTTTAGGCTGTGTGTTTTCTTTGCCTGTGTTCCCACTATCCAAAGACGGACATTTGAAAGCTAAGTTTTATGGATATAAACTAAAGTTTAGTGACAGGAAGCAAAAGACCTCTAAGAAGCAGAACTCCAGCACATGCTGTGATCTGAGAGGAGTTTTTGATGAGACCGTCTCTAAGGTGACAAGCAAGCAACTTCTCTGACATTACCTGTAAAGCAAAAATAAGTAGGAGATCTTAGAGGCAGGGTGTTATGCACTGATACTTTTCAAACAATTAAAATACCTTTTAAAATTGACACTCCATTCACCATTCCTTTGATCAGGCTGGGATCACCAATGTATTTTAGGGAGTTTTAGCTGTGTCGTCCATAGGACATTGTGGTGTTGACTCAGACGTCATTCCTCTCTGGTGGTTTGGATACAGCAGAGGCTTTGCAGGAGAAAAATGGACAGTCTCCTAGCAAGCATTTTACAGCCTCAGAGATTCAGTGGGGGTCAGTTGGTTCTGACTTAAGAGTATAGTGAGTATGAGTACTGATATTTCAGTAGGATTAAGATAATTTCTTGGAATATAGAACACCAATGTGCTTCCTGAAGGTGAAGAAAATGCTATGGGAAATCCCATTAGTTTTGGTATTTCCTTAAAAAGCAACACATACAAAATCCATATGATCCATCTATTCCACTGCTAGGCATATTTCCCTTAGGAGAACACAACTGAGGCACAAATGGAGATCTGTGCACCAAATGATGTTCATAGCAATGTTGTTCACAATAAATGTGAAACATGGAAGAACATGGAAACAGCCCAAATGTCCATCAACAAATTACTGGATTGAGAAATATTGGTACATTCAAATAATGGAATACCACACAGCACTCAGTAGCAATAATTTTGAAAAATACTATATAATATGGGCAAGTCTAGAAAATACTATGCTGAATGAACTAACTCAGCCTTGGAAGGACAAATACTGCATAAGATTATTATCATAAAAACAAAAAGTTAAGGGAGCTCTGGTGGCCTAATGGCAAGAAGTTACACTGCAATCCCAGAGGTTCATGGTTCAAATCCACACCAGATGCTCTGCTGGAGAAGGAGGGACAATCTCCTCCTGTACCAATCAGATCCGATTTGGTGGTACACACACACAAAAATAATAAAATAAAATTTTAAAAAATGTTAACTAATAAGATGTGTATAGATATTTAAGAAGAGGGGGCAGATGTGCTGGGGTTAGGGAAGGGGCTAAATCATTAGGTAGCAGAGTTTGGTTGGTGCAAGGAGGGGGTGAAGAAATTAGAAAAGATCCAGTGGAGACCTAGAAAAGTGGGGTAGTAGTATGCATAGATAAATGGTGATAAATTTTATAAGACACAATGTATGGGAATAATAGTAAGAAACACAATGTGAATGGGGGGGAAAACCCAATTAACAACAACAAAAAAAGAACAGAAAACTCTATGGAGCAGTCACAGCAGTATATACAGAAAACAGCACCCAGAGCAAACATTGAACTTGCACCTCTGTCCAAACATCAGGCACTTGTCAGGGACTTCTGGTGGCTTAGTGGTGCAGAGTTGCACTGCCAACCCAAAAGCAGGCAGTTTAAATCGTCCACCTTGGGAGAAAGATAGACAGTCTTCTCCTACGTAAGCAGTCTCTGCAAACCCGCTGGAGGGTCAGCTATGAGTCAATTCTTACTTGATGGCACATGACAACAATAATATCAGCTCAAAAATAGAAGACAGACTCATGAGTCTTGCATTTAGCATATTATGGTACTACATGGAAAAATGCAAATGCATCTTCCTTTTTTTCACTGATGAAAATGCACAGTGTGCTTAGGGTCACCCTGGGAGGGAGCATCTCAAAAATGAAAGCATTAACTTTTACTTGATGAATGGTCCTTCATAGGTGGTGATGGAAATGGTGATGTTGCAAGAAGGTATATTGCCCCTTGAGACAGCTGCCTCTGGCAGGAGCCACACTTGTCATACCTTAGATACACCTCTTGGAGCTGGGAGGAAAGTCAGTTCCATTCTGGATACATGGGGTTGCCATGAGTCAGAATCAATTGGGCAGGAATTAACAATGACCATGAAGTTATTGATCACCTTGCATTTGTGATTTGCAAAACCATGTAGCAACACAATGCATATAAATGATCATATGTAAACCAGTAAAAAAAAAGTGAAATAATAGACTTGATATCTTTAGTCTATAATGCCTCACCTACATGTAGCCCTTAGGAGATCATGATCTTTGTGCTTGGAAACTGGGGCAAAGATCATAAAATTCCAGACCAAACTTCAAAATTCTATTTCAAGGAGAGAAATGCAGGCTGTAAATGTTGTTGAGATGGATCATCGGATGTCTAAAAAAATGTAATTGGTATGGTAATGAGCCTGGATGTTTGACTACGAAGAAAGGTAATAAATTTAAACCCAAATATATAGACAGCATTACAGTTAATTCCATGGCAAGGAAGAGACAAAGCTTGGTATAATCTTGATTAAGAGTTTTATCTTCTAAATGCACTCTCTGACTAATAATCAAGTCTGACAAAGCCAGGTAAAGGGGGATATATTTCTTGATAAAATGGGACTACAGCGCTAAATAACACAAGAGAATAAAATTGCTAACAATCTATTTAAAGATTCCATTAAGTAATGCTGGTTCATTTTAAATCTTGATAGCAGGGCTATGTATGAGTTCCACATGAATACTGAATGATTAAAAACAGTGCTCTCAGACAATAAGCATTAAAGTGGGTTTGCTTGTGGAAAGCAGATAAGAGAGCTATTGGATAAACCAAAACACTAGAGTTGAATTTACATATTGGGTGTTCCATGACCAGAGGCTATGGTTGAATGAAGCTTTATAAAAACAAAAAAGAAACAAAACAAGGCTATGAATAAGGACAGCCATGCATGTAATTTTTGTCAAGAGAAATTGGCTTATTAAACCTGTTAGATATTGTGATGCCACCAAAGGGTAGCAGGTGGAAAATTTCACTAAGCTTACATGAACAATAAAACTGAAAATGAACAAAGATTAGAACATCATTTTAAATACTGGAGCTAATAATAACATACTTTTATGTTAGCAGTTGTCCTCAGCACTTTTTATCTTTGCCATTCAGAGCATCTCATAGAACCACTGAATCATGACTTTTATAGTTGAAAGAAGGTAATCTAGTCCAAACACATATCTTTTTTTTTTTTCCAAACACATATCTAAGCACAAGATTTTCATCCTCCCTACATCTTCCTCCAACAGCCGTTCGACATATTTGAACCCTCCAGTAATCTCATTTCCTTTTGAGCATGCTATTTGTGACTCACATTAATTTGTTTGTTTTATTTTTTTCACATAAGTCTTAAATATTCATCTTTGCCATTGCATTTGCATTGAAGCATAGCAAAATTACTCATCAAGCATAGATCTATGTTGCTAAGGCAAAGGGCACAGGAAAACAAGGAATACAACAATTGTTTTAAAGTATAAAATAGGTAAGGAGATGGTTACTGATTTTGCAGAGCTATGACAGTGTGACATCTCAGTCTTTTGGAGCCTGGAGAAGTCTAGGAAATGGAATACCTTTAAAAGATCATAATTGTTAATCAGAAGGGACATTTAAATTCTTCATAAGGATAAACCAGGCCACAAGAACACTTTTCGCATTTTGTGCAACGGAACAAATACTCTATACGGCAGAATATTCTTGTATTTATAATTGTACTGAGTCCCTACCTAGTACCAGGAATTGTTTTGAGAATTGTAGATATAGCAGTGCAGAAAATAGAAAAATTTTCCCTTCTGTGCCCTCGTATTACTTGGTACTTGTACTCTGAGGTATTGTCATTGATGTTCTTGTGTTGCTAGGTGACATCCAGTCAAGTACAACTCATAGTGATCTCACAAACAAGAGATCTGAACCCTGTCCTATCCTGTGCCATCATCACCAACTCTGATACACTTGAACCAAATGCTGCAGCCCTATGTCAATCCATCTCGATGGAAGTCTTATTTTGCTGATCCCCGACGCTACCAAGCATGATATCCCTTTCTGAGGAGTAGTCTTTCCTAGCAACATGTTTAAAGTATGAGAGATGAAGCTTTACATCCTTGCTTCCAAGAAGTACTCTGTCTGAACCCCTTCTGAGACATATCTGCTTGTTCTTTTGACAGTCCATGGGATATTCAGTACTCTTTTCCAGAACCACAACTCAAAAGGCATTCATTCTCCTTCTGTCATCTTTATTTATATTCAAGCATTAAGTCAATGACAATTCAAAGCAAGCCTTAGAACGACAGATAAAAACTTTATCTTGTCCTCATATATTTTCTCCAGTCTATGATCTTTCTTTTTACCATGTTAGAGAAGTTTTTTGATGCAAAAAATGATTTTGTTTTTTCAAGGTCTCATTCATCTACTTTATCTTTTCTTGGTTATAGGATTTTCATTATGCTTGAAGTCTAGTCATGCCATAGAGTAGGGCTTCTAGAATTGCTCCTCATTTTTCTTTAAGGAACTTCATAGTCTTTAGTTTTACTTGTAGGTCCCTGATCCACCTGAAGTTGCTTTTTCTATATTTGGAAATATACTTCCCATATTACACAGCAATCCAATATTTTGAGTATACCTCAAAGAAATCAGTGCTGTAACACAAACTGTTGTACATACACTCATGTTTATTGCCACATTATTCACAATAACAAAGAGATGGAAGCAGCCCAAGTTCCCATCAAGAATAGAAAAACTGTGATACAGGGACACAATAGAATATTATTCAGCCATGAAAAACTATGCTTGGAAAATACTACACAACATGAATGAATCCAAAAACATTATTCTAGGTGAACTATCTCAGTCACAAAAGGGTAAATATAGAATAAGACTGCTGTTAGAAAAATAGAACTAAGAGAATGGGCCAGGAGAATAGGAAAATGGTGGATATAAAATGAACACTTCGCTAGAATAGGTGAAGGAAAGCACAGTCTGAAAGGAATCGATGATTAAGCATTATAATGACAATTAACAGTTGGGAACAAGATATGCTTCACAAAGTGAATTGGACTAGGATTGGAGAGAGAAGGAGGTAAATGTGCATCAATAAAGGAACAAAAACTCAACCTTTCTGTAAACTTTCATGAAAGCCACAATGAAAAAAAGAAAGAAATACAGTGTTAGTGCTGTCAGATGAAAATTAATGATAGAAAAATAAAGTAGAAATGGAGGGTAAGATGGCAAGGAAAATAGAAGTCGTTTTAAATAAGATAGTCTGAAAAGGCCTTCCTCAAAGGTGCTAGTAAAGTTTTTCAAGACATGTCTGTCCACAGGAAGAACCAAGGTAAAGGCCTAGAGAACTACTTCGTTCCCGGAGAAGCAGAGAGCCACAAGAAAACTAAGATGACTGAAACACAGAATGGGAGGAGATTACAGAAACCAAGTCAAGAGGAAATAAAGAGATAGGAGGGAGCCAATCAAGAATTTGTAGGTTATTTTAATGACTTGAACTTTGTTCTGAGGGGTTTGAATAGACAGTCAGGAAAAATTGATTGACCACCTAATATGCACCCAGCATTATTCTGCATTAGATGAGTAAACAATATACAAAATACTCAGCCTCATGATACATTCTCTTTGTGATAGACTTAAACTCATCAATAGGGACTGGGTCTTTGACAATTTCGTATCTTAGTTTACTGAATATTAAGATGTTTATTTTAGATTCTAAGAAACTCTGTGAAGAAAGTGATGTAAATATTTTTTTCTTGTCAGCACATAACAAGTAGCTACTTTAGCTAGGACTAGCAGAGGATACCATCCTGAGATGACCTTTCTTGGTCCTGAAGGAAGAGAGGAAGGCAACCTTGCAAGATAAAAAAGGAAGAGAAGGACAAGTAGAAGTAAGGGGGGGGGGAAGAAAAAAGAGCAAAGGCCCTCACAAGATTTAGCAGAGAGCAGCATGACTGAAGAGGATGAGATCATCAAAGAAGACCTGAATCAAGTCATAAAATCTTTATTTTTCATTGCTGTCTTGAGAAGCTTTTATACAGTTTCAAGGAATTTGCTCTGGATTCTCTTCCACATACCTTGTTACACACTCTGCCCTGGAATGGTCTCTTTGATATCAAGAAATTAAAACCTAATTGCCATTAAATCTATTCTGTCTCCTAGAGACCCCTTATTTGTAAAGTAGAACTGTGCTCCCTAGGGTTTTCAATGATTTCTCAGAATTGGATAGCAAACATTTTCCTTCCAATGTATCTGTATTGTTTTTGTGTATCATCGAGTTGAAGCCAACTCTTAGCTGACTCTCCAGTGAATTTCCAGAGAAAGGAAATTGCATGGGAGGATATTGTTCTCATCCTTCTCGCAAAGTAGCTGATAGATTCAAACCATGTGCCTCCAATTTCTTAATTAGCAATTAGCAGTGTGTTTAACTGTTTACTCCACTAAGGTGGCGTAAACTGCTTCCCACTGAAGTCCAGAATTCTTAAGGCTGGTTCTGAAAGTTCTTAGTCTTTATTGTGTCCAGGTTCTGGCTTTACAGCCTCCTTATTTCCTTGGTCATTCTGGGACCAGCTTTCCTCTTTCTGCACAGAAACAGTGAGATGCGTACCCTAGAAGAAGCAGTTCTTGAGTCCAAGGTAAGAAACAGACTCTAATATGGACCCTTCACTTCCCGTGTTACATCCTTAAAAATCTCCAGAACACAGATAATTTTTACTTTAAATCCAACAACAGTAAAATGACCTGATATTTACAAATAAAAGTAGCCCCAAAACAAGCATTAGTGTCTTCTCAATGGATGGAAAAGATCATTCATTTTATTTCCTCCTTTAGGAAACACCTTGAGATGTAAAGAAATATTCTTTTGTTCTAGAAGTCTGAGACTGGACATCCCAGCACCATTCTGATCTACAAATTGGAGTTGGATCAGCCCACACGTATACTGGCCTGGATCTTCTTCAAGAACATCATTGCTGTTAGGTCTTGTGTAGTCAACTACAATTCATAGCAGCCCTATGAATAACAAATCAAACTTTATTTATCCAGAACGAGCTTCGCAATTTCTGCCGTATTTGAACCCTCTGTTACAGTCACTGTGGCAATCTATTTTATTGAGGGTCTTCTTCTCCCTTCTCTGACTCTTCTATCTTTCCCAGCATGAAATCTTTTTCCAAGAACTGGCTCCTGCAGACAACATGTTCAAAGTATGTGAGACAAACCTTCATCATGTTTTCCAATGAGAAGTGTCCTAGTTACTCATCTTCCAAGACAGGTTTTCGTTTCTTGTGTGTGTGTTTTGTTTTTGGTTTTTTTTGTTTTTTTGCCAGTCCATGAAATATTCAGTACTCTTCTTCAACACCATCATTTAAAGGCATTAATTCTTTTTTTTCCCTTCCTTATTCATTGCCTAACTTTCAGATGCATAGGGAGCAATTGAAAGTGCCATGACCTGAATTAGGCATACCTTAGTCTTTAAACTGATATCCTTGTTCTTTAGCACTTTAAAGAGGTCATTAACAGCAGTTTATAAAGTAGGATTTTAGGTCGTTAAAGAAGAAAGTCAGGCCCAGAGAAGTATGTATTCTAAACTTTAGTCCGCTGTCCATTTGATTCCAGTGGCATCCAGTTCAAAGCTTATTCCAATACCCTACCAGAATCCTGGTAAGGATAAGTTCTCACATATCATCAAAATCCTCCTGTTTCTTCAAGGTTCTCTTTTCTTTTATGGAAAGTTCCAAGAATCAACAAATCTACTAATTTGGAGATGGGTAAGCTGGTTATCTAATTTCCTCTTAGTGATCTACTACAGGCAAGAGTCTTGAATTGGAATCAGCAAACTCTGAATATGTCCACAGACAGAACATGAGGAGTCTATGAACTGGAGCTACCATCCATCTGTTGATTTGTACCCTGGCTGGTGTGTTGTTACAATACTGGAAGTTATGCCTCTATTATTTCAGATACCAAGAGAGGGATCCATAGTGGGTGAAAAGATTTCAGCAGAGCTTCCCGATGCAGACTTAAAAGAAACACCCCATGGTCTACTTCTGAAAATTAATCATCAAAGAAAATCAGTGAATTTCAATAGAATATTGTCCAAAATAATGCTGAAAGAAGAGCTAGAAAACTGAAGAATAACTACAGTTGACAATGACTGCATCAATTGAACAAACCAATGTTCATGAAGCTACAACACCAGGTAATACTTTATTGTGTTATATACAAGGTGATTATCCTTTGGAATTAACTTGATGACCATCAAAAGCAAGAAAACCTATTAACTTGAGTTATAAAAACAAAATAAAAAAGAACTATATATTTTCACTAATATTTAACCAATATAAAGTGTGTTCTTTAATTTCAAACAAGTAAAAATGTATCTCATTGCCATCAAATCAGAACCAGCTCATAGCTGATCCTCCAACAGGATTTTGAAGACTATCTGTCTTTCAGTTATAGAGCAACTAGTGGATTTGAACCAAAAGAGAGTGCCCCACTGTTGAATTAGCAGCATAACTCTCTATGGACTACATCACTAGAGCCAACATTTTTTAAAAAAAACAAGAAACTACATAGTAACACTAATTTTACCTACAACTTTGCCCTTGACATAAACCACAGATAAGTTTTATTATGTTCTAATTGGTTCAGATATCTCAACATATGCTCTTGCCACTTCAATATCATGAAAGTTATTATTCTCATCACCAGATCTATCTAATGTTAATGAAAAGCACATATCTCAGGATATCACCATTTTTAAAGATATATTAATATATTTTAATATAATTTACTTTGTAACGCTGTGGTAATTTAACTTCTAGTTCACCTGCTGGTCTGTCAAAATGTTGCATAGTAGCACAGCAAACAAACTAAAAAAAAGCTAACAATTCCCAGGAATGATTTAGAGATAATCTTTAGGGCTGAGGGGCTTTGGTTGCCCAAAGTAATTAATGCAATGGATGTCACTAAATTTTACATGTAAAAAAAAAAATTGTACAAGGGAAAAAAAAAATTGAGAATATACAGTAACTTGCTTGATTTCTTCCAAAGTAGTGGTGGCAGTGTTTCTATATGCTGTTGAGTTAGGACTGACTTGTAAAGGATTTTCCCAGACAGTAAATCACACAGGAGGATATTGTTCAACCTTCTGTGGAACAGTTGTTTTATTGAACCCATGCCTTTGGGACTGTAGTACAGTTTCTTACCACTAGGCCACCAGAGCTCCCAAGCCAGAGTGTTAAGTTTCTAAATTATATTGAGGAACTGTATGATATGAAGAGACTAAGGAGACATGACACTATATGCAACATGAGATCCTAGATTGGGTCTCAGACAAGGGGGCTGGGGAATGTTTGTGGTATTGTTATGAGGGAGACTGGTAAAATCTCTGAGGGAGACTAGTAAAATCTCAGAGGCTATAGCCCTTAGATATTTTTCAAGCATGTAACTGAATTCACTTTCACAATTCCTTTTTAGCCAAACAATAGATTGTTTTATTAAGTGAACAATAATACAATATATACTCCCTAATATATGCCCTTGACAGAGCAGTCAAGTATATGCTATCAAAAAGCATCATTGTCCATGGATGGAGTTTAGAGGGCAGAAAAGAATATGAAAGAAGGACTAACAGCAATGGAAAGTACAGGGGGGAGATGAGAAAAGTGTTGCTACTTTAGAAGGATTACAATCAATGTCACAAAAAATATGCATTAATTAATAAATGGAAAATCCATTTTCTCTGCAAACTTTCACCCAAATCACATTAAAAGGTTGCAATGGGCAAATAAAAAGAATTAGTGGGCTATTTAGCAAAACGGAATGAGATGGGTAATTTAGTTAATGTTGTTATTGTTAAGTACCATTAAATTGAGTATAATTCATAACCACTTTATCAACAACAGATCTGAACTTTGACATATTCTGTGTCATCTTCATCATCTCTGACTGACATACTTGAGTTCATTGCCACAATCACCGTTTCAGTTCATCTCATTGAGGAGTCATCTTTCCCATTAACCCTCCACTTTTCCAAGCTTGATATTCCTTTCCAAGGAGTTTCTCCCCCTAACAACATGCCCAGTGTCTCACAAAGTATGACAGACAAAACTTTGTCATCCTTGCCTATTAGAAATCTGGTTACCTTTTTCAAAACATATCTGTTCTTTTGGCAGTCTATGGGATAGTCAGTACTCCTCTCAAACAGCACGACTCAAAGGTATCAATTCTTCTGTCATGCTTATTGATTGCCCAACTCTCAGACGTATAGCAAGTGATTGAAAAGACCCTGCCTGAATCAGGCACATCCTAGTCTTCAAACTGACATTATTGCTTCTTAGTACTTTGGAGAGGTTCTTGACAGCAGCTTTCCTCATGCAATACATCTTTTGATTTCTTGACTGCTGATACCAAGGGTATTGATTAATTAATAGTATTATATGAATGGCAATTTCCTGGTTTGTGTTATTGCAAAGAGTTGCTTTATTCCTCCTTCTCAACTTCTGCAATTATTAAAGTAACATTTGTGGAAGTTAGGGGAAAGGGGAAAAGGAATTCTTTGCACTATTTTTGCATTATTTGTTTAATTAAAAATTATTTTCAAATAAATAGTATTAATAACCCGTAGGGAATTCTAGTGACTTGGGGAAACTCTGGTGGCCTAAAGGTAAGAAGCTGTTCTGTATGCTATTCCCCATCACAAGAACATGGAAACAGCCCAAATGTCCAACCACAATGGAATGGATTGAGAAATTATGGTACATTCACACAATGAATACTATGCAGCACACAGGAACAATGATGTTGTAAATCACTATCTCTATTGGGAAGGACTGGAGAACATTATGCTAAGTGAACTAACTCAGTCCCATGAGGAAAAATGTAAAAGCATTATTGTAGAAATAGATAACTACTAAAATGAGTATGAGTATCCAAAGAGGGAAGAGTGGGAGCAGAAGGGGATGGATGAGGGGAGCATAATTATAGGGTCTCGTAATTTGATGGGTGGAGGGAGAGGTAGGTTAAGGAAATGGGGAATATCTGATGTGAAAAACAATGTATACGAATTTGTAGGTAAACCAGTATAAAATTAAAAGTTTATATTTTAAAAAAGTAATGAAAGAAACGATCATTTTAAAAAAGAAAGAACGAAAAGAAACTGCGCGACAATACCCAAAGCACGCAGTTTGAGGCCACGAGCTGCTCCCAGGAAGGATTGGCAATCTCTTCCCATGTGATTAGCTGCCTCTGAATACCTTCTAGGGGATCAACAATGGGTTGATTTCGACTTCACAGGACACAACAACAACAGTGATAAATAATTGCCTGCCAATTCAAAGGTATACAGTTAAAATCCTTCAGCTGCTCCACAAGAAAAAATGGACTCTCTCCACCTTTCCTCTCTGCCTCTGGTAACTGGCAGAAGGGTCAGCTGTGAGTCAGAGCTAACTCAATGATACATAACAAGACAGTGACCGCTGAGTAATTCTCAAAGAGCCCTGATACCATTAAGTACTCAGTTTTCGACCAAAATGTTAGCAGTTTGCATCTCACAGACTACTCCAGGAGAAAGGGTCTGCTCCAGTAAAGATTATAGCCGAGAAAATGGTTTGGTTCTACTCTATTACATGGGGCTACGCTGAATCAAAGTTAACTTAATGATACAAACAACAGCCTAACTACACAACCCACCTAAAACAGCCTTTGAGAAATGCATATGTAATGAGATGTCATAGTACTGCCAGGACCCAGAAAGCCCTGCTTGAAAACTGTGCTACCATATTCGGCCTCCTTCCTGAGAGGGGTGACAATGACTGGCGCTCATATCATCAGCGACACACCAGGGAACAAGCACAAATGGACTTAAACTGTCACTCTTCCCACCCTGCCATTATGTGCTCTATTCATTGTACCGTTGTTATCACTTCCCATTAAACTGGAATGATCTCCCCACGCCCTCAAACGCTGCTTCTATCCAATGTATTATTGCTTGTCTGTCTTTCACTCTTTTTTCTATTATTCTTTCCCCATTGCTCCCAGGCCTGATTTTCAAGGTTTTCAGCTTTGTACCTCTGATTTATTTGCTATTCTTCCTGCTTCACTCATTCGTCCTGTTTCCCCTCATAGCTGTTAGCCATCGGTGATCTGTAGAAGCCCTTAACATTAACAGCTGCACATGTCCCCAAACCACACCAGCTGTCCTGCACTAGGTGCCATGGGGCACTGAGAACAGGAGAGCCAGCAGGCAGAGGCAGCAGGGCCTTTTCTCTCAAGAGTGAGCTTGGCTTTCCTCAACTACCTCAGGCTAGGAGAAAATATTTGCCAGGCTCTCATTCATATGCCTGGTTCGGAGTTCCCTCTCCCTGGAGCCTTCGAATTCTGCTAACTGGAAGTGCTTACAAGCAATGAAAGTAGGTGCCAGAAAATGTAATTGGGACTGGCTGAATTTGCATGAGAAATAGAGTGCCTATTTGCAAACAACACAGAATGCCTCCCTCATTAGAAGGTGAGAAGAAAGGATGGAGAGAAAAGGAACAAATGAGGAACAAGGAACCTGCAAGCACTTCTCATTAGAACATCATCTAAGAAGGACAATGACAGACTAATGATCAAGTTCTTCATACAGTAAACAAGAGTCAGTTGATTGTTGTTATTGTTATGTGCTGTCTAGTGAAATGTGACTCATAATGACCATATGAACAAAAGATCTGAACCCTGTTCCATCCTGCGCCATCCTCACACTTCCTGACACACAAGAGCCCATTGCAGCCATCACCATGCCAATCCACCTGGTTGAGGGTCTTCCTGTCCTTCACTGACCCTCCACCCTTTCCAGGATCATGTCCCTCTCCAAGGAATAGCACCTCCTAGCAACATGCCCAAAGTATGTGAGGGTGAAGCCTCATCATTCTTGCCTCCAAAGAGCACTCCAGCTGCACCCTCTTTAAGACATATTTATTTGTTCTCTTGGCCATCCATGGGTTGTTCAGTGTTCCTTTCCAACACCACCACTCAAAGGCAACAGTTCTTCTGTCATCCTTATTCATCGTTCAGCTCTCCAATACATATCAAGTGATCAGAAAGACTATCATCTGAATTAAACATACCTTAGTCCTCAAACTGATGTTATTGCTCTTCAATTATTTGGAGAATTGTTGATAGTAAATTTCAAATAGATTTTTATTATCACTCTGTCATCATTCTCCAATATATCATCTCTTCATGGACTCTAAATTACCCATTCCACAGAATACTTTGCCAACTTCTATCTTACAGGGAGTTATTAATGAGTACAAAATGACAATCACTAGGATTGGTATGTGTGCGTTGCCAACATAGTCATTTACAAATATCCATCAAGCGCATTTCACTCTCCTGTGTAACACCTTGCAAGGGACTCAATCATGCTTATGATGTACTCCAACCTCCTTTCCATGCTCTACTATTCCTTCTGTACTCCAGCCCCTGTCACTACCTCCCATCTACCTAGGTCATTCTCCTTGTTTCTCATTGCATCTGAATTTTCTGGTCTTCATCTTTTCTTCAAATAATGCACATTTTATGAACCTAGAACTTGTTTTTATATGTGTATCCCTCTACCTGCACTATTCTAATTCCCAATTTTTCCATGATTAGCACATTCTCTGAAAGGAGGTCTGGGAGTGCACTGTCCAGTCTGAATCCACCGGGTACTTTGGAGGAGAAGATAGTGCCATCTTCTCCCTCAAAGATTTACAGCTTCAGAAATCTAATGGAAAGTGACCATCAGTTGGAATCAACTCCATAGCAGTGAAATTGAACATTTTAAATTGGGGGGGGGGGGTGTTCTGTTTTTTCATTTGTTTTAGTATATTCACATCATTTAGGTTTTATTTCTAATATCACCTTGAGACCCTAACAAAAATATCTTCCTTGATTAGAACTACTCCACTCTCTATCCTGTTGCTTTGCTTCTTTTTTTTCAGAGTTCCAATCTTAGATAAGAGCCTTGTCTTTCTCTGTATTCTCCACGAGAAGTCTCACTAGTCTTCCTCTTTGCTACTTTCTCCACCTTTAGATGTGTGGTTAGCACTCAGCATATACTCATTAGATGTTAGTGTGATGGCTATCCCTGCCTCGAATGAGTCAATAGTCTCCTATTTTTGGAGCTTGAATCTGATACGAGTGGTCAACACACAATCTCACACATCCCCAGAACTAATCTCTTCTCTGGAGCTAAAGTGTTTGCTCTACCTCTGACTTAGCCTATGCCAATAATATTCAAGCATCTTGATCGTAAACCACTTGATAAAGCTCAAAGACTCCAATGGGTTCTACCACAAAGATGAGAGGGAAACACAATGGAATTAAATCCTGAAGTAAGAAATTACCATCTCATTAATTGTCTTCTAGTTGATTCCAAGTCATGGTGACCTCATGTGTATCACAGTAGAAACTGTTTCATAGGATTTTCAGTGACTGATCATTTATAAGTAGATCATTTGAGGCACCTCTAGGGCTTAGATCTTCAATGTTTCAGTTATCAGTGATGTATATTACTTGCTTTTGTCACCCAGGAACTTCTGAGCTATAGCACAAATACACTAATTTGATAATGATAAAATATCACAATTTCCACTTTATACAACAACTGAGAGAATTAGCTTGTATTTTTAGAACAAGCATGAATTTTGTAGTTGACTTCTTCCTCTCTAAGCAATGTGATTGTATAAAAGTATAGACAGCCAGTTTTTGACAAATGGGCAATACCCACTAAATTAACAAGGATAATTTCTTTAATAAGTAGTTCCAGGAAAACTGAATATTCATTTACAAGAAGTAAAACAGTAAGTATTCATCATGCCATAAGCAAAACTAACCCAAGATGGATCAATAATCTAACTATAAAACCTACCAAAGGGGCGGGGGGTAAAGAAAACATTTTGAAGGCCCTAAATTTTATGACATAAATGGAAAAAGTAAAAAAAAATAAAATACATAAACATCAGAAAACAAATTAGACAACTGAGACCTTTTAAAAAAAATAAAACCTTATGTGCCTCAAAAGGCTTTAAGGAGAAAAAAAAAGTATAAATCAGGAGAAAATACGTGCCAACTACATATCCAACAAGGGATTAATCTCTAAAATTTATAGAACACTTTAACACTAAACAACAGAAATACAATCTATTTTCAAAACTGAGTAGAGAACATGAGCAGACATTTCACACAAAACCCAAAACATTCAGTAGTAGTCAGTGAACATGGAGAAATCCTTTGAGATCATTATTTGTTAGAGGGAAGAAAATAAAAACAACAGTAAGATAATCTTATTCCAGCAACAATAGCAAAGCTCAGAAAGACAGAAAACAACTAATATGATGTGGTTATAGACATTTTATCATTATAATACATTGCCTATGGTCTTGTGAAGTGGTGCAACTACTGTGGAAAAATGCCTGACACTTTTTTAAAAAGGTGGATATAGAAATAATATATGACCTAGTAGCCCTCCTATGGTATATATACTAATAAAAGAAAGTGAGGCAATATACATGTATGCACAACATTATATATTATAGTATTACTCACAGTAGTAAACAGATAGAAAAAAATACGTATTCATCAATAAATGAATGAATAAGCCAAGCTGTGAGAGATGATAAGGATAGCACAAGATAGACCAGAGTTCAGATCTACCATTCACAGAGGTTGTATGAGTTGTACTTGATTCAATGGCACCAAATAATAACAACAACATGAACAAATACAATAAAATAATATGTTGTTGTTAAGTGCCGTTGAGTCGTAGGAGATTCATAGCCACCCTATGAACGGAAGACCTAGAAACTTGTATAACTTTCCTCCTTATTCCAAGTTCATAGAGTTTCCAGAGGCAAGCTATTTCAGAAGTAGATGGCACTCCCACTTCCAAGCTTGTTTTAATCAGGGAGCTCCACCAAACACTGTCCACCATGGGTAACCATTCTCGCGTTTGACAGTGTTACAGTGTTCAGCTTCACAGCAACCATGAGTTACCTCTGTAACATGTTACCTCTGCAAGAACTTTACAACATTAAAAAAAGAGTAAAAACTCTGTGAAATATCTCATAACATGGATGAATGTGGAAGATATTATGCCAAATTAGGTCAATCACATGTGAACGAATAGTTATACTTCATTACTATAAAAAAGATAAGGAAAAGATTACACAAAGAAAGAAATGTTATTTGATAGTTAACTGTAGAAAGAACAACAAAGTCTCACTCTAGGTATAGGTTCCTCATGAGCACAATCAAGTGCTCTGGGATTCCCATACCTCTCAATGTCAGCCACAACTTGTTATGATCCACAGAGTCAAATATTTTTGCATAGTCAAGAAAGCACAAATAGACATTCCTCTGGTATTCCTTACTTTCAGCCAGGATCTATCTGACAACAGCAATGATATCTCTGATGCCACGGCCTCTTCTAAATACTGCTTGAACTTCTAGCAGTTCCTTATCTATGTACTGATCCAGCCAGTTTTGAAAGATCTTCAGCAGTATTTTGCTAGCATGTGATATCATTGATATTGTCAGATAATTTCCACATTCAGTTGGATCACCCTCATTCAGTTGGATCACCCTTCTTGGGAATAAGAAGAAATATAAATCCCTTCCAATCCATTGACCAAACAGCCAACCTCCAAATCTCCTAACATATACTGGTAAGTGTATCCAAGGCTGCATCTGTTAATTGAAACAAGTCAATTGGTATCCCATCGATTCCTGGGGCCTTATTTTTTTGTCAATGCCTTCAATGCAGCTTCCAGTTCCTCCTTCATTACAATTGGCACCTGTTCATATGGTATTTCCCAAAATTTTTCCGTGTCAATCAATTCTTTCTGGTACAATGACTGTGCATTCACTTTCATTTTCTTTTCATAATTTCCGGGTTATTCAATATATTGCCTATAGCATCTTTCAACATTGTGACACAGGCTTAAATTTGGTTTACAGTTTTCTGAGCTTGAGAAATGCAGAGCAAGTTCTTCCCTTTTTATTCTCCAATTCCAGGTCTCTGCACATTCCATTATAATACTTTGCTTTGTCCTCCTGAGCTGCCTTTTGAAACCAACTGTTCAGCTGTCTCACTTCAACGTGTTTTTCTTTAGATTTGGCTTCTTAGTGTTCCAGAGCAATATTTAGAGTCTCTTCTGACATCCATTTCATTTTTTTATTCCTCTTCTTTTTGTAATGGTCTTTTGCTTTCTTCATGGATGATATCCTTGATATCAGCTCATCTGGTCTTCTATCATTGGTGTTCAATGCCTCAAACCTATTCTTAAGATGATCATGAAATTCTGATGGAACTGATTTAAGATCTTATCTTGGTTCCTGTTTACATATTTTACTTTTCCTTCCCCATCAATTTGAACTTGCATATAAGTAATTGATGATCTGACCCACAATCTGCTCCTGCTTAGTTTTGACTAATGATTTATTCCACAAATGTAGTCAACCTGATTCCTTTGTAGCCCATCAGGTGAAATCCAAGTGTAAAGTCATCTTTCTTATTGCTTAGAAAAAGTATTTGTAATGAATAATCATTGTTCAAGAGCAGGGAGCACTGCCTGGTTTTGATTTGGTAAGGAAGTGTGTCAGGGACGTATTCTACCTCCATACCTGTTCAATCTATATGCCGAGCAAATTATCAGAGAAGCTGGACTCTATGACAAGGAATGTGGCATCAGGATTAGAGGGAGATTTATCACTAACCTGCATTATTCAGATGACACAACCTTACTTGCTGAAAGTGAGGAGAATTTGAAGCACTTGTTGCAAATCAGTGAATGCAGCCTTCAGTATGGATTGTTTCTCAATATCAAGAAAACAAAGATTCTTATCACTAAGCCAGTAGGCAGTGTCATGATGGACGGAGAAGAGATTAAAACTGTCAACAACTTCATCTTACTTGGATCCACAGTTAACAGCCTTGGTACAAGCAATCAGGAAATAAGGAGATGCATTGCAATGGGAAAGTCTGCAGTTAGGGATCTTTCCAAATTACTGAGGAGTTGTGATGTCAGTTTAAGGCCTAAGGTGTTTTGGATTCAGGGCATAGTTTTTCTAATTACTAGCTATGCATCCTAGAGCTGGACAATGAATAAGGATGACAGAAAAAGAATTGATGCCTTTGAGCTGTGGTATTGGAGAAAAGCACTGAACATCCCATGGACGGCCAAGAGAACAAATAGATGTGTCTTGGAAAGGGTGCAGCTGGAGTGCTCTTTGGAGGGAAAAATGATGAGACTTCGCCTGACATACTTTCGTGAGCAACCATCTAAGGTACAGATAACTGGTTTCTCATCATTTAGAGCAAAGAATAATATCAAAGACTATTAGTCCAAATGACTTAAGGGACCACTTGAACCTCATCTTCATTCCCTAACCAGAACTAGATGGCCCCTGCTGACAGTTCCAGAAAGAATCTTAATGCAATGTCCCTGATAAAATGGAAGAAGGAAAATATGGAATAAACCCCAAAATAATAAAAAGCTAGACCTATTGTTTTGATAAAGCCTTACGGAACTCCCAGACAATGTTCCTACATTGTCTTTCAAGCATGGAACTGAAAGTATCCCCATGATTCAGCAGATAGCCAGACAATAGATAGGTTTATAAGGTGATTAACAACACCAGGGAGGAATGCACTCCTTGGAGCAGTGACCCACACAAGGTAAGAAGGGCAGCATTTGCTCAGACATAAAGTTTATAGGGGAAAAAAGAACAATGGAAATGGGGCAGAAGAGAAGGAGGGATTTGAAAGAACGCTGTTACAATGTGAGGGAATTGTAATCAATACCATAAAATGTAGCCTATATGAATTATTAAATCAAATATTTGCTCTGTAAATTTTCAAATATATCACATAAAAGAATTTAAAACAATTTACTAAACTTTCTCGGCTCAGTTTTCAACCAGAGAAGAAAGTCCAGTTTTCAAGATGGTAGGAGGCCCAGAGATAGTTTCGTACAGAGATAGAAGACTACCCAGAGGTCATTGTGGAGACCACCATGATCGGCTATCCCATAACCCATATCTACTGGCAGTGGTTTGATCCCAGAGCACATACTTAATACCATGTCAGTGGAACAGCCAGTTCAGAAAGCCAAAGGATTGTCAGCAAAATGCAAGATACATAGTTTGTCAATTGTTACTATTGTGTGCTATCAAGGTGAAACCACCTCATAGTTGACCCTCTGTTAGGTTAGGGTTTTCTGAGGCATTAAATGTCACAGGAGGAGATTGCCCAATGTTCTCCCATGGAACAGCTGGTGGATTCGAAACTCTTTACCACTAAGCCACCAGAGTTCCCTAGATTGTTGATAGAAAAATAAATTCATTACCAAATAATTTAAAAGGAAGGATATTTTTACATTCTAACCATTTTGCGTCTTTATTGACACATCAAATGTAATTATGAAATACTTAAGAAAGAAAACAAAGAATTGTTTTACAATAAGTATTCAGGAATTCTCTGAATATCCAACCGTTATTTACTTTAAAGTAAATGTCATTCACTTGGGTAACTCACATTATTTTTCTGGGCCTTAGTTTCCTCATATGTGGAAAAAAAAAGAGAGAGAGAGAAAGATGAGCAATTTCCTCTTATGTAATTTAAAGCCTCTGAAAACCTGTTGGAGTCTATAAATTGGTTCTGACTCAAGGACACACAATAAAAACCCAAATAATCTATTGATCTACATTATTCTAAAGGTCTCTCTTGTTGTGTTTCCTGCATTCTGTTTTACTGCTCTTCTTTGACAGATAATTCAAAACTGACACAGTGTAGTTATCAGCTTTGGGGATATTTCCCGTTTGGATTTAAATAGATCCAGATCTCTCTTACTCTCTGATCCCATGGCCCCACCTTGTGATCAGCAGCATGCATTTACAGGTCAGCCACCCAAAATGAGTGCGCAGTACAGTCTAGATCAATGCAACCAGTCCAGGTCTATGTCTTCAAAATATTACCTGGATTTTAGTAATACAACTGCTGCTAAAACTACAGACTGAAGGATGGTATTCGCATATAACTCCTGGGCTTGTGCTCATTCTCTGGTGGGGAATGTAAACTGACAGGGCTAATAATCTATCTTTTATGGTTCAGATCATCATCACTACATCAGAAAACCCATTTTGATAAAGCATAGCCCACCCCTATGTGAGCTAAACGCCTATTACAATTTAAGATTTATATTGTGTCTGGTCCCAGCGGTGCATGCAAAGAGCCTTAGTGCCTGGGAAAAGCTTACAGAGGGTTTATGGGTGCTTAAGCCTCGATCCCGCGTGCGTGACAAAAGAAGAGGGCTGGATTTGCTGTGCATGTTCACTAAAATGCCCGGGAGGATATGTTCTTCTCTTTTTAAAAGACAAGTGTGCTAACTGGGAATTTTTCTTCTCCCCCTGAAAGGTTTGAACTAGTAGATGAATCATTTGGTCAGACAGTCAAAAGGATTTCTGTCCTTTTTGATAATAAAATCCGAATTGTGTTCTGTGCCCTCCAGAAGTCCCCACAATCTCCCCTTGATGTGAATCCCAAGAGCGTGACAATGTGAAAAAGCATGTTTGCGTGGCTCACACTTTGCTATTGCTGAAGGTTCCAACATGTCCAAAACAGTCACTTGCATTCCTCTGTGCATTTTTCTTTTCTTAAATCATTCTGATGTTCCACTGCTTACCTTCTCACAAGCCAAACCATCCTATATAACAATTAAACACTTTTAAATTGACGATCGTGTTTAAAACACATTTTGCCATCATTTGCGGCAACGTGTTTTAAACAACACCTACTTTAAATACAAGATTGTTTGTTTGTTTGCCATGTGAATGTTTCTAAAGCTGTGTCTTAAACTTACAAGCTTTATTTCTTTTTTAAAAACACTGATTAGGGAACTCTGGTGGCCTAGTGGCAAGAAGCTGCACTGCAATCCCAGAGGTACATGGTTCAAATCCACCAGATGCTCTGCTAGAGACGGAGGGGCAATCTCCTCCTGTACCAGTCAGATCTGATTTGACGGTACACACAAACAAACTAATAAAAATAAATTAAAAAAAAATACTGATAACATTTGCCAGATGCTAACATTCTGTGAGTAACTCTGAAGCAAGGAAAGATAGATTCACTGACCTCACAGCTCTAACTAAAGATATGTACCAGGCAGTAAAGAAATTTTATTACAGAATTTAATAAGATTTTAGCAAAAATTTTAAACAGAAGTATATAAAATAAACATTAAAATTATCTTTAGTCCTTCCATTCTTTGTCTTAACCTTCCAGTGATAAGTACTATAAATAGCTTTTCTTTATCCACCTAGGATTATTTCTTTCTAAACAAATAAAAACCCTGGTGACATAGTAAATAACACGTTGAACTGACAACTGAAAGGACAGTGATTCAAATCACCAGTTTCTGTGCTGAAGATTTCCTTTCTTGGAAACCAAATAGAGTGCAACCGTGAACTGGAATTGCAGTGGTGGCAGTTTACATACTCGTATGTTGCTCTAAGGGAGTATTAGTGGCCTAATGATAAAGATCGGTGCTGGCCATCCCAAAGGTTTATTGTTCTAATTCACCAGCTGCTCCACCGGAGAGACACGGACAATCTCCTCCTTTGTGATTAAACTGCCTCTGAAAACCTGCTGGAGGTTCGCTAAGAGTCAGTTCAGACTCAGTGATACACAAAACCAACAGCACGTTGATGCAAGTATACATATAAATTATCTTGCTTTTGGGTGCCATTGGGTCAACTACAACTCACAGCAGTTCTATAAAAAATAGACTGAAACCTTGTGCTAGCCTGTGCCATCTTCATAATTTCTGTCATGCTCAAGTCTGTTATGGTGATCACTGTGTCAATCCATCTTGTTGAGAGTCTTCCTCTCTTTCACTAATCTTCTACAGCAAAATATCTATTTTCCAAGGGTTGGTTCCTCCTTTTGAGATATAATATATCTTGTATCCACACCTATTCAGTCTGCATACTGAGTGAATCATCCAAGATACTGGACTCTATGAAGTGTAGGTGGGGCATCAGGATTGAAGGGAAAATCATCAATAAACTGCTTTATGCAGATGGCACAACCTTGCTTGCTGAAAGTAAGAGGACTTGAGGCATTTGTTCAGAAGCTGAAGGAATGCAGCCTTCAGTATGGATTGCATCTCAATGTCAAGAAAACAAAGATTCTTACCACTGTACTGATAGGCACCAACATGATGGATGGAGAAGAGATGGAAATTGTCAACAGCTTCAGCTTGCTTGGTGGATCCAAAATTAACACATTTGGTACCAGCAGTTAAGAAATAAGGAGATGCTGTGCACTGGGAAAATTTGCATTTAGAGACATCTTCAAATTATTGAAGAGTAATGATGCCAGTTTGAGGAATATGGTGCACCTGACTCAGGCCATCATCTTTCTGTTCATTTGCTATGCATCTAAGAGCTGGACAGTGTATAAGAATGACAAGAATTGAGCTGTGGGATGCAGAAAAACACTGAACAACCAAAGGATGACCAAAAGAACAAACTATATCTTGGAAAGGGCGCACCAGAGTGTTTTTTGGAGACCGGACAGAGTGCTTCGCCTCATATACTTTGAGCATGTTTTTAGGAGGGGCTCCTTCTTGGAGATGGACATGATACTAGGAAGGGTAAAATGTGAGCAAAGGAGAAGAAGACCTTCCACCAGTGTACTGACACAGTGACTGCTGCAACAGGCTCTTGTGTGAGGACAGCACAAGGTAGAATAGGGTGCAGATCTTTTGTTCAAAGGGTAGCTATGGACTGGACTCAACAGCACCTAACAACAACAAAAATATCTCATATATTATCTCTATAAGGGGAAGTGTCTTTCATTTGTGCCTTTCACTAAAATGCTTGTCTCTCAGATGTTGTTCCATAGCTAAGAATTCAAATTAAGACAGACTAGGAAGAAGGATTGGCCATCTACTTCCAAAATATAACAGGCCTTCAAAAACCCTAAGTACAATAGAGCACACATAGAGTAGAAAAACATATGGCAACTGAGGCTGAGCCCTCAAATCTGGAAACATAAAAGAGGAGAAACAGTTGTAAACAGAAACTAATGATTGGTATGTGGAACGTGAGAAGCATAAATGTATGAAAACTAGACATCATTAAGAAAGAAATGGATCATATAAGTATTGACATCAAGAATTGGCGAAATGAGATGGACTGGCATGGGACGTTTTTAATCAGCTCTACTATGCTGGAGATGAAAAGGTGAGAGAAAAATGGAGTCACTTTCATCGTTAAAATTATCATTTCTAGTTCCAACATGAAATAAAATGTGTGTGACAAAATATCCATATGCATATGAGGATGACCTGTTAATACCACTATCGTTCAAATTTATGAACCAACAACCGGAGCCAAAGGAGAAGAAATAGATGACTTCTACCAACTTTCGTAGTCAGAAATGGCTTGAACATGCAACCAAGATGCATTAATAATAAAGGGTGACTGGATTGCAAAAGTTGGGAACCAGGAAAAAGGATCAGTAGTTGAAAAACACAGAGTTGGTGACAGAAATGAGGCTAGGGATAGAATGATAGAATTCTGCACAATCCATGATTTATACATAGTAAATGCCTTTTATAAGTAACATAAACACAGGACATACACATTGATTTCACCTGATGGTATGGACAGGAATCAAATCTGTTATATCTGTGGAAGAAATCCTAGAGAAGTTCAATCAGCAGTGAAAGTTAGGCCATGTGTTGATTGTGGAGCAGACCATCAACTACTCATATGCAAGTTCAAATTAAAGCTAAAGAAGGTCAAGTCAAATGCACAGGAGTCAAAATTTGACCTACAGTCTGGCCTGCCTGAATTTAAAAATCAACATAGGAAAAGGTTTGAGGCCTTGAACGCTAATGAACAAAAACCAGATGAACTGTGTGAGGATATAAAAGATAACATCCATGAAGAATGCAAAAGGTAAAGACAAAAGAACAAAAGATCAAAATGAATGTCAGAAAAGACCCTGAATAGTGCACTAGAGTCCCGAGAAGCCAAAGCAAAAAGAAGAAATTAAAACATTAAGGAGCTGAATAGAAGATATCAAAGGGCAGCACAGGAAGACAAAACAAAGAATTATAATGAAATGTGCAAAGATCTGGAGTACAAAAGGCTGTACTCACTCAGCATTTCTTAAGATGAAAAAAAATTGAAGAACAAATTCAAGCCACGAGTTGCAATACTTAATTAAGGATGCTATGGTTAATGATGAGTCAAATGCGAGAATGGTCTCGTATGGTGGACAGTGTTTGGTGAAGCTCCCCGATTAAAACAAGCTTGGAAACAGGAGTGACATCCACTTCCATAATAGCTTACTTCTGGAAACCCTATGAACCTGGAGGAAGGATGAAAGTCACACAAGTGTCCAGAACTTTCATTCATAGGGTCTCTATGAGTTGCCTACAACGATGGCACTTAACAATAACAACAACATGGGCAGAATAGCGAATGATCTAGGAAGTATTAAAAGAATATGGAAGGAGTATACAGAGTTGCTGTACCAAAAAAAAAAAATAGCTGACACAGAAGAATTTCAAGAAACAACATGATCAAGAGGCAATGGTGATGAAGGAGGAAGTGCAAGCTGCTCTGAAGGACTTGGCAAAAAATAAAGCTCCAGGAATTAATGGCATACCAATTGACATATTTCAGCAAACAGATGCTGCCTGGATATGCTCACCAGGCTATGCCAAAAAATGTGGAGGACAACCTCCTGACCAACTTACTGGAAGAGACCCATATTTATTCCCATTCCAAAAAAAGGTAACCGACAGAGTGTGGAAATTGTCAAACAATATCACTAATATCTCGACAGCATTAAACAACATCACTAATGTCACATTTTAGCAAAATCTTGCTGAAGATTATCCAGAAACATCTCACATAGTACATTGACAGAGAACTACCAGAAATACAGGCTGGGTTTAGAAGAGGCCATGGCACTAGAGACATTGTTGCCAGTGTCAGATGGATCATAGCAGAAAGCAAAGAGTACCAGAATAATGTCTATCTGTGTTTCATTAACTATGCAAAGGCATTTGACTGGGTGGATCATAATAAATTGTGGTTAATTGTGGAGAATGGGAATCCCAGAACACATGATCGTGCTTATGCAAAACTTATACTTGAACTAGGAAGCAGTCCTCAGAACAGAGCAGGGAAATGCTGCATGGAAATTATTTCATATTTACTGTTTATCAAGCCAACGCATAACATTAATTCATAATATCATGTATATTATTTTTTATATCCTCACTCTAACTCTACATTATTAGATATTATGGATAAAGAATTGAAGCTTAATGCTAAATAATTCTATCAAGTTCGAACAACTAGCTTGTGGGGTAGTGCCAAAACCAAAGTAAATAAATTTAATTGTTACATACATATTGTTAGATGTGCATGGTTCAAAATCAGGAAGGGGATCTACCAGGGATATGTCCAGTCTCCATACCTTTTCAATTTATATGAAGAACTGATCATTCAGGAGGCTGGGTTTTATGAGGAGGAATGTGGCATCAGAATTGGAGGAAAACTCATCAAGAACCTACTTTATAAAGATGACACAACCTTGTTTGCTGAAACTGAAGAAGACCTGAAATGCTTTCTGCACAAGGTCAAGGGCTATAGTCTGCAGTAGGGATTGAAGCTCAAGAAGAGCTTCAATCTGTTTTCTTTGTCAAGAAGACAAAGATCCTCACCACTGGGCCGATTGGCAGCACCATGATGGATGGAGAGGAGATTGAGGTTCTTAACAGTTACAGCTTGCTCAGCTCCACAATCAACACTCTTGGAATCAGCAGTCAGGAAATCAAAAGATGAATTGGATTAGGTAAATCTGCTGTCACGGACCTCTCCATAATACTGAAGAGCAACAACGTCAGTCTAGAGACTAAGGTATTCCTGATCCAAGCCATGGTCTTTGCAATTACATGCTATGCATCAGAGAATTAGACAATGATGAATAATGACAGAAGGATTGATGTCTTTGAGTTGTGGTGCTGGAGAAGAGTCCTGAACATACCAAGGACTCCCAAGAAAACAAATAAGCCTGTCTTTGAGAGAGTGAAATCAAGTTTCTCCTTAGAGGCTAGGATTTTGAAGTTCTGTCTTATATACTTTGAGCATGTGGCTAGGAAGAATTGTTCCTTAAAGATGGACTTCATGCACAAAAGGATGGAGGGACAATGCAGAGAGGAAGATCCAGAATGAGATGGATTGATACTGTAGCTGGGGCAATGAGGGTAGGTGTGGCAGAGTCAGTGAGACTGGCTCAGGACAGGGCAGGCTTCAGAGCTGTTCTACATAGGGTCAATATGAGTCACAGACGACTCCACAGCACATAACAACAACAATATATATAATGTATATCATTCTCTTGTGATATCTTATATATATAATATATCTTTATATACTGTGTATATGAGTGTGTGTGTGTGTGTGCACGCGTGCGTACACATTTACTACATGTACCTTTTTTTAACAGGTGCAGACAATTTTGCTCTTGTTGTTGTGTCCTGTAGAGTCGGAAGCAACCCATAGCTGACCCTCTAGCGAGTTTTCAGAGAAAGGTAATCACATAGGAAGAGACTGGCGATCCTTCTCCCATGGAGATGCTTGTGGCCTCGAACTGCATGCCTTCGGGATTGCAGCGCAGCTTCTTTGCCCCTAGGCTAATTTTACTAGAAGCCAATTTTATAAATTATAGCTGAGAAAGAGGTCTCACCATTTTAGATTAAGACCAAATATCCTTCTGGAAGTAAAAGGCAAGACAAGCTATGATTAATAATAAAAATAATTACTAATTATTTCATATTTACTACTTATCAAGCCAATATATAATGTTAGTCCATCATATCATGTATATTATTTTCTATATCCTTACTCTAATTCTATGTTATTAGATATTATGGATGAAGAATTGAAGCTTAATATTAAATAATTTTGTCAAATTCAAATAGCTAGCTTGTGGGGTCGTGTCAAAACCACAGAAAATAAACTTAACTGTTATACACTTATTGTTATATGTGCAGCCTTGAAAATAAGGGTAAACTAAAATACACCTCCCTTCACCTCACATACTTCAGGCACGTTACTAGGAGGGGCTACTGCTTGGAGAGGGACACGATCCTTAAAAGGGTGGAGGGTTAGACGAAGGAGAGGAAGACTCTCAACCATGTGGGTTGATATTGTGACTGCCGCAATAGGCTCTTATGTCTGAGGAAGTGTGAAACTAGAGCAGGATATGACAAGTTTCATATACGTTGTTCATAGGGTCGCTATGAGTTGTATTTGACTCAAAAGTACCGAACAAGGACAACAGCAAGAAAATATGAGAAAAGGAAATTAAAAAATTATTTGCTTGTATGAAAGGGGGGTGATGCTATGCTCACACAGACATTTATTAAATGGATTTAAACTAAAGTTTACTGTATCATCAAGTTGTATTACAAAATTTGTATGTACAAGAGATAAAACTATATAGCAAACAAAAAGGTTAATAAACGTTGTGCTTGTCAACACTGGTCCGTTTTCTCCTATAATAGTTTTCTTCATCCTAATTTGCTCCTCCCTCTTCTAGCTCTATTGTTGTTGTTATTATGGGCCATCGAGTCGCTTGCGACTCATAGCGACCCTATGTACAAAAGCCCTAAACTCTGTTCTATCCTGTGCCAACCACACCATCTCCGACACATTCACTCCCACCACTCCTATCACAGAATCAATCCATCTCATCTAGGGTCTTCCTCTCCTGCACTGTCCCTCTACTCTCCCAAACATAATGTCCTTTTCCAAGGACCAGTCCCTACTTACAACATGCCCAAAGTATGTCAGATGAAGCTTCAGAATCCTTGACTCCAAGGAGCATTCTGGCTTCATCCTCTCCAGGACAAACCTGTTTGTTCTCCTAGCAGTCCATGGTATTTTCAACACTCTTCTCCAGCACCACAACTCAAAGGCATCAATTCTCTTTCTATAATCCCTAGTCACCGTCCAATTTTCTGATGCACAGCACGTAATTGCAAATACTACAGCCCAGCTCAGGCACACCTTAGTCTCCAGCCAACGTTATTGCTCTTTAGTACTCTGGTGAGGTCGCTCACAGCTGACTTTCCCAATGCGCTGGTACCAAGCGTTTTGTCTGTGGAGCCAAGGAAACTAAAACTGTTAAGCTATCTCAATCTTTTCACCATCCATACTGATGCTGCCAATTAGCCCAGTAGTGAGAATCTTTGTTTTCTTGACGTTGAACTTCAATCCATATTGAAGGTTACAGTCCTTGACCTTCTGCAGCAAGCGCTTTAGGTCCTCCTCAGTTTCAGCAAACAGGGTTGTGTCATCTGCATAGCGCAGGTTGTTGATACTCTTCCACCAATCCTGATGCCACATTTCTCCTCATACAGCCCCGAGTCTCGGATGATCTGTTCTGCATACAGATTGAAAAGGTATGGAGACAAAAAACATCCCTGATGGACCCCCTTCTTGATTTTGAACCATGTAGTGTCTGCTTGCTCTGTTCTGAAGAATGTCTTTTGGTCCAAGTATAGGTTTCACATAAGCACAATCAAATGTTCTGGGATTCCCATTTTCTCAGAGTCAGCCATAGCGTTTAGTGATTCACACAGTCAAAAGCCTTTGCATAGTCAATGAAGCACAGATATACATTCTTCTGGAATTCTCTCCTTTTTAACTGAGGGAATTTCTTGTCAGCTGACTTGCTCTGCAACTCTATTAAAGGAATATTTTTTCAACAATATTATTGTTGAAAGAGAATTCAATAGGTGAGAAACTTAGATCTATAGACAGAAGTGAAGAAAATCAGAGAAGAAAGAAATGAAAGTAAATTTTGTTAATGATGATAAATCTAAAATATTACTATCTGTTTAGAATAATAACAGTAACAATGCACTATGTGATTATAAAACATGAAAAAGTGAAATGATTGATAGCAATATCACAGGATTTAGAGGAAGGATATTCTAGAATACTCTGGGATAATGCAAAAAAAAAGGATAGAGTTTTTAATTTAATAGTTGATATAAAAGTAAATTGCAAGTCAACTAATTAAAAAATGGGGATGTATGTGTGTTGTGGTGTTTTGTTGCCCCCCCCCCAGGACCTGCACACAAAAAAATACTAACACAAAAACAAAATGGGAAAAAGACATAGAAAGAATTTTCACAGAAGAAGATATTTAGATAGCCAACAGACACATGAAGAAATGCTCAAAAGCACTGGCAATAAGAAATGAAAATTAAAATCACAATGAGATACTATCCTACTCCACTAACAGTGCAAAGTTTAACAGGACAGCAAGTAATAAATGTTGGAGAGGTTATGGATAGTTAGGAACTCTTATATACTATTGGTGGGATTGTAAAATGGTATAACCACTATGAAAGGCAATTTGGTATTTTCTCCAAAAGTTGAACATAGGAATTCTACATGACCCAGCTACCCCACGGCTCAGAATATACTCCAAGAAAAATAGAACTGAGGCATAAACTAAGATCAGTACACCAGTGTTCATAGCAGCATTATTCACCATTGCAAGAACATGGAAACAGCCTAGATATCCAACCACAGTAGAACAGACTGAAAAATTTTGATACATTCATACACAGCGTACTACGCAGTACACAAGAGAAATAATTTTGAAAATATCTAACTTGGGAGGAACTGGAGAGGATTATGCCAAGTTAATCAACTCAGTACCAAAATAACAAATACTGTATATGATCATTATTGTAGAAATAAAAAGATAACTAGTAAAAGGTGTATGAGGATCCAAAGGGAAGCAGGAAGGAGCAGAGAGAGAGAAGGGGCAGGGAGTAATCCTAGGGTCGCACACGTTAATGGGTAGAGGAAGGGATGGGTAAAGGAAATGGGAAAGATCCAGTGTGGAAAAACAATGTACACAATCTTTGTAAGTAAACCTGTATAAAATAAAAATTTTATTTTTGAAAAAGTGGTTTTTTAAAACAAAAAAGGTAAATAAATACAGATTATATACCAAATTGTGTCTAGATTCCTTATAATTAAGTACAACTCTTAGTAACTATGACCAATAGATATGAATCCTGTCCTATCCTATCCTGTTCTTATCATCTCTACATTTATGAGCCCATTGTTGTAGTCACTGTGTCAATCCTGCTCATTGAGGCTCTCTTTCACTGAACCTTTCATGATGTCCCTTTCCAAGGAATAAGCCCTCCTAACAACAGGCACAAAGTAAATGAGATGAAGCTTTGGCATCCTGGACTCTAAGACGTATTGTAGCTGAACTTTCTCCAATACATCTCTATTTGTTCTTTCTGGCAGTCTCTAGGGTTTTCAGTATGTTTCTCCAATATCACAACTCAAAGGCATTAATTCTTCTTTTATCATCCTTATTCATTGTCCAACTCTCAGGCGCATAGCAAGTGATTGAAAGACCACAGCTTGATCAGCTGCACCTTAGTCTTTAAACTAACATCATTGCTTCTCAGTGTTTTGGAGATGTCGTTGACTACAGACTTTCTTCCCAAATGTGATTATGTCTTCTGATCTCTTCACTGCTGGTACCAAGGGGGGGGGGAGGTGGTTGTGGATCCAAGGAAGATGAAATTGTGGACAGTTTTAATCTTTTATTCATCTACCGTGATGTTGTCTATTGACCCAGTAGTGAATATTTTTGTCTTCTTGGTACTCAGGGGTAATCCTTATTGAAAGATTTATAGTCTGATCTTTTTCAGCAAACATTTCAAGTCTTCCTTACTTTCATGAAACAACGTTGTGTCATCTGCATGAAGTAGATTGTTGATGATCCTTATGCCATACTTTTTATCATAGAGTCTAGCTTTCCGAATAATATTTTTAGAATACAGATTGAATTGAGTGTGGAGAGAGTATACACCTCTGATGCATACTTTTCTTAATTTTAAACCATGTTATATTCCTCGACTCGGTTCCCAAAACCACCACTTGGTCTAGGTATAAGTTTTGTATGAACACAATTAAATGTGCTGAGATTCCCACTCTTCTCAATGGTGGCAGTAATTTGTTATGATCCACACAGTCAAATGCCCTTGTTAAATCTATAAAACATATGTAAACATCTTTCTGATATGCTTTGCTTTCAGCCAAGATCCATCTGACAATAACAATCATATTCCTGTTGCTATGTCTCTTCTGAGGCCAATTTTAATTTCTGGCAGTTCCCTATCAATATATGCTCTATCTATTTTTTTTCATAATTTTCAGCAACAATGAGTAACCCCCAAGAGTTGTGCATGACTAGAGGAATGGGGAGGGAGCCCCCAGTACCTCACTGAAGAGAAATTCTATCAGCTGGGGAAAGTGGTCACAGGCCCTTCCACCAACCACCAAGGACAATAATAAACATTAAGAGAGGTGGGCACACTTAGGTAAGAGACATCCCCCACCCCGAAGTTGCCCACTACTACAAGTTAAAGTAAGTGGGAAGCTTCTAGAACTTCTATGAAGAAAAATTGCATCAGTTTTGGGAAGCTGGTTGAGGGTTGAGCCACTGACCACTGAGGACAATAAAAGACTTTAGGAGAAGTGGGCCTCACTCAGGTGAGATTCCCACAGGGCTTTGCTGCAGACGAGAGTGGACTTGCATGATTTTAGAAAAGGAGAACTTTCTTGCTACACAGGACAAGAAATGACCTCAGGTAAAGCAAATTGTTCACCTCCTAAAAGGGAAAACTTCAAGCCTGCAAGGAATCAATGGCTTCATAAAGAAAAACTTGACATAATGCCAAGAAAGCATGGTTAGCCTCAAATATTGTGGAAAAATCAAATCAAGGCTTTTCTTAAAAATGTGTAATATATTACACATAAGAATGTGAATGTGTAATATATTACAGACCCAATAAATACTAATGAGACAAGGAACCAGAAGAAATATATTAACGTGGAGTTGTGTGAACTGTTACTGAAGAAGGTAGAAATAATGGAAGAAAGAATGTAAGCCATAAATAAAGTGAATACCCCTGAGAGAGGGAGACAGAAGAAACATATAGATGTAGAGAAATATGAGCAACTACTGAAGTAATTGCAAAACATGGAAGAAAGAATTAAAATAGAAAATAAGTAGGGACAAGGATTTTAAAAATCATCACAAGACTGAAAGTGTACAGCCAACACAGTACTGAAAATTACAGAAATGCATGAAAATGCAACTGGGACATCAAGACCAAAATGGCAGATATTTCCAACATACTGGAGGGTCAAAAAAGCAGAACGGAAAAGATGGAACAGAAAGTCAAAGACCTGGAAGACAAGAACCTCAGTGGGAGCATACTAGAGGGGAAAAACAGGGGAAATTGAAGGAATATGAAGAAAACATTTAGAATCATGTGGAATGGCATCAAGAGAGACAGCATATGCATGCACGGAATCTCAGAACATGAGGGGGCAGAGAAAAAAATTGTGGAAGAGCTACTAAAAGAAAACTTCTAAGGTATTGTGAAGAATAAGAAAACCCACATTCAAGAAGCTCAGTGAAACCCAAGTAGACAGGATTCCAAAATAAAAACATCAAGATAGAGTGTAGTAAATATTACAAACTAAAAAAATAAAGTTGGAATACTAAAAGCAGCCTTACTTGTTCCCATTTCAAAGATGACCAGATGGAGTGAGGAAATTACGGAACAATATCATTAATGTCACATGCAAGCAAGATTCCACTGAAAATTATCCAAAGACAATTGGAACACCCCATCAACATAGAACTGCCAGTGTGGAAGCTGGGTTTAGAAGAAGCTATGGTATTATAGATATTACAGCTGATGTTAGATCGATCTTGGCTGAAAGCAGAGAGCACAAAAGGAAGGACTATCTGTGTTTCATTGACTAAAGGCATTTGACTGTGTGGAACACAAAAAACTGTGGCTTACTCTGAGAAGAATGAAAATCCCAGGATATTTGACTGTGCCTACGTAAAACTTGGATCAGGAAGAAGTCGTTAAAACAGAGAAAGGAAACAATACTGGGTTTAAAATCGAGAAAGGTGTATGCCAGAGATGTGTCCTATCTCCATCCCTTTTCAATTTATATGCAGAACACACCATCCAAGAGGTTGGGCTATATGAGGAAGATTGTGGTATCAGTATCGGAGGAAGACTCATCAACAACCTGCATTATGCAGATGATACAACCTTGCTTGCTGAAACTAAGGAGGACCTGAAGCATTTGCTGCAGAAGGTCAAGAACTGCAGCCTTAAATATAGATTGAAGCTCAACATCAAGAAAAAGATTCTGATCACTGGGCCAATTAGCAGCATTAATGATAGTGAAGAGGCTGAGACTGTTAATAGCTTTAGTTTGCTTGGCTCCACAATCAACACTCTTGGTACCAGCAGCCAGGAAATCAAAAGATGAATTGCATCTGTAAAGTCTATTGTCAGGGACATCTTCAGAGGACTGAAGAGCAATGATGTCAGTCTGGAGACTAAGATACACTTGATCCAGGCCATGGTCTTCACAATTGTATGCTAGGCATCAGAAAGCTGGACAATGAATAGAAATGATAGAAGGAGAATTGATGCCTTTGAGCTGTGGTGCTGGAGAAGAGTATTGAATATACCATGGACTGTTAGGAGAACAAATAGGTTTGTCCCTAGAGAGGGTGAAACTAGGCTGCTCCGGAAAACAAGGACTCTGAAGCTTTGTCTGACATAGTTTGGGCATATCGCATGGAGTAACCAGTCCTTGGAGAGAGACATTGTGCTTGGGATGGTGGAGGGACCGTGCAAAAGAGTATGACCCTCGATGAGATGGATTGACTCAGTAGGGTAATGGGGGTAGGTGTGCAAGAGAAAATAAAGTTGGCACAATATAGAGCAGGGTTCAGAGCTGTTTATTGTACATAGAGATACTATGAGTAGCAAGCAACTCAGTGGCACATGACAACATAGAAACAACAACTAAAAGCAGCATGAGAAAAATAAAGAGTTTTCTAGAAAGGAGAAACAATTAGATTAAGTTCAGAATTCTCAGGGGAAATAATGCAATCAAGAAGACAATGGGATGGCATGGGAAAGGCTTAAAAATACAGTTGTCAGACAAAGATAGTGTACTCAGCAAAGCTGTCCACCAAGTATAAAGGAGAAATTAGGTATTTTTTCAGAAAAGAAAGATCTTAAGAAATTTGTAAAAATAAGGCTACAAGAAATTCAAGGGAAGTCCTTTCACACAGAGACACCAAACAAAAGTGGATGGACTATAGTAAGCAGAGCAACAGAGAAAGACATAGCAAATGGCATTGGTAAAACCTGGGCTGTCAATAATCATGTTTAATGTGAATGGATTGATTAAATTACCAATTACAAGAAAAAGAATGTAAGAATTAATAAAAATACCAAAGTCAACAAGTCAGTTTCTATGAACAAGAAACAAATCTAAGAAAAGTGTAAAAAGCTAGACTAAAAATCAAAGGGTGGAAATAAGTATACCAAGCAAATGACATCCACAAAAAAGCAGAAGTGGCAACACTAGTCTCTGACAAAATAGATTTCAGGATGAAAATTACCTTTAAAGATAACAAAGGTCATTATAAAGTGTTTAAAGCCACAATAGATCAAGAATATTAAGGGACAGAAGTCCTTCAAGGAGGGGGTGAAATCAAGTTTCTCCTTGGATGCAGAGATTTTGAAGGTCCATCTCACATTCTTTGGGCACATGGCTAGGAAGGATCAGTCCTTGGAGAGTGATACCATGCTTGGAAGGGTGGAAGGACAGCATAGGAGAGGAAGACCCTAAATGAGATGGATTAACGCAGTAGCTCTTGTAATGGAGGTAGATGTGTTGGAGTCAGTGAGAGTGGCTCAGGATAGGGCAGGCTTCAGAGCTATTGTACATAGGGTTGTTATGAGTCATAGACTCACTAGCATGTGACAATAAAAATAAAATAGTCTTACAATGTGAAAACTTAGAGGAAATGGATAAATTTCTACAAACCCACATCCTACCCAGATCTGCAGATGTGCAACACTTAAACAGATGCATCTCAAAAGAAGAAATTGAGCAGGTCATTAAAAAAAAACAAACTCAAAAACAAAAAAACAAACTACCCATCCCTCAAAAAAAAAATCTTCACAACTGAATTATATTAAAAATTTAGAGACAAATCATCATCAATTTTACTTAAATTCTTTTTAAAAATAGAACAAAAAAGGAACATTTCAAGAGTAATTCTATGAAGCAAATATAATCCTAATACCAAAATTACCATGCATATACTCTACCAAAAAAGAAAACTACTGACCAATATCTCTCATGAATATGAGTGCAAAAATCCTTAACAAAATCCTGGCCAACAACTCTGAACGGTAGTTGGTATTTCCTCAAAAAGCTGAACCCAGAAATTCCATATGACCCAGATACTACACTGCTAGGAATATACCCCAAGTAATTTAGAACTGAGACAGAGATTTGTAATGATATACACAGCATTCTTTGGAGAAGGATATAATGCTTGGAAGGGTGGAGGGACAGCACAGGAGAGGAAAACCCTGATGAGATTAAGGCAATGGAGGATGGTGTGTCAGAGTTAGTGAGAATGGCTCAAAGCAGGAAAGGGTTCAGAGCTGTTGTACTATAGATTGCAGGTGAATCAACAGCACATAAAAAAACAACAACTATATTGATTGTTTTTATTTAAGCCACTTGTTTAGAGTCAACAAGACCTTAGGGAGGGCCTTTGTAGTTAAAAGTCAGTTGTTATTATATTTTTGAGGAATATTTTTCTAAGGGTAAAGCACTTTCCTGTCCATATGCTGCACAGAGGTAGTCTGGGCTGAACCTTGTGCCAGTAAATGGCATAATGGTTACCCATGGTGGATAGTGTTTGGTGGAGCTTCCAGTTTAAGACAGGTTTGGAAGCTGGAGTGGCATCCGCTGAACAACATGCCTTTGGAAACTCTACAAACTTTGATAAATGTCAGTAGTTATAGAAAGGCTTCAGATCTTTTTTTCTTAGGATCACTGTGAGCCATGCAATCGACAGCAATCAACAACAACAACAACATTCACAGCAGTGTTATTCACAATAGCAATAACATGGAACCAGCCTAAATGTCCATCAATAAATGAGTGGATTGAGAAATTGTGGTACATTCACAGACTGGAATACTATGCAGCATTCAGGAGCAATGATTTAAAACCTATTCTAGAACATGAGAAAAGCTAGATAGCATTATGCCAAGTGAACTAACTCAGGCTCATAAGGAAAAATACATATAGGACCATTAAGCTAAAAAGAAAAAGATAACAAAAAAGATGTGTATGGATATCCAAAGTGGGAAAGGGAGGGAACAAAAGGATTGAGGGTGGGAATGAGGAGAAGTCATGAGGTCACAGTGTTTGGTGGCTGGAGAGAAAATGTAAAAGAATTAGGCAAGATTCAGTGGGTATCTGAAAAGATGAGAAATAGTAGGCATAAATCAGTGGTGATTAATTTTATAAGACAATGCATGGGAATGACTGCATGAAACACAATGTTAATTAAAAAATCATCATGATGAAGTGGGAATCATAACAAATATCCAAGGATCTTCGATATAAAAAAAAATGGCATAGTTCTTCACATTAACAAATCAAAGGGAAAAAAAAAAAACACCAAACAAGCATGCAATCCCCATCAACTAACCTAATAAAGGCATTTGGCAAAATTCAACACTTCTTGCTGACTAAAACACTCAATAAAATAGGAATAGAAGAGAATTTCTTCAAAATACTGAAAAGTATTTGTTGTTGTTGTTGTTATGCGCCATCAAGTCGTTTGCAACTCATAGCGACCCTAGGTACAAGAGCCCTAAATACCATTCTATCCTGTGCCAACCTCACTGTCTCAAACACATTCATTCCCACCACTCCACTCGCAGAATCGATCCATCTCATTGAGGGTCTTCCTCTCCTGCGCCATCCCTCCACTCTCCCAAACGTGATGTTCTTCTATAAGAACCAGCCCCTCCTTGCAACATGCCCTAAGTATGTCAGACGAAGCTTCAGAATCCTTGATTCCAGGGAACATTCTGGCTTCACCCTCTCCAGGACAAACCTATTTGTTCTAGCAATCCATGGTATATTCAACACTCTTCTCCAGCACCAGAACTCAAAGGCATCAATTCTCTTTCTATCATCCCTATTCACTGTCCAACTCTCCGATGCATAGCACGTAATTGCAAAGACTATAGCCTGGATCAGGCGCACCTTAGTCTCCAGCCTGATGTCGTTGCACTTCAGTACTCTTGAGAGGTCCCTCACAGCTGACTTTCCCAATGCAATTCGTCTCCTGATTTCCTGGCTGCTGTTACCAAGAGTGTTGACTGTGGAGCCAAGCAAACTAAAACTGTTAACTATCTCAATCTCTTCACCATCCATGCTGATGCTGCCAATTGGCCAAGTGGTGAGAATCTTTGTTTTCTTGATATTGAGCTTCAATCCATATTGAAGACTGCAGTCCTTGACCTTCTGCAGCAAGCGTTTCAAGTCCTCCTCAGTTTCAGTGAGCAGGGTTGTATCATCTCCATAGCGCAGGTTGTTGATACTTTTCCATCAATCCTGATGCCACATTCTCCCTCATACAGTACAGAGTCTTAGATGATCTGTTTTGCATACAGATTGAAAAGTTATGGAGATAAAATACATCCCTGACGGACCCCTTTCTTGATTTTGAACCGGGTAGTGTCTCCTTACTCTGTTCTGATGACTGCCTCTTGGTCCAAGTATAGGTTTTGCATTAGCACGATCAAATGCAAAGTATATACACAAAACAAAGAGTGGTGAGAATTTTTGTTTTTTTGTTGTTGAATTTCAATCCATATTTAAGGCTGCAGTACTTGACCTTCTGCAGTTGTTGTTGTTGTTGTTGTTGCTGTTGCTATTTCAAGCACAACTGATAGCAACCCTATGAACAAAAAGCCTGAAGTCCCTCTACAATTACCAACATTTATCAAAGTTCATAGTTTCCAGAGGCATGTTGTTTAGGAAGTGGATGCCACTCCTGCTTCCAAATCTTTCATAGTATGTTACTGTTTGTTGAGTTGCCTGTATTGCATAATGACCATGTGTACAGCAGCTCTGAACCCTTCCCTGGCCTGAGCCAGTCTCACTAAGTCTGACACAGCAACCCTCATTGCTCCGGTTACTGTAACAATCCATCTCATCCAGGGTCTTCCTCTCCTGCGCTGTCCATCCACCCTTCCAAGTACGATGTCCTTCTCCAAGGACCAATCTCTCCTGAACACATGCCCTCTGGAGAGATCCATGTAGGCTGGCAAAAACAGAGATGCACAACCAGGAGGGGACGGCATCAACTAATGTGACCTTCTGAAAATTTAGTTCCTGTGTGCATTGAAAGCTTTTCCCAATAAAATGAAAATAAAACCTACAGATCAGGAAATCATTCAGCAATATCATCTCAGACAAGGGTCTCATAGTGAAAATTTATAGAATACTACAAAGCCTCCACAAGAAAAAGATCAATAACTCAATACAAAATAGGGAAAAGATATGAAAAGACTTTCACAAAGGAAGACATACACCTGACCAATAGAAATATGAAAAAAATGCTAAAAATCACTGGCAGGAAGAGAGAAAAAAACCAAAACCGAAACAAGAACGTTTGGAACTCTCATACACTGTTGGTGGGATTATAGAATGATACAACCATTTTGGAAGCATTTTGGTGTTTTCCAAAAAACTGAACATAGAGATCCCATGTAACCCAGCTATTCTACTGCTAGGAATATACTCACAAGAAAACAGAGCTGAGAGAGAAATGGCCTTTTAGGTGGCCAACAGACACATGAAGAAATGCTCAAAATCACTTACAATAAGAGAAATATAAATCAAAACCACAATAACATACCATCTCACCCCAGTAGCAGTGGCAGAGTAGTAGGGTAGCAAGCAATAAATGTTGGAGAGGATGTGGACGGTGGGAACTCTGATACACTGTTGGTGGGATTGTAAAACGGTACAGCCACCCTGAAAGACAGTTTGGCATTTCTTCAAAATTTTAAACATAGAAACTTCATATGACCCACCTATTCCATTACTAGGAATATACCCCAAGGAAATTAGAAGTGAGACACAAATGCAGATTTGTACACCAATGTTCCATAACAGCATTGTTTACCATCGCAAGAACATGGAAACAGTCCAAATAACCAACAAAAATTGGATAGATTGAGAAATTGTGGTACATTCACATAATGGAATTCGATGCAGCACGCAGGAGCAACAATGTTCAAAAATGCTATGTAACTTGGGAAAGGCTGAGAGCATTATGCTGAGTAAACTAATGTAGTCTCATAAGGCAAATAGTGCATAAGACCATTATTTTAAAATTATAAGGATAACTAGTAAAACATGTACGGGAACTCATGTGGGGAAGGGGTTAGGATGGATAGATAAGAAACCACAAGGTTCCACCATTTTGGGGAGGGAGGGAATAAATGAGAAGAACCAGGATGAAAAGGCAGGGTAATGATAGGCAAGATCCAATGGTGATTAGTTTTATAAAATATAATTTGTATGAAATGAGAATAATTGTATGAAACACAATATGAATGAAGAATAGCATAAAACACAATGTATATGAACTTTGTAAGCAAAATAACAAAAAAAATTAACATCATCTTCAGTAAAATCTTGCCTACGTGTGATATTAATAACATTGCTCTGTAATTTCCACATTCTGTTGGTTCACCTTTTTTTTTGTTTTAGTTGTTACTATGTACTGTCAAGTCAGAATCAACTTATAGCTGACCCTCTTGCAGGTTTTCAGAGGTAGTAAATCCCCTAGAAGGATACTGTCCCTTGGTTCTTGATCATGTGCTACTTCCTTAAGTGGTTTTACGTCTATAAATTCTTTTTGGTGTTATAACACTGCACTCCTTCCATCTTCTTTTGATTATTCTTGCATCCATCAAAATTTTTCCCCTCTTCATCTGAAGGCTAACAATTAAAAATCAAGGTGTTTACAGAGCTATGTTTCAAAACTCTACTGGTTCTAGGAAAGAATTCTGTCTTGTAGGTTCTGGTGGCTATTGGAAATCCACAGCTTGCAGCTACATCAGTCCAATCTCTGCCTCTATCTTTACATGATCTTCTTTCTGTGTTTCTGTGTCCTCTCCTTTTCTTGAAGGGACAGTATTTAATGTATTTAGGTCCCACCTTCAAGCCAGTTTGATAGTTTTTGAGATCTTCAACTAATCACATCTGTAAAGCGCCTATTTACAAAGGAGGTCATGTTTTCAGGATGTAGGTAGACAGGAACTATCAGGGACACTGTTCAAACCACTCCAAAGAGTGAAATAAAACACTGGCTTCCTGTGCTTTCTTTTACTTTAGATTCATTTTCTATCACTTTCTAAATTTGTTCCAAACAGGAGGGCAAAGCAAAAGAGCTCCATCTCAAGCCTAGCATTTCAGATACCATTGGTTGTGCAGTTTCTTATTTTGTTTCAGGAATAATTTTTATTTAGTTTGTTAATATTCCTTCAGGCTTTTAGGGTCATTTTAGCCATTGCTCAAGAAGTTGAAAATGAAAATTCCCAAGGAAGCAATTCAGTTAGAACTGAATTTTCCAAACATCATTCTTATCCTATTTGGCCTTCCAAAGGTGAGAATACTGTCCGATATCAAAACTGTGCCTTCTAAAACTCTGAGCAGTCTAACTACATCAGAGGAGAGAGAATATCAGAGAAGCTATAGAAATGTCACCTCTTCTCTCCCTGGAGAGTCTCTGTTTCCCAGGGCAAAAGTCTACTTGCGTGCCTTAATTTCCACTCAAAAAACTCTTTCTGACAATAAAGCTGATTTTAAGAGAACTGGATAAAGTGTTTCCTTATAGTTGCTATGACAAACTACCACAAAAGTGGTGATTCAGCCACATAATACATTTATAGACTCCAGAAGTCCAAAATCAATTTTACCTGCTAGTTCCATCTGTAGGGATCTCTTGATGGCTTAGTGGTAAGAAGTTGTGCTGCCAGCCCAAGGTAGGTGGCTTGAATCCACCAGCTGCTCCACTGGAGAAACATGGACAATCTCCTCCCATGCTGTGTAAAGCCTCTAAAGCCCACTATCTATGAGCTGGTTCTAACTCCATAGCAAACAATGACAGTTCCCTCTGTAGAATTCAGGGAAGAAATTGTGTCCTTGAGTTTTTCTAGCTTCGGGAAGCTAACTGTTCTCTTCAGCTCACATCCCTTTCTTCAAATTACTGCAACCTCTTGCCTCCAATGTTACACCTTTTCTAATGCTGAGTTTTCCTTTATTTTCTTTATATAGTAATAAGTGTAATCACATTTGGGACATGTCATAATAATCTCTGTCTCAAAATCTCACAGTATCCCTTCTGCCACTTATGGAGAAAATCAGAAATTTCAGAGCCATACATTTTCTTTGAGGTTTTTGGGTGGGGTTTGGCTTTTGTTTTTTTTTCTTTTCTTTTTTTGAAATTTGAAGAAAAGAGGCAAATTAAATGACAATATACACCGATGGATCTGGCTATCCTATACAATGGGATGAGAGTTATAAAGAAGTCTGACAGAGAAATTCACCTTAGTTACTGGGAATACAAAGAACTCTGAGACAAAATTTACTCAGACACTATGCCCACATCAGATATGTTGACAAATGCTCGGCTCCTGTGCTTTACACAATAAAGAAGTCAGCTGTCACGATCCTTTTCAATCCTGACAAGTTCTACTGACACTAATTGCAAAATAAATGTTGTCTTTCTGAATTTTCAACATTAACTCTACAGGCAGGGCTTTGATTATCTTCCAACATCGAGGTTTATTTTTGAAGAGAAAAAAAAGAAAACTGTTTATTTTCTTCACAGAAGCTGGCAGGGTTTTCATTCTTTCAATGGAAAAATAAGCTTGAACTTTTAAGAATTTATTTTAGAGCATAAAGATGTCTTTGGCATTCACTCTAGGTGACAGGCCCTGATATTATTAGAAAGCAACCCCGGGGAAACTTAGAGAGAAAACGACTTGTTTAGATCGAGGAGGTGCGGGCAGTGCAGATTGGGAGGTTATTGAGCTAAATATAAACAGGAATGACATTTATAACATTTTTACACTTAGAACCATTGACATCAAAGGATCAGAATGCATGCCAGTTACCAACCCACCCTACACCCTTACTTGTACGTATCTTGTCAGCAAAATTATTATTTAAAAAAAAAGAGAGAGATGTTACAGTGTTAGTTCAATATTCCTGCATTTTGGGGCTTCCTTGTGGCATTACAGTTTATATAATTGCTTATATCTCTAAAATGCTTTTCAAGTTTGCATTCATAGAACTGCACATAAGAAAAGCTCCAAATAGCAGCTTCAAAGAGGCAAAGTTTCCCCAGAGAAAAAAGGATGAAGGTGGAGATGGGAACTGAAACTGAGATTGCAGGGAAGCCTCTCTAAAGGCAAGTGATATTACCCCATGGGACTTTTCTCATTCTGCTTTGTGAAAATGAACATGCCTTGGTTGGTTCTTCCCTCTCCTCTCAGTTGATCCAAGGTTTACTGGTTTACTTGTTTCCTCAAATCGCCTGCTTTCTCATTCATATTCTCTCTCTCTCTCTCTCTCTCTCTCTCACACACACACACACACACACACACACACCCCTATCTCTTTAAGGAATGCAATTACTTCTCACAACATCAACTCTACTGGGTGATTCTAAGTCTATGCCTAGCCTCTAGTCATATTCTTCTCTGCAACCAAAATTGCATTATGGAAATGGTCTGCCATTGCATAAAATTTCATCTGTCTTAATAACTTTGTCACCTATCTTATTCTTCCCAAGCCACATGGGGGCTAGAAAATTGTGAATCTCCAACTACACTGCTGCACAGAAATGAGAGTGGGTCTAGGGGAAAAAAATACCATCAACTAGAGACGATGTGGTCCATTGATCAGTACATAAATTATCCACAAGACACGTGGTACCTCATATTTTCTTCAGCTTTTTTTTTCAGTCCCAAAGCTGAGGCAACTTAGCAAATATTGTGTTTGTCCAAGGAAAACAATGATTTCAACTTGAGTGATAAATGTTACCTTAGTGCTGAAATTCTCAAAAAGAGTCGTGAGATTTCTAATGGCAATCAAACACTAGAAGTCTCAAGAAAATAAGATTATGAGCCTAATAAGACATTAATAAATGTAACACCTCACTTACATATTATTAGATTTTAAGCATTTTATATATTTCCTCAAATATTTCTTTTTGTTCTTCAAAGATTTCCTTAATAAAACTATTAAAATGTACCTGGTATTTTAAAAAGTTGGCATTAAAATCTGCATTTTACTAATAAAGAAAACTATACTTAAACCCTCTGCTCTTTTTATTTCAGTTTTACTTCCATAAGAAACTGGTATCTTTTTTTATAATAATACAGCCTATTGAATTTGACCTACATAAAAAAAAACAAGAAAAACATGGGAAAATAACAACTGATTTTTTAAAATGACTTGAAGAGTCACTTTACTCTGACAAATTCAAAACCTGCAAGTAGACAAATTACAATGTCACAGGACCTTCAGCTTTTACCACTGCTGGATGTGCCATCACACTCCATCACATTATCTCAGGCTAACACTCCATTCCTTTCTAGAGTATTTGGAGCAAATGACACTAGTCAGTCCATGTCCTTGTGAAGGAAGGGATGGTGGCAATAATAAGTGCAAGCAAAGCAACAGCTAATTGACAGTTGAAAGATGAATTGGAAGTTTTAGGGCTTTCTGCAAAATCGCCAGACCAATCCAAGACAACAATAACAAAGTTCACAGAGAGATCAATAGTTTTCAATACATCAACTAGGATTCATTCTTTACCTCCTAGACTTCTGGCAGCTTATTGAAGTGCCACTCTAGAAGTTTCTCGTGTATAAAAGATAAAGCAGTGTATAAAGAGTGAGACTGTATATTTTTGTCCTGACCAATACTTCCACCCTCCTGGGGAGGCCAGCAGGTATGGCAAAGTCAAAGAGCACAAGACTTCCAACTCTGACCCTCAGCATCATCTTTGTTCAGCATGACTGAGGGCACTAGCACTAAAACCTGGCACAGACACAAATAACCTGACTTCTGTGCAGATGCCAGGTCAAGTCCATGCTGGCAAGCAGCATGCTTGTCTGTTTCCTTCGTATCTCTGAGGTTGATTTTTTCAAGTCACAGAAGAAGTGTTGATTTTATGGCAGATCCAAATTAGCTTCAGGGCTGGACCATTCCATGCCTTTAAAGAAATCTGAGGGCCAGCTGGGAGAGGTAATGGGAAAAGTCCAGGACCCACCAAGGCTTGGAAGACAGTCAGGCAGTCATAAAGCAAAGCTACCTAAACTGAAAAAGTATACAGAGCATCACATCACTATAGTTTTTATCTTTCCTATCCTGAAAATCACAATCAAGTGTTCTGAGATTCCCATTCTGTTCAAAGTTAACCACAGTTTATCGGGATCCACACAGTCAAATGCCTTTGCATAGTCACTGAAACACAGATAGACATTCCCCTGGTGCTCTCTGCTTTCAGCCAAGATCCAACTAACATCAGCTATAATATCTCTAATACCATGGCCTCTTCACAGTTTTTTGTTGATATGATGTTCCAGTCATTTTCGGATCATTTTCAGCAAAATTTTGCTTGTATTTAATATTAATGATATTGCTCAATAATTTTTGCACTCTGCTGGGTCACTTTTCTTTGGAATGGCAACAAATATGGATCTCTTCCAGTCAGTTGGCCAGGTGATTGTCCTCTAGATTTCTTCACACAAGAAATGATGGTGAACACATCCAGGGCAGTATCTGTTGAAATATGTCAATTGGTATACAGGGAAGTGTCTGTTTGTTGAAATATGTCAGTTGGTATGCTGTCAACTTCTGGGGTCTTGTTTTTTGCTAATTCCTTCACAGCAGCTTGAACTTCTTTCATCACCAAAGGCTCTTGCTCATACATTGTTTGATGAAATTCTTCTGTGTAAGCCAATTACTTTTGGTTCAGTGGTATTCTGCCCAAAGCATCCTTAAGTATTGCAACTTGTGTCTTGAATTTGTTCTTCAATTGCTTAAGCTTAAGAAATGCCAAGTGAGTTTGGCCCCTTAGATTTTCTGACTCCAGGTCTTTGAATATTTCATTTTAACTCTTTGCTTTGTCTTCCCACACTGCCCTTTGAAATCTTTTGTTCAGCTCCTTAACTTCTTGATTTCTTCCCTTTGCTTTGTCTTCTTGGCATTCTAGTGCAATATTCAGAGTTTCTTCTTATATTCATCTTGGTTTTTAATTTGCCTCTGTCTTTGTCTCTGACTTTTTGCATTCTTCATGGATTATATTTTTTGAGCTCATCTGATCTTAGTTTACTATTGTTCAATACCTAAAACTGGTTCCTGAGATGGTTTTGAAATTCAGGTGGGATAGAATCAAGGTCAAATTTTCAAATTTTGGTTCCTGTTGATCTGATTTAACCTTTTTTACAGCTTCAACTTGCATATGAGTAGTTGATGGTCTGTTCCACAATCAATACCTGGTCTAGTTTTCACAGCTGATATTGAGCTTCTCCAGGGATTCTTTATGTGAAACCTATACTTGGACCCTGTGACACTGATGTTCCAAATGCATTAGTGACTGGTTACCCAATGTGGACAGAGAATGGGGTGGAGCTCCCCGATGAAAACAAGCTTGGAAGGAGGAGTGGCATCTACTTCCATAATAGCTTGCCTCTGGAAACCCTATGAACCTGGAGAGAGGAAGAAAGGCACTCAAGCGTCGAGGACTCTCCTTCATAGGGTTGCTATGACTCACCTGCAACTCGAAGGCACTTAATAACAAGAACATACTTGAACAAGGAGGCAGTAGTCAGAACAGAGCAACAACATACTGCATGCTTTAGAATCGGAAAAGGTATATACCAGGGATATGTCCTGTCTCCATATCTTTTCAATCTATGTGCAGAACAGATTATCTGGGAGGTTGGGCTCTGTGAGGAGGAATGTGGCATCAGGACTGGAGGAAGACTCATCAAAATCCTGCCTTTTGCTGAAACTGAACCTGAAGCACTTGCTGCAGAAGGTCATCCTTCATACAGATTTAAGGTCAACATCAAGAAAATAAAGATTCTAACAACTGGACCAATTATCAGCATCATGACAGATGGTGAAAAGATTGAAATTGTTAATAGTTTCAGTTTGTTTGGTTCCACAATCAACACTCTTGGTACCAGAAACCAGGAAATTAAAAGACAAATTGCTTTGGGAAAATTTGATGTCAGAGACTTCTCCAGAGAACTTAAGAGCAATAATATCAGTTTGGAGACTAAAGTGTGCCTGATCCAAGCTACGGTCTTTGCTATTATGTGCTATGCATTAGAGAGTTGGAAAAGGACTAGGGTTAATAGAAGGAGAATTGATGCTTTTGAGCTGTGGTGCTGGAGAAGGGTATTAAATATGCCATGGACTGCTAGGAGAACAAATAGGTCCATCCTAGGGAGGGTGAAATCAGGCTATCCTTAGAAGAAAAGATTCTGAAGCTTTGCCTGACATACTTTGGGTATGTTTCAAGGAGGCACTAGTCTTTAGAGAGGAGCATCATGCTTCAAAGGGTGAAGAGACAGTGTAAGAGAGGAAGACCCTTGATGAGATGGATTGACTCCATGACTGGAGTAACAGGGGTAGGTGTGTCAGAGACAGTAAGGTGGGCTCAGGATAGTGCAGGGTTAAGAGCTGTTGTGCATAGGGTCACTGTGAGTTACGAGCAACTTGACAGTACATAATAATAACAACAGCATAGTGAAATGATTGAGCAAGTGGAATTGAACTAGATCCATATCTATTCTAATTCCCAAGAAGGGAGATCTAACAGAATGTGAAAATCATCAAACAATATCATTATCATTATATGCAAGAGTAAAATTACTAAATATAAATTAAAACAGTACATAGACAGAGAAGGAAATTTCAAGCTTAATTTGGCACCAAAGATATCACTAGTGATCTCGGATGGATCCTGGCTGAAAGTAAAGAATATTAGAACAATGTCTATTGGTATTTTATTAACTATGCAAAAAATCGTATCAAACTATGATTGTCTGGATCATAAGAAATTATGTCTATATTATTGAGAAGAATGGTAATCTCAGAACATAATCTACTTGTACTCATGCAAAATTTATATATAGAACAAGAGGCTGTTATGTGTACAGATCAAGGGAACACCAAATTTAAAATTAAGAGGTCTCAGGACTGTGACTGGAATGCAAAAGTTGGGAACAGGAAAAAAGAATCAGTAGTCTGAAAACATGGATTCAGTGACCGAAATGAGACTAGAGACAGAATGATGGAATTCTATATAATCAATGATTTTTTCATTGCAAATGCTTTTTATAAGAAACATAATCATAGAATATGCATGTAGATTTCCCTGGATGTTATGTATGCACAGGAATCAGATCTATTACACCTGTGGAAAGAAGCACTAGAGAAGCTCAATACCAGCTTTGAAAACTAGGCCAGGTGCTGATCATGGAACAGACTATCAACTTTCCATATGCAAGTTCAAGCTGAAGCTGAAAAAGGTTAAATCAAATCAACAGAAACCAAATTTGCCTTGACTCTGTCCCACCTGAACTTCGAAACCATCTCAGGAACAGGTTTGAGGCCTTGAACGAAGACCAGATCAGCTATGGGAGGATATTAAGAATATCATCCATGAAGAATGCAAATAATTATTACAAATACAGAGGTGAAGAAAAGACCAAAATGGATGTAAGAGGAAACTCTGAATATAACACTAGAACCCCAAGAAGCCAAAGCAAAGGGAAGAAATCAAGAAGTTAAGGAGCTAAACAATAGATTTCAAAGAGCAGTGTGGGAAAACAAAGCAAAAAACTAAAATGAAATATGCAAAGAGTTAAAGTCAGAAAACTGAAAGGACCAATCACCCTCAGCAGTTCTTAAGCTAAAGGAGTTGAAGAACAAATTCAAGCCACAAGTTGCAATATTTAAGGATACTTTGGGCAGAATATTAAATGATACAGGAAGAATTAAAAGAAGATTGAAGGAATATACAGAGTCATTTTACTGAAAAGAATTGGCTGATATAGAAGAATTTAATAAAACAGTGTATAAGTAAGAGCCTGTGGTGATCTAGGAAGAAGTTCAAACTCCTGTGAAGGAATTGGAAAAGCTCAACATCAAGAAGACAAGACTCTCACCATTGGGCCAATTGACAGCATCATGATAGATGGTGAAGAGATTGAGATTGTTAACAGCTTTAGTTTGCTTGACTCCAGAATCAACTCTTAGCACCAGCAGCTAGGAAATCAAAAGAATAATTGCATTGGGAAAATCTGCTGTCAGAGACCTTTCCAGAGTACTGAAGAGCAATGATATCAGTCTGGAGACTGAAGTACACCTGATCCAGGTCATGGTCTTTGCAATTACTTCCTATGTATTAGAATATTGGACAAGGGCTAGGGATGATAGGGAATTGATGCCTTTGAGCTGTGGTGCTGGAGTAGAGTATTGAATACGGATTGCCAGGAGAAAAAACAGGTTCATCCCTGAGAGGCTGCTCCTTGGAGGAAAGGATTCTGAAACTTCATCTGACATACTGTGGGCATATTTCAAGGAGGGACGAGTACTTGGAGAGAGACATCATCCTTGGGAGGCAGAAGGACAGCGCAGGAGAGGAAAACAGTTGATGAGACTGATTGACTAAGCAACTAGGGTAGCGGAGGTAGGTGTTTCAGAGACAATAAGGTTGACTCCGGACAGAGCAGGGTTCAGAGCCGTAGTACATATGGGTCGCTATGAGTAGACAGTACATAACAATAACAACAAGAACAACATCCAATCTGTATGCTGAACAAATTATTCAAGAATCTGGACTCTATGAAGAAGAATGTGGCCTCAAGATTGGAGGGCGACTTATCAATAACCTGGATAATGCAGATAACACAACCTTATTCTCTAAAAGTGAAGGGGACTTGAAGCACTTGCTACAGAAAACCAAAGAATATGGCCTTTAATATGAATTAAATCTCAACGACAAACAGCAAAAATTCTCACCACTGGATTGATAGGCAGCATGGGAATAGATGGAGAGAAAATTGATATTTTACTTGAATCCACAATCAATACCCTTAGTACCAGCTGTCAGAAGATCAGGAGATGTATGGCACTGGAAAAGTCTGCAGTCAGATACTTCTCCAAATTATGGAGGAACAATGATACCAATTTGAAGACTAAAGTGTTCCTGGTTCAGGTCAGGATCTTTTCAACCACTTGCTATGAATCTGCAAGCTAGACAATGACTATGGGTGCTATGGGTAACAGGAGAAGAACTGATGCCTTTGTGGCATTAAAGAACAATACTTAATATTCCAAGGATGGCCAAAAGAACAGACATATGTCTTGGAGAAAGTGCATCCTGAGTGCTCCTGGAGGCAAAGATGACAAAGCTTCACCTCACACATTTTGTTTATGTTTCTAGAAGACGCTATTCCTTGGAGAGGTGCATCATGCTTGGAATGATGGTGGATCAGTGAAAGAGAGGAAGACCCTAAACTAGATAGATTAACACAATGATGGACTCATGGGTGTCAGGAATGATGGCAATGTCACAGGATAGAACAATTCAGCTGTATAGTTCATAGGGGTTCATAGGGCTGATACGAGTCGTACTCAACTCGATGGATTCTAACAACAATAATAACAAATCCTCAAAAGATGAAGAAAAGGTTACAGAAGAGGAGAAGAAAGGTACATTAAGTGTAAACCACTGAAGAACAATGATTTCATAAAATACTGTATCACATGAGAGAGACTAGAGAGTATTATGCTGAGTGAAATAACTCAGTCATATAAGGACAAATATTGCTGCCACAGAGAAGCTGGTAGATTTGAACAGATGAGCTTCTAGCTAGCCGCCAAGTGCTTAGCTTTTAAATGATCACTGCTTTTGAATAACAATAGAAAGCAGTGATCTTCAAGTAGAACATGATTCACAGGCACACCTGTCTTCCAGAGTAGAACAATGTTCCATAGAGTTCATTTTGGTTTTTGGGTGTGGGTTTTTTTCCCCATAGAGTTTTTGTTTTGTTCACTTATAAAGTTCATATACGTTGTTTTTCACACTGGGTCTTTTCTCTTTTTTTCTTTTTTTTACTGACTTCTCTCTCCACTCATCGAATTGTGTGACCCTATGATTAAGACACCCCACCCTTAGGTCTTCATACTCATTCTACAATAATGGTCTTATACAGTATTTATGAGATTGAGTGCATTCACTTCACCCATAGAGGTTTGGATGGCAGACTGTTAGAAAAGAGATCATCAGGAGATTTTTTTGAAGTGCCCATGGGGAGACTTGGGCCTTCCAACTTTTGTCCATTCACACCACTTAAGGATTCAGCTTACTCTCTACCAATCACAATCACAATAGAGCACGTCCTGATTTAATCTTCAGAAAACCCAGTGACTAAATAACTGCCATTCTTCTCTTTGTAAAGAATAAAGGAGCTGATGTTTCAAGGTCACATAGGTAATGACAGAGTTGGTCTGTGTTCTTAACCACTTTATCATATTACCTCTTAATCAAGTTCATTTCTTAGAGAAATGGAATGTTAAAAATACTAAATACATATTTAGTTCTTATTGTTGCTGCTGCTGTTAGGTGGCATCAGGTTGAGTACAACTCACAGAGACCCCGTGAACAACACTGCTGACACCTGTCCTTCCTTTGTCATCTTCATCCTCTCTGACACCTGGTGCCATTGTTGCAGTCACTGTGTCAATCCATCTCGCTGGGGCTCTTCCTCTCTTTCGTTGGCCCTCCACCTCTCCAAGCATGATATATCCATTTCCAAGGAATAGCCCCTCCTAACCAACATGCCCAAAGTATGAGAGAAGTTTCACCATCTTTGCCTCCATATATGTGTGTGTGTCTCTGTGTGTGTGTGTGTTATTGTTGTTGTGTACTGTAGAGTCTGAACCCACCCATAGCTGACCCTCTGGTGGGTTTTCAGAGGCAGTTAATCGCACAGGAGGACTCTGCCCATCCTTTTCCCACAGAGCAGCTGATGGCCTCGAACCACATACCTTCAGGATTGCAGCACAGCTTCTTGCCACTAAGCCACC
>NW_006399769.1:25352026-25357851 GCF_000299155.1 Elephantulus edwardii
TCACCAAAGTCCCTTTCTTCAGAGAAATAATAGTTCTTTTTCCTGCGAACACTGCGGCTGAACAACACGGAGATTCAGTCGGCAGGCAGGATCCAGGACCAAGGAGTTCGTTATACTTTGACTGTCCAAGCCCAGGAGGACTTGAACAGAGAAGTGGTGAAGACTGACTCAGCCACGACAAGGATCCCTGAGCTGGATTTTGAAATTCCTACTTTCAGACAGAAAGGAGCTCTGACCACTGTGGAAGGATTGATCAGTCGTGCTATTTCTGGCCTGGAGCAGGACCAGCCTACACGAAGGGCAAGTGGGGAAACCATAGCTGAAAGAATTGATGAGTTCATTGTCAAACTGAAGGCTCTAAAGCAAGTGGCTTCCCCTTTCACTCTGATCTTTGATGATCCCTCAGGGAACAGCTTTGTGGAAAACCCATTTGCTCCCCAGAAAGATAATACCCTGGTTATCACACATTATAATCGCACCTCAAAGCAAGAAGAGATGCTAGGACTCCAGGCAGAGGCACCAGAAGAGAAGCCCCAAGAAGAGGACCTCAGGAATGAAGTACTGCAGTTCAATACAAACTGCCCAGAGTGCAATGTTCCAGCTCAGACCAACACGGAGCTAGTACAAATCCCCCACTTTAAGGAGGATATCATCATGGCTACAAATTGTGAGAACTGTGGGTGCCGGACCAATGAGGTGAAATCTGCGGGCGCAGTTGAGCCCCTGGGCACCAGGATCACCCTCCACACCACAGACCCCTCAGATATGACCAGAGACCTTCTCAAGTCTGAGACGTGTAGTGTGGAAATCCCGGAGCTGGAATTTGAACTGGGTATGGCTGTCCTTGGGGGCAAGTTCACCACACTGGAGGGGCTGCTGCAGGACATCCGGGAGCTGGTCACCAAGAACGCTTTCACACTGGGTGACAGTTCCAGTCCTGGCCAGGCAGAGAAACTGCAGGAGTTTACTCAGAAGTTGGACCAGATCACTGAGGGTAACATGAAGGCCCACTTTATTATGGACAATCCAGGAGGAAACAGCTATTTGCAGAACATGTATGCACCCGAAGAGGATCCTGAGATGAAGGTGGAACGTTATAAGTGCACATTTGACCAAAACGAGAAATTGGGCCTCAATGACATGAAGACATAGGGCTATGAGTCAGGCCTGGCCCCACAGCGGTAGCAGTCGGAAGTCCATGGGCCCGCCTCCAGCGCTGCCCTCACTGTAGGCTTATTTATTACTACTGTAAGAAGATGGAGGAATATCCTCCCTCCTCCAGCCTTGTCCAGGTCTGAGTTGGAGATCTAGTTACACTTAACAGTTTATGATGCAAGTGCAAGTCTGTTATCTTACTTGGTGTTATTTTGGAAATTGCGAATTAGAGTGTGAAACCCTGCAGTGATCTGTGGGCACGTCATCACCACATGTCACCTCCCTCCACATGATGCTTTGTACTCTAGGTACAGTTCTTGACGTTCTTCACAGCTTGATCCAAGGAAATAGAGAATGTGGAATACAGACACAGCTGGAGCCTGGGAATCAGTTTTAAGTAAAGAAAATACTGACTTTAAGGAGGAGAGGCCTTTCCCAGGGGAGGACCTCCAGCACATGTGAAGAAGGGAAAATGATGGCTTTCAAGAAGCTCTGGCCTCGGGATCCACTCTATCCTTGTTTGAAAACCATTCTGTTCGACTTGAGACTCCTGAATAAAATCTTCTCCAATGTGAAAAAAAAAGTCATACCTCTCTACCTTTTTCTATGAAAAAGAGAGCGGGACAATGACTAAGAATGATAGAAGAACCAATGTCTTTGAGTTATGGTGCTAGAGAAGAGTCTTGAACGTATCATGGGCCACCAAGAAAAAAAAAAATAGGTCTGTCTTAGAAAGGGTGAAACCAAGATTCTCCTTGGAGGCTAGGATTTTGAATCTCCATCTCACATACTTCAGGCACTTGACCAGAAGAAACCAGTTCTTAGAGAAGAACATTATCCTTGGAAGGGTAGAGGAACAGTGCAGGAGAGGATGAGATGGATTGATACAGTAACTGGTGTAAAGGGGTAGGTGTGTCAGAGTCAGTAAGTCTGGCTCAGGACAGAGTAGGCTTCAGAACTGCTGTATATAGGGTTACTATGAGATCTCAACAGTACGTAACAAACACAAGATTGTGTGTGTGTGTGTGTGTGTGTGTGTGTGTGTGTGTGTGTGACTACAGTTCCATTTACTCCTTTTCAAGTACCTTACTAATAATACCTTGAATGGATTTTTTTCAAAGATTGTATCTACTGGATCAAGATACCAAGTACATTGTTACACCTAGATTGTCTATCTTTAGAAAAACAATACTTCATATATTGCATTTGGAAATTATATTATCTTTTCCATACCTTCTGTACTTACAAATAAACTCAATCATTTTAAACCCAATCATTGCCTCTCTGCTCAGACACTATGAATCTGCTTTGAATGATGCACGCTCATGTTTTCTATACATGAATTGGAAAAATCAATTATGTTCCTGTTGACTGAGCTTATTATTTTCAAATATAACACAAGATAGCATTCTGAATTCTCTGGGCCCTGTTCCTGTGTGATTTACAACTTCAGTGGATATGTAGGAGAAATGCATTATTGTTGCTGTTGCTATTGTTGTTGTTGTTGCTGTTGTTGTTAGGGGTCATTGAGTTGAATACGACTCATCACAACCCTATGGACAACAGATCTGAATGCTGTTCTAGTCTGTGCCATCCTCACACTTCCTGACACACTAGAGCCCATTGTGAAAGTCACTGTGTTAATCCGCTTGGTCAATGGTCTCTTATCCTTCCCTGAGCCTCCACTGTTCCAAGCACCCTATCCCTCTCCAAAGAATAGCCCCTCCTAGAAACATGTCCAAAGTATGTGTGGCGAGGCCTCCTTATTCCTGCCTCCAAAAAGCACTCTGACTGCACCTTTTCTGAGACATATTTGTTATTTTGGTCATCCATGGGATGTTCCGTGCTTGTCTCCAACGCCACAGTTCAAAGGCATCAATTCTTCTGTCATTCTTATCCATGTTCAGCTCTCAGATACATAGCAAGTGACTAGAAAGAGCATAGCCTGAATCAGACACCCCTTAGTCCTCAAACTGACATCATAACTCCTCAATAATTTGAAGAGGTTCCTAACTGCAAATTTTCCCAGTGAAATGCTTCTCCTTATTTTCTGATTGCTGGTACCAAGGGTGTGGATTTTGGATCCAAGAAAGATGAAGTGGCTGACAGTTTAAATATCTTTAAGCTCCACTCCATCAAGTTTCCTGTAGAGCCAGTGGTAAGAATCTTTGTCTTCTTGACATTGAGATGCAATCCATACCAAAGGCTGCATTCCTGGATCTTCTACTAGTGCTTCAAGTACTCCTCACTTTGAGCAAGCAAGATTGTGTCATCTGCATAGTATAGGTTATTAATGAGTCTCCTTCTGATCCTGATACCACATTCCTCTTCATAGAGTCCAGCTTCTCATACAATTTCCTCAGCATACAGATTGAATAAGTATGGAGAGAGAATACAGTATAGATTTCACAAGAACAAAATTAAGTGCTCTTGGACTCTCATTCTTCTCAATGTCAGCCACAACTTGTTATGATCCACACAGTAAAATGCTTTTGCATAGTCAATACAAAATTCTAATTTCTATTTTACTGCATCTACCTAATCCATATTTTACTTCAATACTGCCTTACATGTTTAGTTGTAATATTATATGGTTGTCATTGTTGTTATTAGGTTCTGTCAAGTCGACTACTACTCACAGGGACTCTATTAACAACAGATCTGAAGACTGTCCAATCCTGTGCCATTTTCACAATTTCTGACACATCTGAGCCCATTGCTGCAGTAACTGTGTTACTCCAACTTGTTAAGGATCTTCCTCTCTCTCACTGATTCTCCACCTTTCCAAGCATGATATCTCTCTCTAAAGACTTGCCTTTTCTAGTAAACACACTCAAAATATGTGAGATGAAGCTTTGTTGTCTTTGTCTCCAAGGAGAGCTCTGAGTGCATTTTCTCCAAGACGTATCTGATTGTTCTTTTGACAATCCATGAAATATTCAATGCTCTTCTCAGACATTAAAATTCAAAGGCATCAATTCTTCTTTTTTTTAATTATTTCTTCTTTTATCATCGTATTATTTGTCTATCTTTCAGATAGATGGCAAATGATTGAAAAGGCTGATTCAAGTGCACTTTCATCCTTACACTGACATCATTGCTCCTCAATAATTTAGCAAGGTCCCTGACTGTGGAATTTGGCAATGCTATGTGTCTCCTGGTCTCCAGACTGCTGATACCAAGGGTACTGAATGGAGATCAAAGTAATATGAAATCATTGGCAACTTCAATCTTTCCTACATCTATTATCATGTAGTCTATTGGTGCAATAATGAGTATTTTTTATCTCTTGCTGCTGAGATGTAATCTATATTGAAGTAACTATTATAACTAATAGTATTTGATCCTTTGCAGCAAGTGTTTGAAGTCCTCCTCATTTTCACTGAGGAAAATTGTCTCCTCTGCAGAACATAGGATGCCGTTGAGTCTTCCTCCAATCCTGATACCCCATTTTCGCTTACAGACCTGCTTCTCAAATTATTTGCTCAGCTCACAGGATAAATAAATACGGAGAAGATATGTAGTCCTGATACACACTTTTTTAAATTTTAAACTATGCACTGTTTCCCTTGCTCTTTGTAGACAACAGCTTCTCGATCTAGGTCTAGGTTTATCTTGAGCACAATTAAGTGTTTGGGGACTCCCATTCTTCTCAATGTTAGCCATGATCTGTTATAATCTACACAGTTAAATGTATTTGCATAGTCAATAAGCACAAACAGGCATTGTTCTGGCATTGTTTGCTTTCAGCCAGAATCCATTTAATGTCAGCAATGATATCTCTGGAGTCATGGCCTCTTCAAAATCAGATTTGGACTTCCGGCAGGCCTCTATCAATGTATTGTTCTAACCAGTTTTTTTATAATCTTTAGCGATATTTTGCTTGCATGTGATATTTAATGATATTTTTCTATAATTTCCACATTCTGTTGGATCACCTTTCTTGGAAATGGGAACAAATATAGATCTCTCCCAGTAAGTTGGCCAGACAGCTGTCCTTCAAATTGTTTAACACAAACTGGTATACATGTCCAGGGTTACATCTGTTAGTTGAAATTTTTCAATTGATAACCCAAAGATTTCTGAAGCCTTACTTTTTTGACAATCATTTCAGTGCTGCTTAGAGTTATCATTGTAATTATCATTGTCTCTTGGTAATATTATATTTAAGTGTTAACTAATTTATTTTACTAAAGAGACTCTGTATTACCTCCATATTCATTTAACGCTTCCTGAATCATTCCAGATTTTGTCCATAGCATCTCTTAGTACTGCAACTCAAGGTTTAAGTTTATTTTTCCTTTCTTGTACCTTAAGAAACTCTTAACAAGTTTTTTACTTTGTGTTCTCTAATTCAAGCTCCCTGCACATTGCTTTATAATAGTTTGCTTTGTCTTCTCAAGTTGCCCTTTGAATATTCTGTTCAGCTCTTTTACTTCAGCTTCTCTTCCCTGCGTTTTGGCTTCTCAATGCTCTAGTGCAATTTTTAGAGTGTCTTCTTTTTTTCTCCTCTTATTTTGTAATAACCTTTTGTTCTCTTCATAGATGATATCCTTGAAGTCATCCCACGACTTATGATGTTCAATGCTTCAAACTTGTTCTTAAGATGATTTTCTAATTCAGGTGGGATAGACTCAAGGTTGTGTTTTGGTTCCTTTGGACTTGTTTTC
>NW_006399769.1:25358231-25362885 GCF_000299155.1 Elephantulus edwardii
TGCTCTTCAGCTTTTGCTTTTGATGTGTATATTTGAATTATAGCTGTATTATCAGGTCTTTTTTTGTATGTGTATGGGTTATATCTTGTCACATTCAACGTTGTACTTTTAAGAAAGAACTTGAAATTGTCTGTTTCACTACACATACACCACCATTATTTTCCTTTTTTTCCTATCCCAGGCCTTCTACAAGACCCTTGGGTCTTCTTAGTAGGATCCAGCATCCAAAAGACAGCTGTTTCCAACTCCATCCCAGGCCTGCTAGCTTCTCTGGGTCTTAGCAGGATCCACCATCAAGAAGACAGCCATGGTGCATGGTTCCAATCCATCAAATGCTCTGCTGGAGAAGGAGGGGCAATCTTCTCCCGAGCCTCCAATTAGACAGTTGTTGTTGTTGTTAAGTATAGTCAAATCGTAGATGACTCATAGCAACACTTTGAATGAAAGACCTGAATAATTGTGTAACTTTCATCATTTCTCCAAGTACATAATGGTTCTGGATGCAAGCTATTTCTAAATTGGATGCCACCCCTGCTTCCAAGCTTCTTTTAATCAGGGAGCTCCACCAAACACTGTCCACCATGGGTAACCATTATCGCATTTGATACATCAGTGTCACAGTGTTGATCATCACAGCAACCATGGGTTACCTCTGTACAGCAAATAGATTCCACAGTACACAAGGGGGGAAAGAGAGCCATTTTTACCCGTTATTGTTAGGCGCTATCAAGTCAGTTTTGAGGCATAGCAGCCTCATGTGCTGCAGAATGAAATATTGCTGGTCCTGCATTATCCTCACCATTGCTATATCTGAGCGCATTGTTACAGAAATTGCATCAATTCATCTTATTGAGGGTCTTCCTGTGTTTCTTAGACCCTTCACTGTATCAAGCATGTCCTTTTCCAGGGACTATTGCTATTATTATGTGCTGTTGAGTTGGAACTCATAGCTGACCGTCATAGCTTTCAGACACTGAAACAAAAAACGTTTACTCATCTCTTTCCTGTGGAGCAGCTGGTAGATTCGAACTGCCTGTTTTCGGCAGGCTTTGCAACTCTTTACTCACAAGGCCACCAACTAGTTGCTCGCAACAACATATCCAAAGTATGTAAGATGAGGTCTCATCATTGTAACTTTTAGAAGCTTTCTGGCTGTTCTTCCAACATTGATTTGTTCAGCCTTCTGGTAGTTCATGATATAGTCAATATTCTCTGCCAAATTTATAATTCAAAGCAATAAATTCCTCTTCAGCTTTCCTTTGAATCAAATACATCTTACTCTTCAAAGTGATGTCTCTGCTCTTTAATATAGAAGTATTTTGTAGCAAATTTGTCCAATATAACATGACACTTGATTTGTTGACTGTTGTTGTCATGGCAGTTGATTGCTGTTGTTATGTGCCTTCAAGTTGCCTGTGACTCTTAGCAACTGTATGTGCATCAGCTCTGAATTTTGCCTTGTCCCGAGCCAGTCTCACTGATTCCAACACACATAACCCCATTACTCCTGTTACCATGTCAATCCTCATCCAGGGTCTTCCTCTCCTGTACTGTCCCTCCACTCTTCCAAGCATGATGTCCTTCTCCAAGGACCTGTCCCTCCAGACCACATGTCCAAAGTATGTGAGACAGAGCTTCCAAATCTTAGCCTCCAAAGAGAAACTTGGTTTAACCCTTTCCAAGACAGCCCAGTTTGTTCTCTTGGTGGTCCATGGTATATTCAAGACTCTTCTCCAGCACCACAACTCAAAGACATTGATTTTTCTTCTATCATCCTTAGACATTGTCCAGCTCTCTGATACATAGCAAGTAATTGTGAAGATCATGGCCCGTGTTTCACTGACTATGCAATGGTATTTGACTGTGTGGATCACAACAAATTGTGGTTAACCTTGAGGAGAATGGGAATCTCAGAAAACTTGATTGTGCTCGGACCAAGAAGTAATCCTTAGAAGAGAGCAAGGAAATCCTGTATGGTTCAAAAGCGGGATAGGACTGCATCAGGAATGGGTCCTATCTATATTCATTTTCAATCTATATGAAGACTGGATCATTTGGGATCCTGGGCTTTATAAGGAAGAATGTAGCCTCAGGATTGGAGGAAGACTTATCAACAGCCTGCCTTTTGCAGATGACATAACCTTGCTTGCTGAAACTAAAGAGGACCTGAAGCACTTGCTGCAGATGAAAAAGGACTGTAATATTCAATATGGACTGAAGCTCAACATCAAGAAGACAAAAATTGTCACCACTGGGCTAATTGGCAGCACCATGATAGATAGAGAAGAGATTGACATTGATAATAATTACAGCTTACTCAGCTCCACAATCAACACTCTTAACATCAGCAGTCAGGAAACCAAAAGATAAATTGCATTGGGAAAAGCTACAGTCAGGGACCTCTCTAGAGAACTGAAAAGCAATAACATCAGACTAGAGAGTAAGGTGCACCTAATTCAGGTCATGGTCTTTGCAATCACTTGCTATGCATCAGAGAGCTGGACAACGACTAAGGATAAAAGAAGATGAACTGATGCCTTCAAATTGTGGTGCTGGAGAAGAGCCTTGAACATGCACCACGGACAGCGAAGAAAACAAATAGGCTTATTTTGTAGAGGGTGAAACCACATTTCTCCTTGGAAGCTAGGATTTTGAAGCTCTGTATCACATTCATTGGGCATGTGGCCAGGCAAGGCCTCTCCTTGGAGAAGGACATCATGGTTGGAAAGGCTGAGGGATAGTGCAGGAAAGGAAGATTCTGGGTGAGACTGATTGATACAGTAACTGATGCAACGGAGGTTAGTGTGTTGGAATTAGTAAAACTAGCTCAGGACAGGGCAGGGTTCAGACCTGCTGTACATAGGATACTGGGAGATGCAGGTGGCTCAAAAGAATGTAACTACAACAATAACAACCATCATTGTATTTTATCTTTTTAGTTTTTGCCAGCAAGGTTATATCAAGTACATATCACAGCTTTTCTAAAATCTTCAGTTCTCCTCTTTATGTCTTTTACTTTAAATTTTCTACACTCTAAAATGAGTTACAGACTCTCTTTGACATCTTTGTTGATCTTTTTCTAGTATTTTAACAACCATTTTCTTTCTCCTTTTTTGTTGTTAGCATGTATTATTGTAACTAGTCATACATTCATTTAATATCTCAAGATGTCTTCTCTGACAGAGTTTTTTTTACATTCTGAATTCAATGTTATATTTCTTTTTTTTTTCAGTGTTATATTTCAATTTAATTTTTTTTAATTATACTTTAAGCCTTTAAAATATGCTGTTTGATCTTAAATGTTTACATCTGTATAATTTTTGGTTAACTGACAACCCAATAAGTTGGCATTAGGGTTATTTCCAATTGTTGGTTATTGTAAGCAGCATTACATTAAACAGTAGTGTGTGTAAGTCTTACATCTCTGGTTAACTAGGGTAAGTTCCTGAAATTGAAATTCTTGTTATATATTGCTAAATTATGACCATTTTCTTTCTTCATGTACCAAATCAAGCAGCACATGTACTCTCAAGAGTCACTTTAAAGTGCTGAAGAGCAAGATTTCAAGTTGAGCACCAAGATGCATCTGTCTTGAGCCATGGTATTTTAATCACCTCACATGTATATATGTAAGTTGGATCATGAAATAAGAAAGATTGAAGAATATTTTTCAGTTCAATTTGGTATTGGCAAAGAATAGAGAATATATCATGAACAGAAAAAAGAGCAAACAAATCTTTCTTGTATAAAGTGCAGCCTAAACATGCCTTAGAAGTGAGAACAGTCGAACTTTGTTGTACATGCTTGGGACATGTTATCAAAAGTAGCAAGTCTCCGTATAAGGATATTATACTTAACAAAGAAGAAGATCAACCAAAAAGAAGAGCCTCAATAGGATAGAATACCAGAGAGACTATGATGATAGCCTCAAATACAGTATCATTTGTAAGGATGGCATATGATTTGGCATAGAATTGGGTTCTGTTGTAAGTAAGGTCACGATGAATCAGAGTCAATTTGATGAAAACCCAACAACAATTTCTTTAATATGTATTTTCATGCATTCTGTTTCCTTTTTTAAATTTCCCCACATTTATGTTTATTACATGTGTCATAAGCAAACAAAATTTGTACAAAAATTATATTACAAATTATTTAGCACTTTGAAACAACAATGTTGAATGACTTTACTGCCCAGGACTCCCTCTTCATCTTATGTAAGGTCTACTCCTTTGCCTGTCTCAGCCTCTTCTTCCTGAAATAGCTTTCTCTTTCTTTTTTCTTTTTTTTAGTAGACATCAATTTATATATCAAAAGAACACAATAGGATCAACAAAAACCACTAGGAATAATGGGGGGGGGAAGGGGTCAATAAGGAGGCACTACAAATTCAGGCTTTCAAAGCAACAGTTTAACAATATATAAACCTATCAGAACATTTGTTGGAAAAGTGGATCTCATGTTCACTAGAAGTAACAGAAACAAAGTATTGTGTAGCATCTTTACAAAAAAAAGTACCTAAGTTCTTAGCTTATTGTGCTTTAAATGTCTTCATTAAGATTGAGAAAGAAACCATTTGTTCACTGAAAAAAGTTCACATTTTAAAAATGTTAATTTTCTCCAATTTACTCTATTAATTCAATATAAACCTGGA
>NW_006399769.1:25364994-25366347 GCF_000299155.1 Elephantulus edwardii
GTAGACAAGAAAATTAATACTACAGAAAATGAAGGAAGAGGATTTGTTGAGGTTACCTGCTTGTTAGTCAGCCTGGTGTGTTACATAGCAACTGCATGCTATGTATACAGTGATCTGTTCCGTAGGATCCTTTGGCTAAAATATTCATGGAAGTCGATCTCCATGTTAAGTCTTTCTTCTTCAAGCTTTCTCAGTGGACGTAAACTACAAACCTTTGGGTAAGCGCGCCACCAAAAATCATTTGTATCTTCGAGCTCCTGAATGAGCGTTGCCAAATATTATAACTTTTATAAAGCAAGTAATTGCTATAGTGTCAGTTGTGCCTCATAGACCCCTCATAAAGAGTTTAAAAACAAAAAAATTAAGAGCAGTTTGGAGTCATGAAACAAGAAAATATGTGCTCTCCAAACAGTGACTAAGAATCACATAGGATTCGTGTTAATCTTTTCATTTTCTTGGTAGCCACATCACTTTGTTTGTTGTTTGTTTGAATATTTTTAACATTTAATAATAATGTTTAATTTTCTTACATTTATACCATATACAGTCCATAATATATTATTAATGGGTATGCATAGCTCTTTCTCCTTATTTTGAGTCATGTTGCATCAGCAAATTAAAGGTTAACAGCAAATGATGGTTCTGAAGGCTTTCAAGTAGTCACTACATTAAGGATACAACTCTTCTCCAACCGTATTTTGAGTACTTTCAACCTAAGTGGCTTTTCTGGAACTATATTTTTCAATGTTCTGAGGCTATTCATACTGTTTTCAAGGGTTAATTATTTCCAAAATGGATGAGCAGGTCTTCTTCTTAGTCGGCTTTAGTTTGGACTTGTTGTTATGTTATGCAATCCTAGGTATAGAATGGAACATTAGGACTATGCATTTTATAATAAAAACTCCAAGAATATTTTTTATCAAGATTACTTTTAATAAGGTGAAACACTGCTCCTTTCCTTTCCACCTCTTCTTTCCTAACCACCAACTGCTCTGATGAGCTCTACTTTCACAATAAAATGCAGTGAATCTTAACCAAATGCGCTCTGTCAATGAACCACTCTGTTACTGCCATACAAACCTGTCCCCAGCATTGTCACATTCCTTTGTCAGGACAGTTTAAATCTATTTACATAAATTACCTACCTAATTTAATTACATTTCATGTAAATACATGTATTGTTGAGTTCCAAACAAAAGTTGCATATATTAAAACTAAGTTAAATGTTTCAGAAAGACACAATAAAAGTAAATTGCTAAAAAAGAGTTCTTTAGAACTTGTGTGGATGGGAAAATTGTCTATCTGTGTTTCATTGATTATGCAAAGGCATTTGACTGTGTGGATCATAACAAA
>NW_006399769.1:25367166-25391731 GCF_000299155.1 Elephantulus edwardii
AGAGGGACATCATGCTTGGGAGGAGGGTGGAGGAACAGCGCAGGAGGGGAAGACCCTCTATGAGATGGATTGACTCAGTGACTGGGGTAATTGGATGGGTGTTTCAGAGGCAGTGCGGTTGGCACAGGATAGAGCAGGGTTTAGGGCTGTTGTGCATAGGGTCGCTCTGAGTCGAAAATGACTCGACGGCACATAACAACAACAACAACACCTAAATTCTTCTTTCATTTTAATGGAAAAAATGCATCTATCATGCAAGATTGATGATATAAAAAGTTAATGGTTATATTTATAGGGAAAAATATAAGAAAATCCGGAGTTTAGATAAAAATATTGACAAATGCACATTTATATGTTTTAAATGAACATATTTAGATTATAAATACATATTTTAGGGAGTTCTCCTAGCTTAGTCTACAGTAAGTTGTGTTATTTGTTTGTTTGTGTTAGATTTTACCTTAGATTCAACATGCACAAGTAGTATATCCAGAAGCAAGCTGTCTAATAGGATAAAATATCAAATATTACTTCTTCAAATAGTCATTGTTTCCAGCTGTACAATTCTCAGTTCTTCAGGGTTAATTTTACCGCTTTAAGATGTGTATTCATGCTGACATCCACACCTCTAATTGTTCCACACTCCTGTGTTCTGTTTTTCAACTCAATTTTGTGACTCAATAACATCAAAAGTTTTAACAGGCTTCATTCAAGCCTCATCATTTTATCAGCCAACAGTACTCACAATCAAAGAGTAAAACACAGACTAGGAATATAAATTGCTATAAAGTCCTACTCCTGGGCTTCCTGGTATAGTGTGGAGCACTTCAAAAATATTGCTTCATTTCATTTATAACATTTAATAACAATGTTTCATTTTCTTACATTTATACTTTATACAGGTCATAAAATAATTATTAATGTGTGTGCATAAATATTTCTCCTTATTTTGAGTCATGTCACATAAGCAAATTTAAGGTCAACAGCAAATGATGATTCTGAAGGCTTTAAAATAGTCACTACATTAAGGATGCAACTTTTCTCTGCCTATATTTTGAGTACCTTGTAACCTTAGGGGATTTTCTGGAACTAAATATCAATGTTCTGAGGCTATTTGTATAGTTTTCAAGAGTAAATTATTTCCAAAATGGTTGAGCAGACCTGCTTCTTAGTGTGTTTCAGTTTGGACTTGTTATGTTATATGCTGTCAAGTCACCTGGCCTGAGTCAGTCTCTCTAATTCCTACACGGTAACCCTCATAGCCCCACTCACTGTATCAATCCATCTCATCAGGAGTCTTCCTCTCTTGCGCTGTCCCTCCACCCTTCAGAGCATGATGTCCTCTCCAAGGACCAATCTCTCCTGGCCACATGCCCAAAGTATCTGAGACAGAGCTTCAAAATCCTAGCCTCTAAGAGAGACTTGGTTTCACCCTTTCCAAGACAGACCTATTTGTTTTCTTGGCAGTCCATGGTATGTTCAAGACTCTTCTCCAGTACCACAATTCAAAAACCTCACTTCTTTTTCTGTCATCCTTAGTCATTGTCAGACTCTCTGAAGCATAACAAGTAATTGCGAAGACTGTGGCCTGGATTAGATGTATCTTAGTCTCTAGACTGACAATGAAAACACTACATGCAGCAGAGCACACTTAGGGTAGACTTGTTGTACTTTGTTATTAAATGAATATTAAAAAGTGAATAGGGGATAGAGGGTTTCAAACTATCAATTTAAGTTTCATTTTCTTACGTGGCAGGATGTTTGAACATACCTATCTAATCCAAACATCTCTGTGTAACTACTGCTCCCGTGGAATATATCTAGTTCTGGTCCACACAGAGTCTCTTCTTCCCATCTTTAAGCCAGGTTCCCTTTTCTCAACCCCCATTCCTGTGAAAAGCAAAGAAGAGACTCACTCAGAGAAGGCACTCAACAGCACTCTGTAGCCCCTCCTTCTACCCAAGGATAATGTTTCTTTCTAAGCATGTTCAAGCTATAACATATACTCGTTTTCAAAATGCAAATTTTGCTCCTGGGTGATTCAAACTTGTTATTGCCAATTTGCATTATGAAAACTAAAGCTGTAAGAGCAGTTGTCTGCATGTGAATTTCAGATGATCTACCACGCCACACACTAATGAATTGCAGACTTTGTCCTTCAGCCTAAGAAGGGATTGAATCCTGACCCTTGGCACTGATGCCATATTCCACCAGGATAAAAGCCACTTTAGGTCCTTATTCAGATGAGCAATGAACAAGAATGCAGTCTGAGTTGTGAACATGAAGTAGCTAAAGGCGATGACACAGACACAGAGACAATGTCAGTTCCCAGGCAGTAAACAGATGAAAACTCCAACAGCCAAAGACTACAGAAAGGGGTTTGACTAGAACACACCAATATGGGAGTAGAGAATTTCAACATAAATCTTTCCAGGGGAAGTAATGGTGCTTCTTGCTGACTGTGCACCATTAAATGAATTTTGAGTCTCTCATCTTAGAGAGACTCCAGGTTTTATCCAGGCTTAGCGTGGGTTGCTTGTATCCTTCATCCTATTTCCATCCTAGTCAGATAAAGTTAATTGATAACACTGGCAAAAAATATTGAGAGTTTTGCCAGATCCTTAGATTTAAAGTTAGAAAGCAATTTCTTCTTTTTGGAATTAGAATAGCAAAGAACTTGTGTTTCTATTATGTATAAGCATAGTCAACCTGTGAGGACTGAGTAACTAATAGGCTTGATTGTTAGGAAGGAACAAAATCAAGCAGATGTGGACAAGCCAGAGCCAGTATGTTTGAGACATGGTTCCCTTTTCCCATGTAATAGAGCAGTAAGATGTAATCGAATTTTAAGTACAAGTATCTGTACACCAGCTCAGAGCTAAATAGCATCAGAAAGCATGTAAAATACAATGAGTATGTGAGGATCTGATTAAGTTAAAACTCATCTTTGTCAAACTAATTTTGTGGTTTTATAACATCCTCATTCCTTAAGACTGATTAAAGAAGAAAAAGACTTGAACCTGGTTGAAATCTCTAAGTTTCTAAACATACTGATGGAAGCATTACGAAAATTGGTACTTGACAAGAATGAAGAGAAGGTAAGTATAATCAAATATATAGAAAAACTTGTACTAAATAAGCAGATAAATAAGAAAAACCAAATTAGTTAACAGTCAAAAATACTAACAGTTTGTACCATCCAAGGACTTCTGCTATTGTGACGCATGAATTTAAATGCTTCTGTAATAGTTCTTGAAAAAGAATTAATTGATCTTTTTCCATACAAAAGGCTGGAGAAAGATCTAAACTTTATCATTTGCCCACTATGTTCCAGGTCCTAACTTAGATTACATTCATTTAATGTGTCATCTAAATTAATCTGCACATCCTTAATCATTTCACATTCAGGCCACGTTATCATTCAAATATGTACCACAACATTTACCTCCTTGCTATGTGCTAGAAATCATTTGACTCTGAAAACCTCAGTGAATACTCACTGAAAACTGAGTGAATACAATTGATAAAGGTCTCTGCTGTTACAAGCATCTGTCATAGATAGGCCAACATTAAGTAAATAAGCAAATAATTATGGAGAAATTCTGTAAGAATATGTGCAAAAACAATAAAAGAGTATGATGGAATAGAGAGTGACCAGGTAGAGATGGAGAGTCTCTGCTTTGTTAAAATTTTCAAGGAGACAGGTAACTCTCTCTGAAGAAGCAACATCTGAAATGAGGCAAGAGCAGTGATATGGATATACAAGTTTCTGCTTAAGACATTCCTCCTCATGGTGCCCCTTTCTGTGTCAGAGTGAGGAGGAGGAGAGCATGAAATAAGATTAGAGTACTGAACAGAAGTCAATAATTGAGGTACTTCAGGTCATAGAAATGCTTTTGATGTTTGTTTGTTTTCCTTCACTACAATGAGACTATGTTGGCAATTACTAACGATGTTGGTTATGTATCAGTCATGGGCTGATGCAAGGCAAGAAAAGAAAATCTTTTATAGCTTAGGACACTAAGACGGAGCTCTGATGGTATAGTCCTTAGGGAGTTGTGTTGTGATGCGAACCCAAAGATGGAAACTTTCTAGTGGTTCAAATTGACCAATGGAGGGTATATAAGAAATCTCCTCTACTACAGTTTACAAACTCCTAACACCCTAAGGATCACTGGCGGCCCAGTGTAAGGATCTGTGCTGCCAACTCTGAAGGAATGAAGTTCAAAAACACCAGCTGCTCCATGGAAGAAGTATGGGTAATCTCTTCCCATGCAATTTGCTGCCCCTAAAAGCACACTGGAGGGTCAACTATAGTTGCAACTCAATAATTGTTGTTGTTGTTGTTGTTGTTGTTGTCTGCCATCAAGTTGAGTATGGCTCTATGCAACCCTGTAAACAAAAGATCTGAACCCTGTTCTATCCTGCACCATCCTCTCACTTCCTGTTACACATGAGTTCATTGCAGTGGTCACCGCATCAATCCAACCAGTTGAGGGTTTTCCTCTCCTTCGCTGACCCTCTACCCTCCCCAACACCGTGTCCTTTTCCAAGGTAAAACACCACCTAGCAACATCTCCATAGTATGTGAGATCAAGCTCCATTACCCTTGCCTCCAAAGAGCACTCCGGCTGCACCCTGTTCAAGACATATCTCTTTGTTCTCTTGACCATCCATTGAATATTGAGTGCACTTCTCAAACAATACAGCTCAAAGGCATCAATTCTTTTCTCCTGTCATCCTTATTCACTGTCCAGCTCTCTGATGCATAGCAAGGAATTGGAAAGATTGGCCTAAATCAGATGCACCTTACTCCTCAAACTGACATCATAACTCCTTGATAATTTGGAGAGGTCTCTGACTGCAGATTTTCCCAGTGCAATGTGTCTCCTTATTTCCTGACTACTGGTAATAAGAGAATTAATTGTGGATCAAAATAAGATGAAGCTGGTGGAAGTTTCAATCTCCTCTCCATCCATCACGATGTTGCCTATATATCCATTGGTAAGAATCTTTGTTTTCTTGACATTGAGATGCAATTCAGAGCAAAGGCTGCATTCTTTAATTTTCTGCAACAAGTGCTTCAAGTTCTCCTCGCTTTCATCAAGTAAGATAGTGTCATGTGCACAGTTCAGGTTATTAATGAGTCTTCCTCTAATCCTGATACCACACTCATCCTCATAGAGTCCAGCCTCTCAATTTGCTCAGCATACTGGTTAAATAGACATGGAGAGAGAACACAACCCTGGAGCACTCCCTTCCCAATTACAAACCATGTCATGCTCCCCTGTTCCATTCACACAACAACCGCCTGGTACAGATTTAAGTTCCACATGAGCACAATTAAGTACTCTAGGATCCCTGTTCTTCTCAATGTCAGACACAACTTGTTATGATCCACACAGTCAAATGTCTTTACATAGTCAATAAAATACAAATTAACATTCTTCAGGTACTCCTTACTTTCAGCCAGGTTTCATCTGACATCAGCAATGAAATCCCTGGTGTTATGACCTCTTCTAAATTATGTTTGAACTTCTGACAGTTCCCTATCTATATACAGTTCCAGTCATTTTTTAATGACCTTCAGGAGTATTCTGCTTGCATATGATATAAATTATGTAGTCTGATAATTCAACCTTTCTCAGGAATGGGAACAAATATGGGCCTCTTCCAACTCAGACTGCCAAACAGCTGTCCTCCAAATTTCCTGGCACAGACTAGTGAGTACATACAAAGCTGCGTTTCCTAACTGAAACAAGTCTATTTGTAACTGAAACAAGTCTATTTGTATTCCATCAATTCCTGGGGCCTTATTTGTTGTCAATGCTGTCAATGCAGCTTCTACTTCCTCCTTTATTACCACTGACATCTGTTCATATAGTACTTCTGAAATGTTCCAGTGTCAGTCCATTCTTACTGGTACAGTGAATCTGTGTAAAAATCAGTTGGGTGCTGACTGAGGGTGAGTCTTCCACTTTGGAGAGAATGTTGTTCTAAGTGCTACAGCACTTGTCTGTCAGTTTGCTGTACTGGATAACTTGGATTTTCTATGATACTGAAAATCTGGGCCACTAGTGTAACAAATATCAAAAGGTTTACTTATGGTGGACAGGTTTTGGTGGAGTTCCCTGATTAAGCCAGACAGGAAGCAGGACAGACCATTTACTTCCTATATAACAGGTGTTTGAAAACCCAATGAAGACTAAAGAAAAAGGATAGTTATAGTTCCAGGTTGGAAGTCAGTCGAAATGAGGAAAAACAAACCCTGTTTAATAATGGAACATAAAATGTTCATAGCTTGAATGTTTGAAAACTGGAAATTGCTTAATTTCTATTATGAAATAGAACACGTGAATATCAACATAATTAGGCATCAGTGAGATGAGATGGAGTAGCTTTGGCACTTTATGGTATACTAGGCAGGGATTGAGAAACAGAGGAGGAAACACGGTTGCATTCATAGTCAAAAAGTCAATTTCAAGTTCTATCCTGAAATACAGTGTTGTGAGCAATAGGGTAATTTCCGTAGGAAACAATGAAGACCCATTGACATGCTTATTATTCATATATATGCTCCAACATCTAGAACCAAAAAAGGAAGAAATGGAGAATTTTTCCAAATTTTGTGGTACAAAATTGACTGAATATGCAGTCAAGATTTGTTGATGATAACTGGTGACTGAAATGTTTTTACATTCATTTTACATTACATTTACATTGTAGGAAGCAGTGAAGAAGGAAAATACTACTTGGTGATAGAAATGAGTTTGGAAATAGAATGATTGACTTTTATATTTACAATGATTTATTCATTGCAAACACCTTTTTTTAAAGATGTAAATGACAACTTTATACATGGATCTCACCTGATGGGCTTCATAGGAATCAGATTGACTACATTTGTGGAAGAAGTCATTGGAAAAGCTCAATTTTGGCAATGAAAAGTAGGCCAGGGGCAAACTGTTGGTCGGATCATCAATTACTCACACACAAGTTCAAACTGAGGCTGAAGATAATTAAAATAAGTCTAAAGAAGCCAAGATATGATCTTGAATCAATTCCATCTGAATTTCATGATCATGATCACAGGCTTGAGGCACTGAATACCAATAAGCAGAGGAATCATGAGATGTTATCAAGGATATCATTCATGAAGAAAGCAAAAGGTCATTACAAAAACAGAGAAGAAAGAAAAAATTGAAATAGATCTCAGAAGAGACTCTAAAGATTTCACTTGAACATTATGAAGCCAAAACAAAAGGAAAACAAGTCAGAGTGAAAGAGCTAAACAGAAGATTTTAAAAGGCAGCTTGAGAGGACAAATCAAAGTATTATAATGACATATGAAAAGAGCTGGAATTGAAGAATATAAAGGGAAGAACTCGTTTTGCATTTCTCAAACTGAAAGAACTGAAAAGCAAATTTAAGCCTTGTGTGTAGTAATGAAAGATGACCCAGAAAGCATCAAAAGAAGATTGACTCTATGGTACAAAACAATAAAATCCTTGGCTTTGAAACTTCTAATTAAAAATGTTAATGATTTCACCTTGCTTGGATCTACAATCAACATTCTTAGTACCATCAGTAAGGAGAACAAAGGATGTACTGCTTTGGGCAAGTTGGCTCTCAGGGAAGAGCAATTATGTCAGTTTGGGGACTAAGGTGTGCCTGATTCAAACCATGGTCTTCTCAATTACTTGCTATGCTTCTGAGAGTTGGAAAATAAAAAGAATGAAAGAAGAAGAACTGATGTCTTGGAGTTGTTGTGTTGGAGAAGAGTACTGAATATTCCATGGACTGCCAAAGGAACAAACAGATGTCTTGGAAAAGGTGTAACCAGAATGCTCTTGGAATAAAAGATAGTAAAGCTTTGTCTCTCATATTCTGGACACGTTGCTAGGAGAGGTAATTCCTTGGAAAGGAATATCATACTTAGAAAAGTAAACAAGATTAGTGAAATAAAGGAAAGCCCTCTATGAAGTGGATTGACAGGGCAACTGCAAGAATAGGATCAAGCGTATCATAGATTATGAGGATAACACAGGAGAGACAGGATTTAGATTTGTTGTTGATAGGGTTTCTATGAGATGTACTCAACTTGATAGTACCTAACAACAACAACAACTTTGATATCAGTAATCAGAAGATCAGGAAATGTGTTGCACTGAGCAACTCCACTGCTCCAAAATAAAGATTAACTATGTCAGAAGACGAAGATGCACTTGATTCATACAATGGTCTTTTCAATCACTAGCTACACATCTGAGGGATAAGCAATGAATAAGGATCACAGAAGAAGAATGTGCACCTTTCATTTGTGGTGTTGGAGAAGAACGTTGAGTCAAGCAGATATCTCTCAGAAAAAATACAGCCAGAGTGCTCCTTGGAGGCAAGAATGATAAAGCTTCATCTCACATACCTTGTGTATGTTGCTAGGACAGGTTCTTCCTTCAAAAGGAACACCACACTTTGAAAAGTGTGAGAGGAATACTCCCAGCAACATGGATAGACACCGTGACTGTAATTGGATCAAGTGTGTCCGAGATGATGAGAGTGATACATAATAGGATAAGGTTCAGCTCTATTTTTCCTAGGGTCACAAGAAATCATACTCAATTTCACAGCACCTAACAATAATAGCAAAACTCAGGGTCAGCCATGAGTCAGTTCCAATTAGAAAATAATGAGTTTAAAAATCCTTTTTAGGATAAGAACTCACAAAATGGGATTCATGTTAGGAAACTCCTGATTTCCAAACAAAAGTTGCCAATTAATATTAGTTTTAACAATCTTACGTTATATTCATAGAAAGAAAGGGAGAAGAAGTAGCCAATCTAGCCTTGTGCTGCAAAGGAGAAGGAAGCTTGATGAGGCATGAAGTGATGTTTCTCCTCTTAGTATGCATTAGGGAGCTTTGATGGCTTAGTGGTAAGGAGTTGAACTGTCAACTCAAAGGCCAGTGGTTCAAATCCACCACCTGCTGTGTGGAAGAAAAATGGGCAATCTCTTCTTATGTAATTTACAGCTTCTGATGACCTACTGGAGGGTCAGGTATGAGTCTGTTCCTACTCTATGATACATAATAACAACAACTAGAATCCATTAGAAGCCCATAATGTATAGGTATGCTAACCAGAAGCTTAGCTGGTCAAACTCACTAGTCACTGATAGTCATTCTCCTTCCATAAAGATATAAAGCCTTGGAAGCCTATGAGTCTTCCTATGAATGGAAACACTCAATAGCAGTAATTTGGGGCTTTGATTTAGTAGGCATTGCACTAACCCAGGAGAGTTCTCACAGTGTCCCCTTTTATCAAACCCCACCCACTAAGTTATGCCTTCCACTTCAGGAAAGGTGTTAAGCCTTCCTAATACGATCACATGCTCCTCAAGGAAAGAAAATATGTGACTTTTAAGAGAAAGATAATTCAGCAAATGTTTTTAGAATAATTTCTAAAATCACACCATTCTGTATTCTTAAAAACAAACAAAACTAAGTAAGAAATAGTTTCTGTCCTTTAAGAGATTATCATTTAGAAAATCATAGAATTGTCTGATATAATCATTACTACTTAGAACTAATCAGTTTGTTATAAGTCACTTTGGTATTCACTTAACTACATTTTTCAAGTCAATATTAATTAATTCCCTTTTGAAATGAAAAAATTTCACTGGTATTCTAATATGTATTATAAAAGTTCATATCTTATTTCAAATGAACATTTATCAAAATATCACTATATAGTTTTTATAAATGGTATCTCAGAACCATTTTTTATTCTCTGTCATTTTCTCTCATTTTTTTTTCCAATTTCAAATTCATTACTGACACTAATTAAAGCTACCGTTCTTGCCAACACTGGAAGGTTTATAAAATAAAATAGAGCATTTGTATTTTTAGAACAGTTTTCTCAGAGTTATTTCAAACTTTGAGAGTAGTTGATTTCAAATAAAGCTTTAGCTAATACAATGTTCATTTTTATTCAATACATGAATTCATTTTAAATATACATCTACTGGCAGTGCTGGTTGGTCTTTAAGAGACAGGGTTAGTGTCACATATGAAAAGAGAGGATGCAGTAGTAGAAAAAGAAAGCAATAGAGAAACAGAAGATTGAAACAAAAAATTTAATCATGTAAATTGAGACCATCAGATAAAATCTAGAGTGTAGATTCCTGTAACCATAGTCTATACATTTTAAATGAATGTGATCATAATAATTGGGGAGAAATGGATTTGGAATGTTTGATAGACTAAGGATAAAATAAAAACAATTAAGATCGTAAAGAAGATTCTTGCTTGATTAAAACCTTTAAAAGGAAGCAGAATCATTGCTTCTGAGGAGCCATTATCTTTGGATGAACTGAGACATCCTTTACCTGCTTTATTGTTCCCCCCCCTCCCCTTCCTTAATTCAGGGTTCTCTAAGAATCTATGATGAGTAATGATGTCTCGTTGAGCATTAATAAGGTGCATCTGATTCAGTACATTTTTTTTTTCCAAACACTTGTTCTACATCTGAGAGCTGGACAATGAGTAACGACTACAGAAGACGAATCAATGCCTTTGAGCTGTGGTGTGGAGAAGAGAATTGAATATCCCATGAACTGCCCAAAGAACAAACAAATATGTCTTGGAGAAAGTACAGCCGAAGAACTCCTTGGAGGCAAAAATTATAAAGCTTCAGCTCATATACTTCAGTCATGTTGATAGGAGAGGATATTCCTTGGAGAGGGACATCATACTTGGAAAGGTGGAGGGTCAGAGAAAGACAAAGACTATCCACTAGATGAATTGACACAGTGACTGCTGCACTGGGCTCTAATGTGTCAGGAAGTATGAGAATGCGACAAACTAGGACAGGGTCCATGTCTGCTGTTCAGAGGGCCATTATGAGTCATACTCAAGTCAATGGCACCTAAAAACAACAAGAGCCCATGACACCAGGAATATTACTGCAGATGTCAGAAGGATCCTTGCTGAAAGCAGAGAAATCAGAAGGAAGTCTATTTGTGCTTTATTGACTATGTAAGTATATTTGACTGTGTGTTTCATAGCAAACTACAGTTAACAGTGAGAAGAATGTTAATCTCAGAAAACTTAATTTAGTTCATATGAACCTATACCTACATTAAGAAGCCATTTTCTGAACAAAACAAGGGAATGGGTTAAAATTAGGAAAGGTTCAACGAAGAAGTTTATTTTTTTTTATTTTCAAACAGAGGAGCGAACTGGGGAAGGAGGGGTAAAGAAAAAAGTGCAACAATGAATGAATGAAAATCCAAAATCTCTATAAATATTCATTAAAATTAATAAAATAATTTTTTTAAAAATTAGGAAAGGTTGTCAGAGTTGTATCCTTTCTGCATATTTATTTAACCTTAATGCTAAGCAAATCATTCAACATTCTGGACTCTCTGAATTAGGATGTGGAATCATGATCAGAGGAAGACTCATTTACAACCTGTATTATGCAGATGACACAATCCTGCTTTCTGAAAGTGAGGAGCACTTGAAATGCTTGCAGATCAAAGATCACAGCCTTCAATAAGTCTCAACAAGAAGGAAAAATCTTCACGACTGGACCAATAATCAACACCATGTTATATGGAGAAAAGGTTTAAATCGTCAGTGCTTTTATCTCACTTGGATCCACAGTCAGCACCTCTGGAAACAGCGGTCAGGAGATCTGGAGACGTATTGTACTGGGAAATCGGCACTCACAGACTTTTTCCAATTACTGAGGAGCAATGATATAATTTGGAAACTAAAGTGCACCCAATTCAGGCCATGGTCTTTTCAATCATGTGCTGTGTATGCATCCGAGAGCTGGACAATGAAGAGCATAATAGAAGAAGAATTGATGTCTTTGAGTTGTGGTATTGGAGAAGAGTGTTGCGAAAAGAAGAAACAGATATGTGTTGGGAAAGTGTAGCCAGAGTGTTCCTTAGATGGTAGAATAGCAAAGCTTCAGCTGCCATACTTTGGGCAGGAAGTGGTTATCAGGAAAAGGATATGAGGGAAATGAGGAAGACCTTGCATGAGTTTAATTGACACAATAACTGGGGTAATGGGGACAGGTGTTTCAGAGACAGTGACATTGGCTCAGGATAGAGCAGAGTTCAGAGTTACTGTTTATAGGGTCACTATGAGTTGCAGTCGACTCAATAACACATAACAACAACAACAGTTAGGAAGCACTGGGCATATATTTATAGTGATGGAAACTCAGGAAGGGATGCTGTTGATGGTTTCAAACATGATTAGTGTAACTGGAATGCACATTTTATAAAAAAATACTGACTTTAAAAATATTCTGTTGCTTAAAATATATATACATTTATATTTGTGTGTGTGTATATTTATAAATTAATAAGAAAGCCAAAGAATTTATGTCTTTCAATCTTAAAGGGAGTGAAAACAGGGTACTCCTCAGAGGTAAGGATGGGGAGACTTTGTCCCACATAATTCGAATGTGTTGTCAAGAGGAGCCAGGCGTTGGACATGATTGGAAGAGTGGAGAATAATTGAAAGAGAGGAAGGTCTTCGGAGATGACCTGACATAGTGACTGCAACAATGAGCTTTCAAATGCAAAGATTGTGGCACAGGATAGGGCATGGCTGTGTTCTGTTGTTCAGAAAATCACTACGTATCATAGTCTATTCGATGGCATCTAGCAATAATAACATATATATTCCAAACAATAAAAAATAAAAACAGTTTCTTATGTCAATAGGGAAGAATTCTTCAACAAGTGAATGCTAAAAGTTAAAAAAAATAGAGCCTCCACTAATACAGACATATTTTTTAATATGAACTATTGTAATAACTTACAAGTTACATTTCAAACTTCAAATATACCTTCCTTTTCAATCTGTATGCTGAACAGATTATCCGGGAGGCTAGGCTCCATGAGGAGGAATGTGGCGTCAGGATTAGTGGAAGTCTATCAACAATCTGCGTTATGCAGATGACACAATCTTGCTCCCTGAAACTGAGGAGGACCTGAAGTGCTTGCTACAAAGGGTCAATGACTGCACCCTTCAATATGGATTGAGCCTCAATGTCAAGAAGACAAAGACTCTCACCACTGGACCAATTGGCAGCATCAGGATGGATGGTGAAGAGATTGAGATTGTTCACAGCTTTAGTTTGCTTGGCTCCACAGTCAACACTCTAGGCATCAGCAGCCAGGAAATTAAAAGACATATTGCGATGGGAGAGTCTGCTGTTAGGGACCTCTCCAAAGTACTGAAGAGCAATGGTGTCTCTCTGGAGACTAAGGTTCACCTGATACAGGCCATGGTCTTTGCAATCACTTGCTATGTGTCAGAGAGTTGGACAATGACTAGGGAGGATAGAAGGAAAATTAATACCTTTGAGCTGTGGTTTTGGAGAAGAGTATTGAGGGGTACCATGGATTGCTAAGAAAACAGATTCATCCTGGAGAGGGTTAAACCAGACTGCTACTTGGAGGCAAGGATTCTGAGGCTTCATCTGACATACTTTGGTCATATTGTAAGGAGAGACAGGTCCTTGGATAGGGACATCATGCTTGGTAGGGTGGAGGGACAGCGCAAGAGGGCAAGCCCTCTATGAGTTAGATTGATTTAGTGACGGGGGTAATTAGGATGGGTGTGTTGGAGACAGTGCGATTGGCACAGGATAGAGCAGAGTTTAGGGCTGTTGTACATAGGGTCACTATGAGTCGCAAACAACGAACAACAACAATAAGGTAATCTTATTCAAACTGTAATAATCTCCAGTCTCTTTTCATCAGGTTTGTTTCCTGTTCCCTCAAAAAGAATCTATACTTACTGTTATACTATGAAATTAAATACCATAGTCTGTGACTTACAGTCTTTACAGACTCCACTCATTGAAAACAGTTATTACTCTCATGGGAAATGTAGGTTATCCTCATCATCCACAGATTCTATATTTGTGGGTTCACCTGCTTGCTTAAGTCAATTTCTAATTCCAAAATCAATACTTGCAGCAATATCAGTGTCATTTATGTGCATGTATGCGCAGAGAACAGAAAATCTTGCATCACCTCGTAAGTACATTCGCAGATGAGACTGAACAAGACTCATTTTTATTCTCACTAATATGGTAAACACAGGACTTCATAAAACATGAGTAAGAAGAGTATGTCACATATACATACATGATCCATGAAGAAGTTAGATTCTTTCTCCAATCTAGTGGTACAAGTTCACATTAGTTTAACTGACAGCAATATATGACAGAATTTGTCACCCACCACTCATGTCCCTCTCCACTACACAATCATTTTCTAGGATAGTGTCCAGAGAAATCATTTCCTGTGGGGCATGCTCGATGTTACCTCCAGTGGTCCTTGTTGTTGTGTGTGAATTCTGAGGGTATGATACCTATAACAGTTAGACTATGTTACATTCAGACGTTGAAGGGATTATACAGATTTCATTAAAACTATGAATTAATTTCTTCCAAGATAATCTAAAAGAATATAACCTGTGGTTAGTCCAACCTATCGTGTGAGCCTTTTCGAAAAGATCTAAAGACTTAGAAAAGATCTTTATGTGGCAGAGGGGCTTGGAATTTTACTACCAACCTGAAGGTTGATGTTTTGAAGAAAGGTAAAATGACTTAATAAAGATTAATTGAAAAAAAAATCTTAGAGAATCATACTAATCTGTGCCAAAAAGATCACCACGAGTCAGAGTCATCTTCACTAGGCCACTGGTCTCCCTTGGGTTCTGTTCTGCCCACAAAATGCCCCTCAAAAAAAATCTAAAAACACGTCTGAAATTTCAAGAGCGTTTATTATATTATTTCCATGTGTGGAGACTTTACTCCTTCCTCAGGAAGGTGGTGACGGAAAAAAGCCCCGAGTTTCCCCTCCCACTTGCTTTTATAGCTCTTTTGAGGGCCCCTGTTAGGGTAGGGGATTGTGATCATGGTTGATGGGTTGACTTTTGACAGGCTGGCTACTTTGCCTGCCTTTACTTTTTTTGTGTCACGTAGACACTAGTTAATTCTTCACTTTTCAAGGACAGACCAGGCTTTACCCGGGGCACTCGTGTTTGCCCTAAGCTAAGAATTTTTATGGCCCGCTTCTGCCTCTAGCGTTAATGGGGGTTTATAAAAAACGGAGTTTCTACTGTCCCTTCAGGTTCCTGACCCAGCGCAGACTCACTACCATCCCTGCCACTTCCTTCATGACCATTTGGAAAGGGCTTCAGTTTCTTCCCTGTTCTCTCCTCTCTGCCTTGTATCATGACCCCGATAAAACAAAGTCTCTGCTTAACATCGCACAGCACTTGAGCACATGCAGGGTGCACATCAGATACCTCAGTTACGGAAAGACTTGTTGCCGCTGAGTGAATTCAGACTTTGAATGACCATGCAGGACAAAATAGAACTGCCCCTTCCTGGTCCCCAAGGCTGTAATCTTACCAGAACATACTGTCACATCTTCCTCCCTCCTAATTGTGGCTGGATGTGAACCATTGGCTTTTAGTTACCAATCAATTGTTTAACCACTGTGCCCTCAAGAGTTCCTTATTTCTAAATTATTTAGTAGCATTCAAGTCGTCCTTTTTAGCACATGTGTATCTGTCTCTTAACTAGTTACAAAACTCAAGAGCAGAATCATTTCTCGTGAGTCTCTTCTGTTTTCCCCTCATGGCTGGTACTATATTTTGCATGCTGTGGGTGTTGTTTAAATGTTATCTACTTAACCCTCAGAGAAAGAAAATCTCGTGTTCAAACCCCATACTGCGAGTGTGAAGCATTGGTGGAAGCAATATTGATTGCCTTACCCATTAGCACTCCCAGCAAGCCTGGCATTTCCTGCAGACAAATAATTGGAGTAGTCCCAGGCACCATGAAGAAGACGGAGGATATAGCCTTTTCTCCCAGCAGAAAGATACTGAGGAAGTTCTCCTAAAGTGACTGCCCCTGTATCTGCAATCACCTTAACATTTGTAAAAAGCCAGGAAAGAGGCAGGGGGGTAAAAACACAGACTGCCACTTGTCAAACCAGAATCAGAGGGAAAATCAAAGATCCACCTTTCCACAAACTTCAATGGACAAAATAGCATGCCTTTTCTTGTCTTTTTTCTTTCCTTTGATATTTTCTTTTATAGTTTATTCTTCCATCTTTCTTGCCTTCCTTCCTTCCTTCCCTCTTTCTTTCCTTTTTCCTTCCTTTTATTTTTGCAAGCACAGACATAATGAAGGAAGAGTAGACTAGGACTAGCACTCCCAAAGTGGAGGCTGACTCCAGAAAACATACACTGAGATATAGCCATACCTCATTTGATTGCACTTTATTATACTGCATGTCATAGTCTGAACAGTGCCCCTCCCAATACACATAATGGTATAAGGTCAGTGACAGAGAGAGACTCTCAGGGAGGTAAATTAACACAGTGACTGTAACAATGGATTTAAATATATCAGAGATGATGTGGATGATACAGGTTAGGGCAAGATTTAGGTCCATTGATTATAGGGTCACTATAAGTCTTACTCAGTTCCATGATACCTAAAAACTCAAAACAATGACATAATGTGGTAGCTTTGTAATAACTTCCAAGATCTAATAAACCAAATGATTGCAAGACATTTAAGGGTGGAATGCAACCTAGTCCTAATCGGATGGAAGGGGAGTTTCCCCAGAGTGTGGCTTGTAATATCATTTATCTCACAAAAGTTAAAAATAAGAAAAAAATAAACCTAGAGTGGGAGGTCTAAGTACCACCAAGAAATAATGGCCAGAGATGAAGTGTGTCCTTTTGGGCATGAAAAAATTCCTAACACCAAAGGAAGGCCAGTCATGTGGAAATCTCTAAGGAATCCCTGAATTACAAAAGGAGACAAGGTCTTTCCTTCTAAATCAGCAGAGAGATAATAAGCAGTGTCCTAGAGCTGATATCCTGAATTCGAACTTACAGCCGCCTAAAATGTTACAGAATAAATATGTTTTCAAATCATCCACTTGTGTTATCTCTGTTAAAGCAGCACTTGGTAGCTAAGACATTACATTTTACAAATGAAGATTTATGGCAACTCTGTCAAGCAAGTGAATTTTTCCTACATCTTGTGTGCAGTTAGTGTTCTTGGGTCCCACTTTGACAATGCTCACAGGATTTCAACATGTGTGCTGAGCAAATCATTCAAGAAGGTGGACAACGCAAAGAAGAATGTGACATCGGGGTTGGAGGAATGTTATCAATAGCCTACATTATATAGATGATACAACTATGCTTACAGAAAATAAAGATGACTTGAAGCATTTGCTGCAGAAGATCAAAGACTATAGCTTTCAGTATGGGTTAACATCAAGAAAGAAAAAATCTTCACCCAGTGAGGATTAATCCTCATTAAGTGTTCAGTGTTGTTGTTGGGTGCCCTCGATTTGACTATACCTCGTAGCGACCCTATGTGCAATAGCTTAGAACCCTGCCCTATCCTGAGCTAATCTCACAGTCTCCAACAAATCTACTCTCATCACCCCAGTTAGTGTGTCAGTCATTTCATTAGGGGTAGACAGAATTAAAAAAATGAGGTTGACAATTTCATTTTACTTGGATCCACAATTAACATGTGTGGAAATAACAATAAAGAAATCAAAAGATGTGTTACACTGGGAAAACCCATTGGTTGTCAATGATCTCTCTAAAGTGCTCAAGAGTAAGAATATTAGTTTAAAGACTAAGGTGTGCTGCTTGGTAGCCATGATATTCTAATTGCTTCCTGTCCATCTGAAAGTTGAGCAATGAAAAAGGAAGACCAAAGAAGAACCTATGTCTCGGAACTAGTGCTAGAGAAAAGTACTGACTGTGTCATGGACTGCCAAAAGAGCAAACAAATCTATCTTTGAGGAAGTGCAAGCAGGTTGCTCTTTAGAATCAGGAAGCATAAAGCTTCATCACACATACTTTGGGCATGTTTTCAAAGGGGGCCAGTCCTCAGAAAAAAAGACATGCTGGGAAAGGTGGAACAAGAAAGAAAGATAGGCAGACCCTATGTAGCTGGACTGACAGTGACTGTAACAATGGACTCAAGCATAACAAAGATCTTGAGGATAGTGCAAGACAGGGCAAGGCTCAAACGTGTTGTTCATGGCGTCACTATGTGTCCTAGTCACCTTGAAGGCACCCAACAGCAACAACAACAACAACATTGTACGCTTAATGGGTGACAGTACAGCATAAGCATAACTGTTAAATGCAATGGGAAAATTTTCTATGATTCATGTTATTGCAATATTGACTTCAGTACACTGGAGTTGAATTCTTAGATATGCCTGTAAAAGCCTTAGTCAAAGGAAAAAAAAAATAACTAGGCATGTTAATCTCTAAAAGCAGCCTTGCTGAGACATGCAATATTTCTCTTTCCATAAATATCGGATAGAACTTAGCTGCAGCCTGAGTCTTTTTTTTTTTTCAGTAAAGTCTTCAGAACTGTAAGGACAAGTAGGTAAGTCATTTAAGATTAGTTATATCTGGCTAGGTGAGCCCACCAAAGAGGCACTAGAATGAATAGGGAGGAGAGAGGGAGCAGAAAGTGCTATTTTACAAAGTTGATTCAAGACTCCAACTCACATGTAACTTCAATAGAGAGGCTGACCTGACAGAACTCTGGAGAATTTCCCATTCCTAATTACAATAATAGTGTCACTGCCCTGTCTAAACAGTAGCCAACCAGGATTCCAGGATTAAAAAGGGAACATCCTGGTACAACTGTTCAACATTTTGTTTCTTGGACATCAAACTGAAATTGAAATATCTCCTGGAATTGGCATAGACGATGTTTGTATTTGGAATGTTGATTAAATTCCTTAAAGTCCAAAAGATTCTAATAGAGTTTTTGCAATATTTGAGGTTATATGTCAACTTAGCTGGGCCATGATTCCCCATGGTTTGTTGTTGTTTTTATTAGGTGTCATCAAGTCGACTATGAATCATAGCGACTCTCTGAACAACAGACCAAAATCCTCCTTTAACCTGTGCCATCCTTAGAATCTGTGCCAACCTCTAATCCACTGCAGCAGCCACTCCATCCATCAGTCTTGTTGACTGCCTTTTTCTCTTTCACTGACCTTCTACTTTTACCTGCAAAATATCTCTTTCCAAGGACTAGCCTCCTGACAACATGCCCAAAATATATGAGACCAAGTTTCACTACCCCTACCTCTAAAAAACACCCAGATCACACTTCCTCCAAATCAAATGTATTTGATCTTTTGGCAGGAGCTTTAGTGGTACAGTGGCAAGAAGCTAAGGTGCAATCACAAAGGCATGCATTTAGAATCCTCCAGCCATTCTGTGGGAGAAGGATGGGCAATCCCCTCCCATGCAATAAACTGCTTCCAAACACCAGCTGGAAGGTCAGCTATGGGTTGGTTTCAATTCCATGGTACTTAACAGCTACAACAACTTTGGATAGTCATTTCATACTCTTCATCAACACCACAACTAAAAGGTATCAATTCTTATTTGTCTTCCTTATTCATCATTCAACTTTCACATATATTGTTGTAGACTAAGGGTAAAGTATTTTTATAATTATTAATAATGAGAGAGACAACCAGGAATGAGATAAAACAGAGAGCATAAAGGACCGCAGATTCAAGCTTCCTGGTATCTTTATTGAAAATTATCAGGAAGTAAATCACAAAGAGAATTGAATGCAAATGAAGCTAAGCCTTTTCTATTGAAAACCTTCCCTTGACTCAGGAGGGAAGGGTCAACAAATACAATGCAAGAATCCAGCAAACCTTAAAGATAGCCTCAGTGCCTCAGGGTGAACTCCAGCTTGAACCTCTCCTCCTCCACATCCTGAAATAGCATTTGGTTTATTACAAATATTTAGTATTGGCTTCCCATAATACATTGTTCAACTTTTACTTTTCATCATGGCTTAGAAAATAATGATGTGATCATCCTCCCTCTGGTGACCTGATGTGAAAAACTAGTCAACCAATTGAAAGGGGAATTCCTAAGGATGTAGGCTGCATCTAGCATATATAGATGTTATGACAAAGCTTGTCTTCTCTCAATCTCTGTATCAGTCTTCCATGATACCTACTTTATGAGCTACAGATCTTTTGGATTCACCAAATTCCTTAGTATGCTATAGTCCCTGCTGATTCTGAGTCCATAGTCCTGCAATTATGTGAGTCAGGACAAACCTCTAGCCTGACATCTAACTCACCTGGTTTTAGAACCTGCCAACCACTGTAACTGTATACATCAAATTCCTTTAGATACACCTCTACCTCTCTGTCTGTTGACATATTGTTCCAAACGTTTTTGGATAAGTTTCAGCAGAATCTTACCAGAAGAATGTCTATCTGTGTTTCATCGACTATGCAAAGGCTTTTGACTGTGTGGATCATAACAAACTGTGGCTGACTCTGAGAAGAATGGAAATCCCAGAACATTTGATTGTGCGAATGCGAAACCTATACTTGCACTAAGAGGCAGTAGTCAAAACAGAGTAGGGAGACACTAGATAGTTCAAAATCAAGAAAGGGGTCCATCAGGGATGTATTTTGTCTCCATACCTTTTCAATCTGTATGCAGAACAGATCATCTAAGACGCTGGGCTGTACGAGGAGGAATGTGGCATCAGGATTGGTAGAAGAAGCATCAACAACCTGCGTTATGCAGATGACACAACCCTGGTCCCTGAAACTGAGGAGGACCTGAAGCACTTGCTGCAGAAGGTCTAGGACTGCGGTCTTCAATATGGATTGAAGCTCAATATCAAGAAAACAAAGTTTCTCACCACTGGGCCAATTGGCAGCATCAGTATGGATGCTGAAGAGATTGAGATAGTTAACAGTTTTAGCTTACTTGGCTCCACAGTCAACACTCTTGGTAACAGCAGCCAGGAAATCAGGAGATGAATTGCATTGGAAAAGACAGCTGTGAGGGACCTCTCAAGAGCACTGAAGTACAATGACATCAGGCTGGAGACTAATGTGTGCCTGATTCAGGCTATAGTCTTTGCAATTATGCGCTATGCATTGAAGAGTTTGGACAGTCACTAGGGATGATAGAAAGAGAATTGATGCTTTTGAGTTGTGGTGCTGGAGAAGAGAGTTGAATATACCATGGACTCCTAGTAGAACAAACAGGTTTGTCCTGGAGAGGGTGAAGGCAGAATGCTTCTTGGAGTCAAGGATTCTGAAGCTTCGTCTGACATGCTTTGGGCATGTTGCAAGGAGGGACTGGTTCTTGTAGAAGAACATCACGTTTGGGAGAGTGGAGGAAGGGTACAGGAGAGGAAGACCCTCAATGAGATGGATGGATTCTGTGAGTGGAGTGGTGGGAATGAGTGTGTTTGAGACAGCGAGGTTGGCACAGGATACAACAGTGTTAAGGGCTTTTGTACATAGGGTCGCTATGAGTCGCAAACAACTCGATGGCACACAACAACAACAATATCTCTCTCTCTCTCTCTCTTTCCTCCTTCCTCAAATTGCAATATTGAAAGATGCTATGGGTAATATACTGAATGACCCAGAAAACTCAAAAATAAGTAGAATACACAGAATCACTGTACTGAAAAGCACTGATTGACCCTGAAACATTTCAAAAAGTACCATCTAAACAGGAGCCAATGGTAATGAAGTACAAAGTGGAAGCTGCATTAAAGGCATTGGCAAAAAAATAAGACTCCAGGATTCAGTGAGATACCAATTTACTTATTTCATTAGATGTAGCCTTGTATACACTCACTAGTCTGTGCCAGGGAATTTGGGGGATAGCTGTCTGGCTGTCTGGCCAATGATTAGAAGAGGTCCATATGTGTTGTAATTCCCAAGAAAGGTGATTAAAAAGAATGTGGAAGCTTTCAAATATAATTAATATCAATGCAACCAAGATACTGCTGATGATCCTTCAAAAATGGCTAGAACAGTACATATACAGGGAATAGCCAGAAGTCCAAGCAGGATTTAGAAGAGGCTATTACACTAGGGATATCATTGCTGATGTCAGAGGGGTACTGGCTGGATTGGAGGAAGACTCTTCAATAACATGCATTATGTAGATGACCTTGCTTGCTAAAAGTGAGGAAAATCTGAAGCTCTTGTTTCAGAAGATCAAAGAACGCAGCCTTCACTGTGGATTGTATTTCACTATCAGGAAAACAAAGATTCTTACCACTGGACCAATAGGCAAATTGATGATGGATGGAGAAGAAATTGGAATTGTCAACAACTGCATCTTGCTTGGATCCACAAATAACACCCTTAGGACCAGCAGTGAGGAAATAAAGAAATGTATTGCACTGGGAAAGTCTTCAGTTAGGGACCTCTCCAAATTATTCAGGAGTAATGACGTCAGTATGAGGACTAAGGTATGTTTATGGTCTTTCTGATCACTTGCTATGTATCTGATAGCTGGACAATAAATAAGGATGACAGCTAAACAATTGACACCTTTAAGCTGTGGTATTGGAGAAGAGTACTGAATAGCACTTGGATTGCCAAAAGAACAAGCAAATATGTCTTGGAGAGGGTGCAGCTGGAATGCTCCTTGGAGGTAAGGATGTTGAGACTTCTCACATACTTTGGGCTCACAAACTTTGTTGCTAGGAGAGTCTATTACTTGGAAAGAGGCATGATGCTTGGAAGGTCAGCAAAAGAAAGAAAGAGCCTCCACCGTATGGATTTACACAGTGACTGCCTCATGGGCTCTAGTGTGTCAGGAAGTGTGAATATGTCACAGGATAGGACAGGGGCCAGATCAGTTGTTCATAGGGTCAGTATGAGTTGCACTCAATTCAACGGCACTTAACAACAATTAAAAAAATGTTCATAGCACTGCTATTCAGAATAGGAAGAAAATGGAAACATCCCGTATGTTCATCAACTAACTAATGGATTAAGAAATCATTACACATTCACATAATGGAATACTATGCAGCACTCAAGAGCAACAATTTCATAAAGACCTGAAGTGCTGGCTGCAGAAGGCCAAGGACTGTAGCCTTCAATAAGAACTGAAACTCAACATCAAGAAAACAAAGATTCTCACCACTGGGTCAATTGGCAACATGATGATGGATGGTGAAGAGATTGAGATTTAGTTTGCTTGGCTCCACAATCAACACGCTTGGCCCCAGTAGCCAGGAAATTAAAAGATGTATTGCATTGGGAAAGAAGAGCAATGATGTCAGTCTGGAGACTAAGGTGTGCCTGTCGTGGGCCCTGGTTTTTGCAATGACTTACTATGTATCAAAGAGCTAGACAGTGACTAGGAATGATAGGAGAATTGATGCCTTTAAGCTGTGGTGCTGGCGAAGAGTATTGAATATACCATGGACTGCTAAGAGAATGAACAGGTTCACCCTGGAGAGGGTGTAATTAGGCTACTCCTTGGAGGCAATGATTCTGAAGTTTCATCTGACATACTTTGGACATGTTGCAAGAAGGAACCAGTCCTTGCAGAGGGTCGTCATGCTTGGGAGGGTAGAAGGACAGAGCAGGAGGGGAAGACCCTCGATGAGATGGATTGATTCAGTCACCGGGGTAATGGGAGTAGGTGTGCCAGAGACAATTAGATTGGCACAGGATAGAGCAGGGTTTAGGGATGTTGTACATAGGGCTGTGTACATGAGTTGCTGGCGACTCGACAGTACATACAACAACAACAACACTATATAACATGGGAAAGTCTAGACAGTATTATGTTGAGTGAATTAACTCAGTATGGTAAGGACAAATACTGCATATGACCATTGCAAAAATAGAAGGATAACTAGGAGGATACATATAAAAGTAAAAAGAAAAAGGGGAGAGAGGCAGAGCAGTGGAGTATGGGAAGGGGGTGAAATCACTAGGATGAATCACTAGGGGGTGAAAGAATTAGGAAAGGTCCAATGGGCATATGAAAAGATGGAGTAATAACAGTCCTAGATCAATGCCGATTAATTTTATAAAATACAACATATATAATGATCGTATGGAACAAAGTGTGAACAAAGAAAGTAAAACAAAATGTACATGAATGAAACATAATGTATTCAAATTTTGTATACAAACTAATTTAATATAAAAGTAAGTATTAACAGCTCTGGCTATATTAAATTGGTATAAAGAAATAAAACAAGAAAGGCATGTACAATCAGAGTAATGAATATCAAATATTTAACCTTACTATTTCCTGAAACATCAGTCTTAACTAACTGTCCCAAGGTAAAAAATATGCTTTTCAACTTCAAAAAAAAAAACAGAGAACTTATACTTTTTCAATTCCAAAGCTATAAGTTACTGTAATTAATCAAGAGAGACTGTGGTGCTGGCATAAGGATAGATCAATGGACTAGAATTGAATATCCAAAAAGAAACTTGTACATTATGCTTAATAATTTTTAACAAGGGCCCTAAAATCTTTCAATAAAAAGCCTTTTCAATAAGTGGTGCAGGAATGTTAGATATTCACATGTTGTATTGTACCACTGAGTTGGAATCGACCCGTAGCTGACCCTCCGGAATGTTTTCAGAGGCAGTTAATTGCATGAGAGGAGATTACCTATCCTTTTCCCACGGAGCA
>NW_006399769.1:25391931-25429797 GCF_000299155.1 Elephantulus edwardii
AGAGAAAGAGAGAGAATGTGAGTGAGCGAGAAATTATGTGTGTAGCCGCCAGTGTGTGTGCGCGTGCGTGCGTGCGTGTGTGTGTGTGTGTGTGTGTGTGTGTGTGTGTCTCTCTCTCACTGCAGTCTTTCTCTTTCTTCTACCAGAGAATATCTCAAACAAAGCATTTTCAATATTGTTAGGTGGCATGGAGTTGGCTCCAACCTGTACTGACTATACGTTCAACAAAATGACACCCTGCCTTGACTGCAGCATCCTCACATTCTCTGCTGGTTTTAAGGCCATTTTTTCAGCTACTGTGTGCCATTCCACTGTGTTGAGGGTCTTCTTCTCTTTAAAGGCTCCTGTACTACCAAACCCCTCCTCGCAAACCACTCCATGTATTCACATATATAATAAATTATAAAAAATAGATAAAAAATTTGTACCCCAACTTCACACCCTATTCAAGAATCAACTCAATCAAGCTTCATTTGAAATATAATAGTTAAAACCATGAAATATTGTAAAAATAAAATTGAACTCTTTATCGTGTGGCCTTGGAGTAGAAAATGCTTTCTTAGAAAGGCATCAAAGTATAACAACAGCAGCAAGTATGTGTGTGCATGCATGGAGAGAGAGAGAGAGAGAGAAATTCACTATCATTAAAAACTCGTGTTTCGAAAAATATCCCCAAGAGAGTGTAAATAACCTACCAAATCAAAGAAAATATTTACAAGTCACATATCTAATAAGGAATTTGTATCCAGAATATATTTTTTAAATTTAAAATTAAATAAAATGACAGGTAAAACTATTTAAAATGGACAAAGGATTTTTAAAAAGACTTCTCCAAAGAGGCTACATAAATGGTCAATAACGACATCATCAAATGTGCAACATAATTAATCACTGCTCCTCTCATTGGTGTGTTATGTGCCGTCCAGTTGAAACCGACTCATAGTTGACGCTCCAGTGAGTTTTCAGAGACTATAAATCACAAGGGAGGAGATTGCAAGATGGCTCATCGTTCTGTACCTTCGAGATTGCAGTACAGCTTCTCGCCACTAGGCTACCAGAGCGCTCGCGTGCTTTGTGGTTCTTGCGCTCTCGCACCTTCTCTTCTCTTTTTCTCTTCTCTTCTCTTCTCTTCTCTTCTCTTCTCTTCTCTTCTCTTCTCTTCTCTTCTCTTCTCTTCTCTTCACTTCTCTTCTCTTCTCTCCTCTCCCCTCCTCCTCTCCTCTCCTCTCCTCTCTTCTCCTCTCTCTCTCCCTCTCTCCTCCTCACATACACACTACACCTATTTCTATTAAGCCCCCCAAACAATCAAAAAATATAACAATATAATATAAATTGTAATTTGGACTTAATCAAAGTTAAAAAGTGTATTCTTTTCAAAAGTTACCACTGAAGAAATAAAAACACAAATCAGAGACTGGAGGAAAATATTGGTAAGCTGCTAAAAATCTAGTATTGAAATATGTAAAGAACTCTTTAAGTTCAGTAAAAAGAATATTAAAAAATGTGATAGGTGTTTTACTAAAGAAGAAGCATAGAAAATATATTCATTGTCACTTGTCATTGTTGTTGATGTTAGGTGCTGTCAAGTCAATTACTGCATATAACAACTCTGTTAACAAGCGTTCAAAGCCCTGCCCTCTCCTACGCTCACCTCACCATCTCTGCCACACTTGAGCTAACAGTTATAGACACCATGTCAGCCCATCTTGTTCAGGGTCTTCTTCTCTTTGGCTGACCTTCCACATTCCCCAGCAGGATGTCTTTTTTTCTGAGAGCTGGCCCCTCCTTAAAACATCCCTAAAGTATAGGAAATGAAGTTTGACCATCCTTGCCTCCAAGCAGCACCAAGACATATTTGTTCTTTTGGCAGTCCGTGGGATATTCAGTACTTTTTGACAGAACCACAATTCAAAGGGATTGATTCTTTTTTTCATCTTCCTCATTCATTGTCCAACTTTCAGATACATAGGGAACAATCAAAAGTATTATGGTTTGGATCAGGCAAACCTTAGTCTTTTCATTGACACTCATGGTCTTCAGCATTTTGGTTAGGTCTTTAACAGTAGATTGTCTTAATTACTACTATTCTATGTTGATTGTGCATTCAAGTAAAATTGTTATCATTGACATCTTTAATCTTTTCTCTACATCGTGATGTTGCCTATTTGTCCAGTGATGAGGATTTTTCTCTTCTTGATGTTGAGATGTAATCCATACAGAAGGCTTTAAGTCTTTGATCTGTAGTAAGAGCTTAAAGTCATCTTCATTTTCTGCAAACAAGGTATTATCATGTGCACAATGCAAGAGTTTTGAAGAGTCTTCCTCCAGTCCTGATGCCACATTCTTTTTCGTATGGTTTACCTTCTCTAATTATTTGTTCAGCAGATAAATTGAACAGATATGCAGCAACCCTGATACATATCTTTCCTAATTTTAAACTATATAATGCTCCCTTGTTCTGTTTAGACAACTACTTCTTGCTGTATGTATAAATTCCTCATGAGAACAATTAGGTTCACTGGGATTCTTATTCTCAATTTCAGCCATAATTTGTTATGATACACATTTGTTATGGTAATCAATAAAACACAAATAGAGATGAATCTGGCATCAAACAATAATAGCCCTCATTCCACAGCCTCTTCTGAACCCACCTACCATTACAGACATTTCTCTGTCAATATCCTACTACTGCAAACTTTTTTGTGTGTGGTTGTTTTTTTATTGTACTGGTTTATTTACACAGTTAGAATACATTGTTTTTCACTCAGGAACTTTCCTACTTCCTTCACCCCACCCATCAAATTGTATGACCCTATGATTAACAACACCTTGCCCCCACCTATCACTTCCACACTCCCCCACTTGCATCCTATACATGACCTGGTTCACATCTCGGGACCTCAGTCTCCGCTCAAATGCGCAGAAAAACTCTGATCTGACTGAACAGAATAGTGAATACACTGTCCCAGGTCAATCAGTTTATTTTCTATATCCCATAGAATGCATGTTTGTTTTATGATATTGGAATGCTTGCTTCCTTATAATTTGCTCTCACGGAAACAGTATTTGTTCTGTCATTTTGCTGTACTGTGGTGACATGCATGTTGCTACCACATTGAACGTTATGCCACTGATACTTCAAATACCAGTAGGATCACCTATGGTGGACAGGCCTCAGCAGCACTTTCTAAGTGAGACAGAGTAAGAAGCAGGACTGGCCATTCACTTCTGAAATAACAGGCCTAATTCATAACCCTATGAATAACAGACACTAGTTTCCAAGGATTAATAACCATTGTGAAAAGAGTGTGGCAGCTTGTTAAAAAGTTAAGCAGAAAAAAAATTTTAAATACAAACTTACTATGAAAATCATACAAACCTGTAAAGTTAAAAAATACATGCCCACATATCTACTAAGGAAAAATGAGAATATTCATCCTCTTAAAGATTTCTTTATGAATATTCATAACATAATACATAATAGTCCAAAACTGGAAACAATCCAAATTCCCTCAACTGGTGAATGAATAAACAACAACAGAAAAGAAAGGCACATCTATATAAAAGACTATCATTCAGCCATAAAAATTATCTACTGCTATATGTTAAAATACAAGTGAGCCTCACCAGCAATTTACTAAATGAAAGAAACCAGAGGCAAAGTAACACCTGTTATAGATTTCCTTTCTAAGAAATGTCCAGAAAAGAGAAAGCTATAGAGATTGAGAGCAGATAAGTGGTTGCCTGGGGCTTAATGTAGGAGAGGGACTAAATGCAAATGGACATAAGGAAACTTTGGGGGGTAATAAAAGTGTTCTAAAACAGGATTATAGTGAGGCTACACAACTCCATATAGTTGCTAAAAGTCGTTGAATTGTACACTTAAAATGGATGAACTTATAAAAATGTAAAGTATGCATCAATAAAGTTGGAAACCTAAAACCAGCAAGGAATAGGCAATCAAGAGTTCCAGATGAGACAAGATTGGAAATACATTGATAACTGTTGAAACTGGATGATGGTTACTAGCCTGCACTAGACATTCTTTCTACTCTGCATGTTTGCAATGAGATGGTATGAGATGGTTGTCCACAAATAGATGACCTGTAAAAGTTGTCAGTATGGACACCTCATTGAGGGGCTTCCATTCTTTCATTGACACTCTACCTTTCTGAACCTGATGTATTTTTCCAAAGACTGACATGTCTGGCAGCATACCCAAAGTATGTAAGAAAATTTTCACTATCCCTGCCTCTAAGGAACACTTTTTCCAATGCAGACCACAGTGTTCAATACTCTTCTCCAACATCATAACACAAAGGCATCAATTTTTCCTTATACATTGTCCAATTTTCAGATGTATAGGAAGCAACTGAAAATACCGTAGCATGTATCAGAAACACTTTAATATTGAATACTGGATATTGAATACTGAACATTCTTGCTCTTCAGTAATTTTTTAGAGGTCTTTGAAAGTAGATTTTCCAATAAAAGACAACTTTTGGTTTATGGAGTCCTGCTACCATGGTTCTTAAGGAATCCTTGAGTCCTCATAGTAAGAAGCTTCCCTGCAATCATAAAGGCACGCAGTTCAAATCCACGAGCTGCTCCGCAGCAAAAAAATGTGCAGTCTCCTCCTGTGTGATTAACTGCTTCTGAAAACCCACCAGAGGGTCAGCTAGGGGTCAGTTCTGATCCAGTGGTAGACAACAACTATGGTTGTTGGTTGTGGATCCAAGTAAAATTAAATTATTGACAACTTCAATCTTCTCCATCAATCATGACGTTGCTTGTTGGTCCTACTCTGAATATGTTTATTTTCTTGATCCAGTGATAAGATTTCTGTTTTCTTTGTCCAGGGTTGAGAAATTTTCTTTTATAGTGAATTGTTGTTATTGTTGTTATGTGCCTTCAAGTCAACTGCTAGTTATACACAGTAGCTCCAATCCTTGCCCTATCTTGAGCCAATCTCTCTGTCTCTGACACATCTACCTCCTTTATTCCAGTTACTGTGTCAGTTCATCTCCCCCCAGGGACTTCCTCTCCTGTGCTGTCCCTCCACTCTTCCAAGCGCCAAGCATAATGTCCTTGTTTAAGTACTGGTCCCTTCTGACAACATGCCCAAAGTATATCAGATAGAGCTTCAATATCCTTGCCTCCAAGGAACACATTGGTTTTAAGCTCTCCAGGACAGTTCTATTTGTTCTGTTGGAAGTCCACAGTTAAATACTCTTCTCCAGCACCACAGCTCAAAGGTGTTCATTCTTCTTTTATCATCCTTAGTTATTGTCCAACTCTTTGATGCACAGTAAGTCATTGCAAAGACTATGGCCTGGATCAGGCACACCTTAGTCTCTAGACTGACATTCAGCACTCTGGAGAAATCCCTGACAAATTTTCTTAATGCAATTTGTCTTTTGACTTTCTGACTGCTGGTGCCCAGAGTGTGGTTTGTGGACCTAAGCAAGATGAAATTGTTAACAAACTCCATCTCTTGTCTATCTATCATGGTGCTGCCAATTGGCCCAGTGGTGAGGATCTTTTATTTTCTTGATATTGAGGAGCAATCTATACTGAAGGCTCCAATCCTTGACCTGCTGCAAATGTCTCAAGTTCTCCTTAGTTTCAGCAAAGTGTGTCATCTTCATAACACAGACTGTTGATAAGTCTTCCATCTTAATACCACATTCCTCCTCATAAAGTTTAGCTTCTCAAATGATCTGTTCTACATATAGATTTAAAATGGGTAGAGATAGAATGCATCCCTGATGTACACTTTCCTGGTTTTGAACCGTGCTGTGTTTCCTTGCTGTTCTGATAACTGCTTCCTGGTTCAAGTATATGTTTTGCATGAGCACAATTAAGTGGTTAGGATTCCCATCTTCTCAAGGTTAGCTGTATTTTTCCAAAAATTTATAAATGGAGTCTGAACTAGAACCTGGATCTCCTGACTCCTCAAGTTAGTTTAACAAAATTATTAAATGCTTAATTCAATCAAATATCATAGGTTTTATTTCCAGCTTTGCCAATCACCAATTAGTCTTTATGCCACAGTTTCCTCTACCAAAAATATGAAAATAAAAAAATAGCTAGTTCAAAGATTTGTTGTAATGATTAAGCAAAATAATCCATGCTAAGAGTTTAGAACACATTCTCATTTCTATAATTATATGCTAAAAATTATAATACCCATTTTTTATATTTTGTTTCTAATGTCAATTACTTCCGACAGTTTTCTATTCCAGTAGTTTCAGGATAATCTTCAACAGAATCTTCCTTGTTTGTGATACTAATGATATTGTTCAGAGAACTGCCATAAATGCTGTATGGGTTTAGAAAGGGTTGTGGTACTAGGGATATTGTAGTTAATTTTAAATGGATCTTGTCTGAAAGCAGGGAGTACCAGAGGAATGTCTATCTGTGTTTCATTAATTATTCAAAGGTGTTTGACTGTGAATCACAACAAACAGTGGCTGACTCTGAGAAGAATGGGGATCCTAGAACACTTGATTGTGCTAATGAGAAATCTATACTTGGACCAGGAGGGAGGTGTCAGACAGAGCAAAGAAAAACTGCATGACTCAAAATTGGGAAGGGTGCATGCTAAGGATGTGTAGTACATCCATACTTTTTCAATCTATATGCAGAACAGATTATCCAGGAGGTTGGCCTCTATGAGGAGAAATGTGGCAACAGGATTGGAGAAGATCTATCAACAATCTGCACTATGCAGATGACATTATCCTGCTTGTTGAAAATGAGGAGGAATTGAAGTATTTGCTGCAGAAGGTCAAAGACTTGATATTGAGGCTCAATATCAAGAAAACAAAGATTTTCACCACTGGGCCAATTGGCAGCATTGTAATAGATGGTGAAGAGATCGAGATTGTTAATAATGGCTTTAGTTTTCTTGGCTCCACAATCAACACTCTTGGCACCAGCAGCCAGGAGATTAAAAGACATATTGTGATAAGAAAGTCTGTTATTAGAGATCTTTCCAAAGTACTGAAGTGCAATGACGTTACTCTGGAAACAAAGGTGTGCCTGATACAGGCCATGGTCTTTGCAATCACTTGCTATGTGTCAGCGAGCTGGACAATGACTAGGGATGATAGAAGTAGAGTTGAAGCCTTTGGGCTGTGGTGCTGGAGAAAAGTACTGAATATACTATGGACTGCTAGGAGAACCAACAAGTTCGTCCTACAGAGGGTGAAGCCAGGCTGCTCCTTGGAGGCAAGGATTCTGAGGCTTTGTCTGACATACTTTGGACATGTTGCAAGAAGGGATCAGTCCTTGGAGAGGGACGTCATGCTTGGAAGGGTGGCGGGACAGCACAGGAGAGGAAGACCTGTGATGAGATGGATTGATTCAGTCATTAGGTAATGGGGACAGGTGTGTTGGAAACAATAGATTGACAAGGGATAGAGTAGGTTTTAGGGCTTTTGGGAATAGAGTTGCTATGAGTCGCAAGCGACTCGACGGCACATAAAAACAACAACAGCACAGGAAATGTAGAGATACAATGACTATGACAATGGACTCAAGCATGGCAGAGATCAAGGTGACTGAGCAAGACAAGGCAAATTTTTATCTGTTGCTCATAGGATAGCTGTGAGCTGTAGTCAGCTCCGTGGTATCTAACAATATTATTTACCCTATGCAGAGTGGTTGAAATGTGTTGAATATACCATGGACTACTAAGAAAAAGAACAGATTCATCCTAGAGAGGGTTAAACCAGGCTTTTCCTCGGAGGCAAGAATTCTGAAGCTTCATCTGGCATACTTTGGACATGTTATAAGGAAAGACCAGTCCTTGAAGAGAGGCATCCTGCTTGGGAGGATGGAGGGACAGTGCAGGAGAGGAAGACCTTCGATGAGATGTATTGATTTAGTGACTGGAGTAATGGAAGTAGGTGTGTCAGAGACAATAAGACTGGCATAGTATAGAGCAGGGTTTAGGGCTATTGTACATAGGGTCACTATGAGTCACAGGCAACTCGACAGCACATAACAGCAAACAATATAAATTTTAATGTTTTAGTATTTAAGAATACATTTATGCTAGTAGTGTTTATTTTCCCCCAGAAAATTATTAATATTTTTTAATTTGTTACCCTATTTATTTAGAAAGATCTGACAACATACTTCATGGGGAGTTAGTATACTAAGAACCCAAAGGCTGAACCTTTCTGACAAACCAAGTTCACCACTTACTCAAAGGGGAATAGATGAGCAATTTCCTCTCATGCTATTTACACATTCCAAAAACATACTGGAGGGTCAGCTATGAATTGGTCCTTATCGGACAACAGTATATACAATATTATCACTTAGACTGAAAAAAAAATATAAAATGAAATTCTGTTCTATCCAACTTTAATGCATCTAAGAAGTTATAAAAAAATATAAGCTCTTTGAATTGAAAGCTACTCAATGTTTTACTCATTTTTGTCTAGTACATTATATAGCACTCAGTAAGTATATGTTGAATGAATAGGAATTAAATGCATGAAAGGGTAAATTTTAGTAAAATGGAGAGAAGGAGGAAAAATAAAGACTAAAGAGACGAAAAAGGTAATAGCATGGGAAGAACCTGCCACTGTCAGAGAAGGCACAACCCAAATGACCGCTAGGTCAATCATGGTGATGTACCCAGTGCTGTAGTGGGCAGTGTCACCAAGTCAGTGACATCACTAAGGTTTGTGTCAAGTACTATTCACTGTGGTAACTTGTGAGTTCCCTTCCTCCATCACCAAGTCAGAGTAAAGGCAGAAGGGCCATGACATCCACCACTGAACAAAGAGAAGTGTCTTTGCTTTGACTATGGAAAGCCATAGAAGTGGAACCAGAGGGTCAGGTCTGTGTGATTCAGTGCTCAGACCTACTTAGTGGTTTGGGTTAGCGAGGGACTCAGCAAGGGCTGGGACTTAGCAAGTGTGGTTTGTTCCATCCATCAGGAAATGTTCACCGGCAGCTCCATCCAATTAGGTGGTGACTCCATGAATTAGCACATTAGTCATAACAACCCAAGTGACAATCCAGAGAGAGTAACATTATGGAATTTATATTTTTTTCACAGCTTTAAAGGCTTAAAAGTCCAAATTATTGTCTCAGCTATATCAATTTCTGTCCCTCAGGCATTCCTTGGTTCCTTTGGGTCCCTTGGTATTATTTCATGAAGTCCAAGTTCTCATATGTGTGCAGGTTTCTAGGTCTATTCTGATAATTGCACAATGTAGAATAATAAGGTTAAGCATCACCTTACATTATTTCCATTTCATTAATATAACAAAAATAAATTATGTCCAAAAAAAAGCTCGCATTCACATGGCTACAGACCCCAAACATTCAAAATGCATTTTTTGGGGAAAAAAAGTCAATCAGTAAGTCATATTGGATGACAGCTGGACCACATTTTCTATATAAATAGAAATAAAGATACCTACCTTGAAGAGTTGCATTAATATTGATATCATGAAGACTCTGACAGATTCGTATACTTACCTATTTCATTCCTTTTTATTAAGAAAAAGGAAAATATATTCTTTTTTTTAAATTCACTTCTACAAATGAGTACTTTGGGGTTTTATAGTTTTATTGTTGTTGTCTTTTTAAATTTTATACTGATTTATTTATGAAGTTTGAATACATTGTTTTCACCAAAGATCCTTCCCATTTCATTCACCCCACCCACCAAATTGTGCAACCCTATGATCAACACCCTCCCCTCCCCACCCATCCTCACCCCTCTATTTCCACTCTCCCCCTCTCTTGGATCCTCATAATCATTCTATAATAATGGTTTTATTTGTCTTTGTGGGACTGAGTTCGTTCACTCACCATAATGCTCTCCAGTCCCTTCCAAGTTAGGTAGTAATTTACAAAATCATTACTCCTGAGTGCTACTTAGTATTGTATTGTATGAATGTACCACAACTTCTCAATCCATTCATTTGTGGTTGGACATCTGGGTTGTTCCTATGTTCTTGTAATGGTGAATAATGCTCTTATGAACATTGATGTACAAGTTTCCTTTTGAGCTTCAGTTCTCATTTTCATAGGGTATATTCTAAGCAGTGGAATAGCTAGTTAATATGGAATTTCTATCTTCAGCTTTTTGAGGAAGCGCCAAATTGCCTTCCAGAGTGGTTGTACCATTTTACAATCCTACCAACAATATAAAAGAGTTCCTATCTCGCCACACCCTCTCCAACATTTATTACTTGCTGTCCTGTTAAACTTTGCCATTGCTACTGAATAAGATGGTATCTCATCATCTACTTAATTTTTGATCCAAGTTGTTAAGCCTATTTCTTTCCCTAGACATCTTCAACTCAGTGACTAGCATCATCATTCATCATTGTTCTAACCAAAAACATCAGCATCTTTTAAAATTTCTCTTTTTGTCATTATGTATATCCATTGATCACCAAGCAAACTAGCATGTCACTCTTGCAGAAAGTGAAACCAGAGTGTTCCTCAGAGGCAAGGATTGTGAAATTCTGTCTCACAGACTTTGGACATCTTATTGAAAGGAACTAGTCCTTGAAGAAGGATGCATGCTTGGAAAGGTGGAGGGTTTGTGTAAGATAGGACCTACAACAATATACATTGATACATTGACTATAATAATAGACTCCAGTGTGTCAGAGACAGTAAGGATATCATAGAATAGGGCAGGGTTCAGATACACTGTTCATAGGGTTGCTATGAGTCAGTCAGCTTGTCAGCACATAACAACAACATATCCAGCTCATTCTCAATAAACATCCTCAGTTGCACTTTCAAAATGCATTAAAACCTTTACAAAAGTCAGTATTTTTATAAGGCAGCTGAGTAACGTAGTTAGAAAGGAGTTGCACTGCCAACCCCAACACAAGCAGTTCAAGTTCACCAGCTGCTCTGTGAAGACCGTCAATCCGTCAATCTCCTCCCATACAATTTACAATCTCTCAAAATCTGCTGCAAAGTCAGCTATGAGTGAATGAGTGTACAAGGTCTACTAGGAAGAAAGATTCAAATATTTTCTATATATTGAGTGATAGAAAAATGGTCTGACTGTACTTTTTCAATGGCAAAAAACTTAAGAGAATCAGAAAACCAAGGCAATCTCACTCTCAACTCTCATAGGTTTCACTGTATATGCCCAGCACTGGCATTTGTGAGCACCTCTACTACTACCAAAGGATTCACGTTGCTTCAGTGGTGCAATTCACACCTTTCCCCCAAGAAACACTATGTTAGGTTCCAGACCAATGTTCCTGATGTGCAACCTGAAATGGAGCCTTCTAAATTGCTGTGATGGTATATACTCCAGAGGTTTTTCCAGACTAAGAAATACTAGAAGAGAGTTCGAACAATCTACTTGCAAAAATCAGCCAATAAAAAGAACACATAATGGGGACTCACACAATCAAAGCAACTCACTGAAATGGTTGAATAAATTGAATGAATGGACAAATGAAAAGAAAGCCAAATTACTATAGTGTTGACTGAACTACTCTTTTATACAGTGTTTTTCATTTTATGAAGCATGAATGTATCATGAATAAACCCAAATAAAAAGTATATTTTCACAAATGTTTCTATTTCTAAAATTTTTAAGTAAATTAACATTGTGAATACAATAACGTTTTAAAATAATCAGAGCCAATTATTCTGTTTGTTGTTGTTAGATACCACTGAGCAGAATATGGCTACAGCAATACTATGAACAACTGAAGAAAACATCCTCTGTCATCCTCGCAATTCCCAACATATCCAATTCCATTATCACAGCCATCGTGTCAACAACTTTTGTAAAAAACGTGAAAGACAACTTTACACACTTGACTTCACCTTGTGGACTGCATAGGCATCAGATTGATTACATCTATGAAAGAAATATTAGAGAAGTTCTTTATCAGCAGGCAAAACCAGACTAGGTGCTGACTGTGGACCAGGCTATCAATTACTCATGTGCAAGTTTAAATTGAGGTTTACGAAAATGAAAACAAGTCCATAGCACTAAAATATAACCAAGTCTTTCCAACAGAATTTAAAAATCATTTTAAGAATACATTTAAAGCATTGACCACCAATTATCCAAGACCAGATGAGTTGTAGGAAGATTTCAAGAATATTATCCACGAGGAAAGCAAAAGGTCACTACAAAGACAGAGAAGAAAGAAAAAAAAAAACTGAAATGAATGTCAGAAGAGACTATGAAAATTACACTTGAGCATTGAGAAGCCAAAACAAAGGGAAGAGATGCAGAAGTAAAAGAGTTGCTAGTAAAGACAAAGTATTATAAAGAAATACAAAGAGAACTGGAATTGGAAAATAAAAAGGGAAGAACCCAGCATTTCTCAAGCAGACAGAACTGAAAACAAATTCAAGCCTCAAGGTGCAATACTGAAGGAGGCTATGGAAAATCTCGAATGACCCAGGAAGCATCAAAAGAAGATGTGGGGAGGGGGGCAGTGAAACCATAGGGCTACAAAGTTTAGTGAGATGGGGGAGGGAGGAATGGGAAAGATCCAGGTTAAAAGACAGGGCAAGGTCCAATGGCAATTAATTTTATAAAATATAATGCATGAGAACGATTGTATGAAACACCAGAAGAATAATGTGAAACAAAATATATACAAACTTTGTAAGCAAACTAATATTTTTTTTTAAAAAAAGCAAACAAACAGCCCCACCACATGACATAAAACAAACAAACAAACAAAAAAAAGAAGTATTTTCCTGTGGGGATTAAAACAGACTGAGGCTAACATTGAGAAGAATGGGAATCCCAGAGCACTTAATTGTACTTAGTGAAACCTATATCTAGACGGGGAGGTTGTTATACAAACACAGCAAGGAACTACTGAGTGGTTTAAAATTAATGAAGGTGGGCATCATTGTTGTATTCTTTCTCCATACCTTTTTAACCTGTATGCTGAGCAAATTATTTGAGAATCTGGACTCTATGAAGAAGCCTGTGGCATCAGAACTGTAAGAAGACTCATCAACAATGTACATTATGCAGATGACACCATCTTGTTTGATGAAAGTGGTGAAAACTTAAAGCACTTGCTGCATAAGATCAAAGAATACAGCCTTCAATGTGGATTGCATGTCAATAAGAAAACAATAATTGTCACCACTGGACCAATAGGCAACATCAAGATAGATGGAGAAAAGTTTGAAGCTGTCAATGACTTCGTCTTACTTGGGTCCACAATCAATACCATTGGTACCAGTAGTCAAGAGATAAGGAAGATGTATTACTCTGGGAAAGTCTGTAGTCAAGAACCTCTCCAAATTACTGATGAGCAATGATGTCAGTTTGAGGACTAAGGTGCACCTAAAGGCCATGATTTTTTTTATTACTTGCTATGAATCAAAGAGCTGGAGAATGAATAAGGATGAAAAAAGAAGAACTGATGCCTTTAAACTGTAGTGATGATGAAGTGTGCTAAATATCCCATCAACTGCCAGAATAACAGATAGATATATCTTGGAGAAGGTACAGCCAGAGTGCTCCATGGAGGCAAGGATGATTGACACTTCATCTCATGTACATTAGGAATATTGTTAGGAGAAGCCATTCTTTGGAGAAGAGCATCATGCTTAGAAAGGTAGAGCATTAGAGAAAGAGAGAAAGATCTTCAGTGAGATGGACTGACAAAGTGACTATAGCAATAATGGGCTTGATTATGTGAGATATTGTGAGGATGACACAAGATAGGACAGAGTTCAGATCTGTTGTTCATAGACTCACTGTAAGTTATAATTGAATAGGTGGCATAGCACTTAACAACAAAAAATAGCATGTCAGCCATCTCATTGTGGATCTTCCTTTCTTTCTTGATCCTCTACTTTTCCAAATAATCATCCTTGTAGGCATTTGACTATTTTCACCCTATGCAAATATTATGAATGAAATTGCAGAATTTGATGGAAAGTTGTATTAATAAATTTACTTTCAGTTTCTTAACTAATTTACTAAATGATTTGCCCTGGTTACAGAATAACTAACAAATACAATTCTGAAAAATGGTAAATGACAATGTGGTCAGTGCAGAAAGAAAAATTTTAAAAGGAGGTTTTGGGTTTGTTTATTGCTGGGTTGTTGGGTTTGTTTTGTGTGTGGATGTGTGTGGTTTGTTTTTTTCTCTCCTCAAGTCCACATGCTACTAATTCTTAGAGGAGAACACATAATTCTTTTTAAAACCCTAGAATTACTGTAATTGCTTGAGCAATGAGTAACCCAAGAATCAGCAAATTCTTACTAATAATGTCTTCCTGTTATAATGTAATAAAGAAAACTTCTGTTATAATTACTTATCTTCATAATTTAGCCCACTCCCCCATGAGTAAGCCATGCAGATGTAGGGAGATAGCTTTTATTAGGACAGATTGCAGATTGAATATTAAATTAATGTCTACAAGATACAGGTTAACAGTAATTGTCTTGGAACACCATTCTTAGGATTTATCAGGATTCTGTACTTCAAGCTACCTTATGTCCACAGTAGCTACGTCCATGCACTATTATTGACCAGGATCTTCTCCTTTGTTTCCTTACTTTTTTTTCCTTCAAAGTTCCTCATTTATGTTTTTTTCAAATAATGAAACTTCCACCACCCATGCACCTCAGTCACCCTTTTAGTTGCTTCCTTGTTTTTATATATTTTACCATATTTATCATAGGTTTGTAAATCAGATATCTGGATCACAAGCAGAAAGAGTGAGTGACCGACTGAGGACTAGATATCAAATTAAGAAATCAGGGGAAAATACCTCAGCAAACACTCTAAGCCCTTGTTTTCATCTTCCCCAGAGTCTGTTGGTCACTTCTGCACTGATTCAGATTGTAAAGGGCAAGGTTAAGCCCTAATAGTCATTCAAGGCTAGTTTTTTGTGTTTATTTTTCCTTTTCTAAATGAGTACGTTTCAGTAAGTCTGCAGTGGCAAATCACTAAAACAATTCAGCAGAATCTGGACAGGGCTTTTTTCCTGGTGTGAAAAGCCAAGTACTATTAACCTATAGCAACTTCCCACTAGATCTAGATGAAGATAAGTTTTATACTATTATTTCAACTATGAAAGCTCAGTAGCAAGTCAGAGCTTAGATAATAAGGACCTACAGACTATAATAATGCAGGTGTTGGCTTGATTCTCTCTTTGGGGCTAATCCTTTTTGGGGGCTTCATCTGTATGTCTTTCACCAAAAGGGTTCAAAGTGCTACCCTCACACTCAATGTGCTGTCCTCATTTTCTTCCTAGCCTAGTCCTCATTGCCTGATGGTGCCCAAAACATGAAAAACGCTTGCTTATATTATGACGAACAATAATATCTGCATTTCATCTACCATGCCTTGAATAAACCCATTGCTGTCAACTTGATTCAAACTCGAAGCAACTTTATAGGACAAAGTAGAATTCTCCTGTAGAGTTTCAAACTTTAGGGAGGAAACAGTTTTTCTTCTGAGAAGCAGCTGGGCAAGCCTGTAAATAGAACTTTTAGCCTAAACACGTGATTAAAATCTTCATGTTTCCTTTCAGTGATTTGGCGTCATACAAACCAAGATTAAATCAGTAAACAGAAAATAATACAGATTACAAATATACCTCCAGAGTGATTTGGACAGACCTCTTCCTGGAAATGGGATTTGAAAAGTAATTAACATTATAAGGTAATACTGTAGTAACTAGAAATAGTTTTACAAAATAAAGAAGAGGAAGAATCCATTCTATTAGGAGAATTGACTTCTAAGGTAGGAGTTAGGTGGCATAGGAAGTTCTGGTGGTCCCTAAGGAGTTGTGCTGCTAACCCAAACGCCAAACCTCTGTAACAACTGAGATCTACTAGTGATTTTAGGGGAGAAAGAAGAGCAATCTTCTGTGAGATTTACAGCCCCAGAAACACAATGGACGGTCAGCTATAAGTCGGTTCTGACTCCACAGCAATGACAGTTTGAGTATAATTGGGAGCTCAGAAATACATTCGCCTTTACATGTCAATTGTCTGACATTATTTTGTTCAGAGAGAATAAAATTGTTCTACCACCAGTTATGATTTTTCAAAGGGAGCTGTTACTCGTGACTCAAGGCCTTCAAGGTCTTGTATTCAAGTATTCAACACTATGCAACAGCCTGATACCACATTGTAAATCCTTTCAGACCAGGCCAAGTGAGTGCTGTTACATACAGCTTGAAATCTCCTAGGCATTGCTGCAAGAGTTCCAGAAAGTCAAGATTTAAAGAAATAAGAAATTACAAATTAAACTATCTCCCCAAAAATAAGGTGGAAAAACTTCAGGAAAATACAATTAAGTCAAATTTGCAACTTTGCTTACATACAAATTAGACAGCATGAAATTGAGTGCTGGTGGCCAAAGGTTAAGGAATTTGTCTCTAATTTGTAACTCAGTTGGCAGCAAACAGGAAAACAACACAGACAAAAATTCAGCCTCCAAACCGGTTCCCTCATATCCGCCCAGGGAAGTTCTGCTCACTGACTAATGGCCCTTTTCCAATGTTCTGCACATCTGGCTTCAGCACAGCGACATTTTTTAAAAGTCATTTTAGCTGCAGAAGGTGGTTGTGACTTGTAATGGTGTTAGTTTCTCACAGAGAGAGAAAAGGAAAGAATTGCATTGTTTTTTTGTTTATACTGAGTGGCTTAAAAAAAAAAGCCAGAGGGTTGGATGGAGCTTTCAAAGGAAAAAAGTACCAAGGGGGGGAGGGGGGGAATCAATAGTAAAAGCCAAGTAATGGCTAACAATTGGAAAGGCTTTGTTGTGTACGATGTATGGCTGCAAGAGGAGAAAGAAGGCGGTTTAGATGCTGATCAGAAGAGATCTGGACAGTTAGGGGAGTGCAAAGTGAGAATGTAAAATGAGACCTTGAAAATGAGACTTTCAAATGTTTCTCTGTGCTTTCCTCCCACATGCCCATAATCAAGACTTCTCTGGAAAACAGAACTACAAGCTCTCTTTTAATGTCTTTTGGAGGAAATAGGGAAATAGGCTGTTTTGTCATGTTTATCCATTGTTAGAGAAAAGAAAGCCACCTTTGAATTGAGGTGTTGACAAAGAGCATTGAATGTATCAGGGACTGCTAAAAGAACAAACAAAACTGCCTTAGAAGAAGTACAATCAGATCTCCATTTGTGTCTCAGTTCTAACTTCCTTGGGGTATGTAGATTCCTAGCAGTGGAACAGCTGGGTCATACAGAGTTTCTATGTTTAACTTTTTGAGGAAATACCAAACTGCCTTCCGGAGTGGTTGCACCATTTTACAATCCCACCAATAGTATATGAGAGTCCCCACTTCTCCACATTCTCTCCAACATTTATTGCTTGCTGCTGTGCTAAATGTTGCCACTGCTATTGGGGCAAAATGGTATCTCACTGTAGTTTTGATTTGAATCTCTCTTATTGCTGGTGATTCTGTACACCAATAGCAGTGTTACTCACCTTCTCAAGATCATGGAAACAGCCCAAATGTCCAACCACAACTGAATGGGTTGAGAAACTTTGGTCCATTAATGTAATGAAATACTATACAGCACTCAGGGACAACAATTTAGAAAAATAGTACATAACTTTGGAGAGACTGGCGAGCATTATGCTGAGTGAACTCAGTCTCATAAGGAGAAATACTCCATAACACCATTATTGTAAAGATAGAAAGATAACTAGTAAAAAATGTATGGGATGCACGGAGGAAAAGGGTGGGAGCAGAAGGGTGAAGATGAATACGGGCAAAGCCACAAAGTTCTACGGTTTGGTGAGTGGAAGGAGAGGGTGGAGGAAATGAGAAAGGTCCAGGGACTTGAAAAGATTGAGTAATGACGGACAAGGTAAAGTGTAAAGAATTTTCAGAGAAGACATTTGGATGGCCAACAGATATATGAAGAAATGCTCAAAATCACTCTCAATAAGAGAGTTGCCAATCAAAACCACAATGAGATATCCTCTCACCCCAGTAGCAGTGGCAAATTTTAACAGGACAGCAAGTAATATATGTTAGAGAGGATGTGGCGAGATACGTGGGATTATAAACTGGCATGACACTCTGGAAGGCAGCTTAGTGTTTCCTCAGAAAGCTGAACATAGAAATTCTGTATGACCCAGGTTTTCCACTGCTTGGAATGTACCCTGAAAAATGAGAAGTGAAGCACAAACAGAGACTTGTACACCAATGTTCATAGCAGCATTATACACCATTGCAAAAACATGTAAACAGCCCATATGTCAAACTGCCATAAAATAGATCAAGGAATTAAAGTACAGTCACATGGTGTAATACTATACAGTATGCATCACTACCTAATTCAGGAGGGACTGGAGAGCATTGTGCTAAGTGGAGTAATTCAGTCCCATAAGGACAAATTCTGTATAGAAACCATTATTTTAGAAATATATAACAAGTAAAATATGTATGAGGATCTGGAGGAGGAGGGAGCAGAGAGGTGAGAATACGGAGAGTAATCAGGTAATCATACGGTCATACAATTTGATGGGTAGAGGGAGTTATAGGTTAAGGAAATGTGAAATATCCGGTATGAAAATCAATGTATATGAACTTTGTAAGTAAACCAGTATAAAATAAAAATTTTACATAAAAATAACACAAACATAATGCATAGGAATGATTCTATGAAACACAGTATGAAGAGTAGTGTACACAGTGTATACGAACTTTGTGAACAAGCCAATATAAAATTAAAAACAAAATAAAAAAGCAAGAAATAAGTGCAAACAGGATCCTTTCTATAAGGAAGGATAGTGAGATTTCATCTCACACACTTTGGACATGTTATCAGGAGGAAAACGGTATTATGCTTGGAGATGAGTGGGTCAGTGAAAGAGACTGAGGCCCCTAAGAAAAAGAACTGACACCGTTATAATGGGTTTGAAGAAAGGAGAAATTGTAAGGATGATGTGGGTTGGGCAGGGTTTTATTCTGTGGTGCACAGGGTCACTGCAAGTTGGAGCCAATTCAATGGCAACAAATGAATTGTGCCCGTCCTCTTCATGTATTGGAATTGTAAGCTTTATACTAGTGGATATAATTTAAAAATAAATTTGGGGACAAGGTTTTCTTCATTATATTAATGAGACCACATTCGTGTAGGGTGTGTCATAAACCTAATGACTTGAAGATATAAAAAAGCAGGTCGGTCACACTTTGAAAGAACGAGCACAAAGGAGGGAAACATAGATGCCAGGCTGGAGTGGAGCTGAAGAAGGCCAGGCCTGGAGAAACTGAGGCAGACTCAGTCCTCAAGACCTTCTTAGAGCTGGTGTCTCAAATTTAGACTTTCAGCCTCCTAAACAGAAAAACACATTTTTGTTCTTTGAAATCAACAATTTGTGGTATTTATGTTCCAGCAACAGCAAGAAACATTATATTCATAATGTAAAAAGGGTAGGCAATGTGTCTTCATATCACACATGATGCCACCTACATGCTGTTTCTTCCTTGCTCAAAGTCTTCAGGCTCTGGATAGGGGTTGCTGTCTGTAGCTCTTTAAAAAATCCGAGAGGCTGTCATGTAACGGTGAGATTTTGATCTCTGATAAAACCCAGAGAGAGGTTGACTGCATAGGCTGGAGTAGAAACTTAGTTATAAACACAGAAACGAAAGTAAAGGGCACTGAGAAGGATAACATTGGGAAGGAAATCCATTATTCTTAATTGCTGTCAAATGAGTGGCTATTCTTCGAAGTCATATATATAAAAGAAAGTTAGAGTCTGACCCTATCCTTTGCCTGAATATTCGATTTGTTTGAGCCCATTATGAAAGCCAGAGTTCCTAGTTCCTCACTTAGTGATCTTAGATAAGACAGTTTACTTACAAATCCTTGCTGAAAATGTTATTCCTGATATTAGACAACCATGGGGTGACCACACCTCACAAGGGCCCTACGAAAAACAAATCTGAGCCTTGTCCTATCCTGTGCCATCCTCACAAAGGCTTGGATCAGTTAAACACACATTGGTCCTTAGACAGGTATTCTTCCTTTTTAGCACTTTCAAGAAGTCTTTGACAGCAGAGTTTCCCAGTATAATACGTGTTTTGATTTAATTTTTGATGGGTGCTATCATGGGTGTTGAATGTTCATCCAACCAAAATGAAGTTACACTATCCTTACCTCAAAGGAGTACCCAGACTGCACCTTTCCCAAGACATATTTGTTTGTCCTATTGTTAGTCCATGCATTCGTCTCCAATGCTACAACTCAAAGGTATTGATTCTTCCTCTGTCAATATTATTCATTTTTCAACTTTCAGATTCTTAGCAAGTAATTGAAAAGATTATCATTTGGCTTAGGTATACCTTAGTCTGTGTGCGAGGCATGTATCCTTTTCTCCATACAGACTCAATGCGTAGGTTGAGCAAATAATTGGTAAATCTGGACCCTATGAAAAAAGACTGTGGCATCAAGATAGAAGAAAAGTTAATCACTAATCTGTGTTATGCACAACTTTTCTTACTCGGAAAAAAAAAGGATGTGAAGCTCTTATTGATGAAGATCAAAGATCTTCAATATAGAATGAATCCCAGTATTAATAAATCAAAAGTCTTTGCCATTAAGCCAATAGACAACATCATAATAGCTGGGAAAAGGATTAAAAATGTTTAAATTAAAATGAAAATTCTTTCATCTTGGATATACAATCAACACCCTTGATGCCAACAATCAGGAGACAAGGAGACAGATTGCTTTGGATAAGCCCACTACGGGACCTTTTCAAAATACTGAAGAGCCAATTTTAAGACTAAAGTGTACTTGATACAGGTCATAGTCTTTTCTGTCACTTGCTCTGTATCTGAGAGCTATACAATGAATAAAGAGAGCAGAAGAAGAATTGATGCCTTTGAGTAGTGGTGATGGAGAAGAGCACTGAACATCCCATGGAGAATGAATGGATATGTCTTGGAAAAGGTTCAACTAGTGGGTTCCTTGGAGGCAAGGTTGGCAAAGCCTCATCGCTTATATTTTGGACATGTTGCTAAGAGAGGTTATTCCTTGGAAAGGAATATCGTGCTCAGAAGGGGTGAAGATCAGCAAAAGGGAGAAAGACCCATCAACAAGATGGATTGACATGGTGACTGCAGCACTGTGCTCAAGTGTATCAGAGCTAGTGAAGATAGCACAGGTTAGGACAGGGTTCAGATCTAATATTTAAAGGGTCATTATGAGTCATACTCAATTCAATAACACCTGACAACAGTCTTCAAACTGGTACCATTGTTTTTCAGCACATTGGAGAGCTCCCTGACAGGAGACTGTCTCAATTCAACATTGTTTTTTATTTCCTGGCTGCTGGTGCCAAGGGTCTTTATTGCTAATCCAAGGAAGATTAAATCATTGGCAATTCCTATCTCTTCTTCATTTATCTTGATGTTGCCTGTTAGATCAGTGGTGAGAATTTCTGTCTTATTCATTTTGATATGTAACTCATACTGAAGACTATAATCTTTTATCTGCAGCAAGTGTTTCAAGGCCTCCTCTCTTTCTGGAAGCAAAGTGTAATTGCTAATTAAGTACAAATAATTTCATTAATAAGTTTGCACAGGTAAACCAGGAACCATACTGATACTGTGGGTCAAAGCATATGACCACTAAGCAAAAGGTCCGCAGTTCTAACCTGCAAGTTGTCTCTTAGGAGAAAGATAAAGCTGTCAACTCCTGCAAAACTTCACTGAAACTTTATGGCCAGCTCTTCTTGATCCTACACCATTGCTTTGAGTCAGAATATACTTGATGACAATGGTTTTTACAAGTAGGCCTGCACTGCATTGAAACGGATGAGGGAGAAAACTGTTTAAAGGGGATATATGATTGGGTATTATTGTCATGACAGGAGTCCAGAATGAAGGCTGCACAGTGTAGTGGACTTGAGGGGAGGGATTGCATAACAATGAAAGAGTTTTTCTTTTACTTTTCAAGGAGAAGAGTGAATGTGGGGAGGGGGTGGACAGGGAGGAAATTGCAACAAGGAACGACTGGAAACCCTACGTCTCTGTAAACTTTCATTAGAATTAATTTTTTTAAAAACCCCACAAGTAAGCCTGTGCTTATTTTTTTTTTATTACATCCCATTGCGTCCTATCACGGGAAATGCTTTGATTCTTTATGCCTTATTTATGTGCAATTCGTTATATATTTGGGGTGTAAGAAGCTCTGGTGGCCTCGGGGCCACCAGAAACTGCACTGCAAACCTAAAGGCACATGCTTTGAACCCACCAAATGCTATACAGGAGAAGGATAGAGAATCTTCTGTGGAATTTACTGTCTCTGAAAACCTGCTGAGGGGTCAACTCGATGGCACACAACTCTTTTAGATGTGGATGCATGTTGAAATCCAACATATCAGTGCCCCCTTAAACAATCAAATACCTGAACTAAAAACAGAATTTGTCTTTGCATGATTCATTTAGAAGTAGTGTTCATATATTTTTCATTTTTAGGCAGTTAATAATTTTGAAAGGAGCTCTCATGGAAAGAAGCTGAGCTGCAATCTGGAAGGCAAGCTGGGCTGCAATCTGGAAGGCATGCAATTCGTCCACCAGCTGCTCACGATTAACTGCCTCTGAAAACTCACTGGAAGATCAGCTATGGGTTGGTTCTGACTTGATGGTTACACAACAACAATCATTAACATATTTATTTTGACTTCTCTCTTTCCAACTTCCCTTCAGGCCCCATACACTATCTCAGTTTGTGCCTGAGAGGACCTGAAATGACATCGTTTAAATCTTTCTACCTAGTGGTAAGAAACTGCACTACAAACTCAAAGACACACAAGTTTAAATCCCACCAGCTACTCCACAGGAAAAGGACGGGCAGTCTCCTCCCATGCTATTAACTGCCTCTGAAAACCCACCAGAAGGTCACTTATGGGATGATTTTGACTCAATGGTATGCAACAACAACCACCTCTTGGATGTTTGATTTGGCCAATGGAAGGCGTTGGAGGACAGGAAAGTACAGATAGACTTAGAAGAAGGTAAGACCACAACTATGATTTTGAAGTAGGTAATGAATGTGAAAGAAATATCAAAATATCTTTACTTTCCTCTCTTTTTACCTTCTTCTAAGGAAGACTACATACAACTTCCCCCAAGACTCAACTTTCACCAGAGTTTAGAAAAATTACTTCATTCTCTTGCCTCTTTCAACTTCCCACTAATAGTGTCTTCCCACTCTTGTCAGTCCCTGGGTACCTCAACAGCCTGCTGGTTTCCTCAACCTTGTCCATATCTCTGTAAACAGTCATTGGTTAAGTTGCTTTATTGCTGTAGTTTTCAACTATAATTTGAATTGCATTGGGAAAGTCAGCTGTCAGAGATCTCTCCAAAGTACTGAAGTGCAACGATGTCAATCTGAACACTAAGATGCACCTGATCCAGGCCACAGTCTTTGCAATTACTTGCTATGTATTGGAAAGCTGGACAATGACTAGGATGACAGAACCCAAACAAATTCTTTGGCATCCACATTCTATACCCTTTATCCAATATGGCAATAACTGATCATGTTACCTGTAATAAATCTTACTGTCCTTTTATCACTGTCGTGTTAAATGACAGATTTATATATATATATCACTGTCTCACTGCCTCAAGTTTATGTTTATGAAATGTATTTCTTTTTCCTGGTTTTCTGAAACTTTATGCATTATAATTCCTCTCCAGCTTCATAGTATATCAAGTTTTTATTCACAAACGCAGAGTATTTTTTTCTCCAGAAATAAAAAAAAATCCTGAAGTTGCTGAACTGAAAAACAGTAAAAGCATCAGAAAATATGAGCAATCAGAAATCTACATTTTATTCTTCACATTAGCATTGGACATTGACATATTGCAGAGATAGACTGACAGGTCACTTTATCCATTGGGACAGAAAAACAGACAGCTGACAATGTGAAGGCACTCACATAAAGAACATCACAAAATAGTAAAGTGCTATTACTGTACTTTGCATGGCTATTACATTTTTGCTTTCTTAAAGTAGCAACAATCTGGTTTGTTGATTTTAAACAAGCAATATAAAAAGCCAATTTACACTATCATTTAATAAACCTTATCAAATATCTCATGTTGCACCTCTATAAAGATAGGCAAATCATCATTCAAGGCTGTATACTATGGTACTTTAAAATGCATGCTATTCAGATCTAATGACTATATCCTTGATCTATAAAATGGTAGTGATTCACTCATTAGAGTTGTGATGGTGGAATGAAAGAATCTATATAAAACTTCTAGCTTAGTGCTATTTTTTTTTCCAATAAACATTGTCAATCCTTATTATTACCAATCTACATCATAGTAATGCTTTCTAAACTATTTTAGATTCTACGTAATCATTCTTGGAAGAAAATAGCTATAGAATTATCTCCCTGTATCACTTTTCAAGAAATGTCTGTTCTCTAAACTTCTCCATATGATGGCAGCAAAAGCTACAACGTTTCGACACATGTCTCTCTCTCTTACTATATAAAGGTTGGTCCAGAGGTAAATGCATGCTTACACTGGTTCATATTATTTCCTTTCTATTACGCAACTTGGAAAAAGATAAAGGAAGACAGAAGGACAGAGAAAGAACTAAAGGCTAGGCTCTTTTTTAGTCATTGTATCTGTAACATGTAAGACAAAGACCAGAAACTGAAGAGAGGGGGAGGGAAAGCAGGTTAAAGTTAGCACAGAAAAAAAAAGATGTGGATACTGGTGGTAGTATCCAGGTACTTACTGTGGCTGTTACGTATCATTGTCTAGTCCAACTTACAGTGACCCTTTATACAACAAATGAAACCCTATATCAGCCTCATGATCTCTGTTGGTCTTTCTTCTCGATCTTAGAGGCAACTGCATTCCTCATTTGGACCCTATTGTTGTTGTTGTTGATTGCTGCCGAGTAGAGCACAACTCATAGTGACCCTGTGAACGAAAGGCCTGAAGCCTTTCCATAACTACCATTATTTATTCAAAGTCCATATAGTTTCCAGAGGCATGTTGTTTAGAAAGTGGATGCGACTCCTGCTTCCACTCCTGCATTCTACGGATCCTATAAGATAGTTAATTATCATTCTTGTTTTATCCTCCTGACATCAAGTCATGGGAAATTGCTTTGCATAATAAATTACCAATAAATTGGAGAAATCTGACAAAGAGCTGTTATTCTCAGCAAATTGTTTTTCTCAGAACTTCCTAAAAGCTCAGAGATCCTGTCAAGACACTGTCACTCATAACAACATTATGAACAACCTTGCTCTATCCTGCACTGTCATCAGGATGCTTCTCTCCACCAACTCCTCTTGAAAATAAGCCTAAAATAAGTGAAACAGTGTTTTACCATCTTTAATTCTATGAAGCACTTTGTTGTTTTTTTGTTTGTTTGTTTGTTTTTTTGGTTTTTTTTTTTTCCATCTATGAAGCACTTTGGCTGCACTTCCTTCAAGGTAGATTTTTTTTTTTGTTCTTTTGGTAGTCCTTGGAATATCCAATACTCTTTACCAACACCACAATTCAAAAGCACCGATCCTTCTTTGGCCTTCTTATTCCTTGCCCATTTTTGTCTAGCCTTTAGTTCTTTCTCTGTCCTTCTGTCTTCCTTTATCTTTTTCCAAGTTGCATAATAGGAAGGAAATAATATCAACCAGTGTAGGCATGCATTTACCTCTGGACCAACCTTTATATAGTAAGAGAGAGATACACGTGTTGAAACGTTGTAGCTTTTGCTGCCATCATATGGAGAAGTTTAGAGAATAGAAATTTCTTGAAAAGTGATACAGGGAGATAATTCTGTAGCTATTTTCTTCCAAGAATGATTATGTAGGATCTAAAATAGTTTAGAAAGCATTACTATGATGTAGATTGGTAATAATAAAGATTGACAATGTTTATTGAAAAAAATAGCACTTAGCTAGAAGTTTTATGTAGATTCTGTAGCATGGGAAGCTATGAAAGCACCAAGGCTTGAATCAGCACCACCTTAGTTTTTAAACTGACATCCTTGCTCTTTAGCACTTTGAAGAGGTTCTTGAAAGCAGAGCTTAGGATTTCTTAACTGCTACTAAAATGAATGTTGATTATGGATCTAAATAAAATTAAATCTTTGGCAAATTCAAACTTTTCCCTATCAGGAAGGAGCAAACACAGAACGAACGAAGTAATTTTTTATTTACTGCCAGAAATAAATCAAGCAAGCCTCACTTTCTGTAAATAAGATTGTGTCATCTGCATAACACAGGTTGGTTGTTAATGAGGCTTTCTCCAATCCAGATGCCACATTCTTCTTCATATAGTTCAGCATCTTAAATTCTTTTCTTGGCACACTTATATCAAATAGATATAGAGGGAGGGAAAACCCCATGATGCACACCTTTTCCTGATTTTAAACCATGCAGTGTTCCCTTGTTCGATTCAGACAATTAATTGCTTCATGGTCTGTGTATAGGTTTTGCATGAGCACAATCAAGTGTTCTGAGATTCTCATTCTTCTCAAATTTGTGATAATTTGTTATGATCCATATAGTCAAGCACCTCTGTATAATCAATTAAGCATTCAATTAAGTGTTTTAATTTCAGCCAAGAGCCATCTGAAATTAGTCCTGTGACCTCTTCTGACTCTACTTTGAATCAGGGCTGGAATGTGAGTCACTATAACAAATGTGAGAGGAAAGAAAAGTAGTAAGTAAAACTTCAGAGACCAACAGAAAGGAAGTGGAACCTTTCTGAAGGCCAAATGCAAGACTACATTCATGGCTCCTCAAATTTGTTTCAGTCAGAGAAAAGATTCCTCTGTGAGTCTCACTCTGACTTCTTTTTTGCTCTGATGGATACTTCAATCCTGTGAGTACAACAAGCATAGAATGGAGATGAACACTCCTCCACCCCAGTCAATTACCAGACGCTGCCACTTCCCATTCTGAGAGCTGCTATGATGAAGATTTCACGCACGAAGTATTCTTTAGGTAACTTTTCCTAATGAAAACTGTTTAATGCCTAAAATATTTCCTATTTAACTACAGCTAACTAAAGAAATTTATTGCATATTTCCTATACCAGTAACTAGATAGAAGGTGAAAAGAACAAATTTGATAATTAATATAATGCTGCTAAACAGAGAATTGCCAGATGTGCAGGCTGGATTTAGAAGAGGTTGTAGTACTAAGGATATTACAGCTACTTTTAGATGGATCTTGGCAGAAAGCAGAGAATACCAGAAGAATGTCTATGTGTGTTTCATAGCCTATGCAAAGGCTTTTGACTGTGTGGATCACAACAAGCTATGGCTGACTCTGAGAAAAATGGGAATCCCAGAACATTTGATCGTGCTAATGCAAAACCTATACTTGGACCAAGAGGCAGTCGTCAGAACAGAGCAGGAGACACTGGATGGTTTAAAATTAAGAAAGGGGTCCATCAGGGATGTATTTTGTCTCCATACCTTTTCAATCTGTATGCAGAAGAGATCATCTGAGACGCTGGGCTGTATGAGGAGGAATGTGGCATCAGGATTGGTAGAAGAATCACCAACAACGTGCATTGTGCAGATAACACAACCGAGCTTGCTGAAACTGAGAAGGACCTGAAGCGCTTGCTGCAGAAGGTCAAGGACTGCAGTCTTCATTATGGATTGAAGCTCGACGTCAAGAAAACAAAGATTCTCTCCATTGGGCCAATTGGCAGCATCAGTATGCATGGTGAAGAGATTGAGATAGTTAATAGTTTTAGTTTACTTGGTTTCACAGTCAACACTCTTGGTAACAGCAGCCAGGAAATCAGGAGACGAATTGCATTGGGAAAGTCAGCTGTGAGGGACCTCTCAAGAGTACTGAAGAGCAACAATGTCAGGCTGGAGACATAGATGTTCCTGATCCAGGCTATGGTCTTCGTCATTACGTGCTATGCATTGGAGAGTTGGACAGTGAATAGGGGTGATAGAATGAGAACTGATGCCTTTGAACTGTGGTGCTGGAGAAGAGCGTTGAATATACCATGGACTGCTAGGAGAACAAACAGGTTTGTCCTGAAGAGGGTGAAGCCAGAATGCTTCTTGGAGTCAAGGATTCTGAAGCTTTGTCTGACATATTTTGGGCATGCTTCAAGGAGGGACTGGTCCTTGGAGAGGGACATCATGTTTGGGAGAGTGGAGGGACAGAGCAGGAGAGGAAGACCCTCAATGAGATGGATGGATTCTGTGAGTGGAGTGGTGGGAATGACTGAGACAGTGAGGTTGATACAGGATAAAACGGCGTTTAGAGCTCTTGTACACAGGGTTGCTATGATTCGCAGGCAACTCGATGGCACATAACAACAACAACAAAAACCAGAAGTGTCTCACATGGATGGTTTTAAGTTCATTTACTCACAGTTTAGGAAGCTAAGGAAATTCTTCATCAATTTTGGGGGAAGAACCTAGTCTCTTCTGCATCTGTCCTTTACTTTCCTGGGGATCTTCATGTGGCCTGCATCGATCTTCCCTCACTGGCACTTATTTTTCTTTTCAACTTAATCAACCCCTTTTACATTTCAAAATGGATATGAGATACAGGATACATTCATTAACACAGCTTCATCAACATAGTAAAAAGAAACCCGTTCCCAAATGGGATTACATCCAAAAGCATAGAAGTCAGGATTCTCAAGACCCATTTTGCGGGAACCCAATTTATTCTTGAGCAAGTTTGAAGGATTTGAAATCAATCTAGCATCACTGAAGTTTCTGTCCCGTTCCCCTTCTCATTGCCTTATCTGCCACAGTTTGCTTAATCTTTGTGAATCTCAGTGTTCTCTTCTGTAAAATAGACATAATATTGTTGGCGTACAGGATTATGGTAAAGAAGAGAACAGTGTCTAAAACCTGCCATCTACATGGTAGATACTCACTTAGTGGAATTTATTATTCCATTTGTTTAATCCTGTGAATGGGCTGCAGTGACAAACACAAACTAAAAAGTTACAGTTATGTACTTATCAGTGCTACCTATCACCCTTTCACACTAAGAAAATGTACAAATCATTTTAGAAACAAATGGCTCTTCACTTTCTTCTGTAGCTCTTCATACAGTAATCAGTATTCAGTAGCTATAATGCTAGAACTTGCTACAGATGTTCCTTGTGCTCATCAGTGCAAGGTGCCTGAAATTTGAGTTTTAATGCCTAATAGAATTTAGCCTCAGGGAATCAAGAATTGCCTGGACCTGATTCCCTAAAAAAGCACAACTGCATTCAAATAGAATCACTGCCCTGCATTGCCTCTGCTCTCAATGAAACGAATCCTTTAAAAAACTCATTGTACACAGGAGATTAACCACACTCTGAAGTCACCTTCGAGTTAGGTGCACACCTTAACTTTTTGATATCAGTTCATCATAAAGACTCCAGAAAATGTGCTGCAGTCACGGAAACTATGACAATCAGGTGTCTGAGCTCCAGAAGCTGTGCCACATGGTGCTATTTTCTGGTTGAAAGAAATTTGAAGCAGTTTGTGTGGAAGAGCAGAAACAACTTCAGACTAGGAGTTGGGATGTAATGGATTTGGTCCTAGATAAAGGATGTGAGCTATTGGTTAATACGTCATATGTCGATGATAGGCATGGCTTCTTCTGTTCTCTACCCCTAATCTCAGGCCTTAGTTACCACTTGTGTCAAAGAAAACGGTTAAGCTGCCAGAGATAACAAAGCCAATCCCCTGTTAGTGATTACAGTAGGGTTGAGTTGACAGGAAATCGTGTGATGCCCTAGTTAGAAAACACTCTTTGTTCCTTCTCCCTTTTTTTTTTGTCAATACTTGCCTACCTTCCCTACATTTTCTTCAGTGAATATTATTTTAGTAATCACATTTAGACCCTTAAAAAAATTCAGAATAAGGCAAGGTTAAGTCTAACCATAGTTTATCCTTCAAAATAAAATCATTAAGTCAATTCCAGATCATGGCAGCATCACATATATAAGAGCAGAACCTCTCTGGGATTTTTGATGGTTGATTTTTGGAAGTTAATTGCCAGATTTCTCTCCCTTTAAATTGTCTTTGAGTGGATTCAAACTTCTAGCCTTTTGGTGAGTAATCAAGTATGTCAACTATGTGCACCATCGTGTCTTTTCCTTCAAGATACAGGTTAAATATTTCCTCCTCCAATTTCCTTCATCTTCTCTCCATACACTCCCTGAAGTGTTCTGTTTCTTAAGGGAAGTATCCTTTTCTTGATCCCTCCTACCACTTCCCTTAAAATAGATCCTTTGTCATTTAACTATCTATAGCCTACCCTAGGCTATGATTTCTGTAAAAGACAGGTCACTTATCACAACCTTGATATCTAGCTAAGCATGTAAAAATGAGTAACAAGAGAAGGTGGATGGAGAAGTAGAAACAGCAGATAAATCAATATCTTCTGAACTCTTATGAATGAAACCCAATTATCAGTAACCTTGATGCATTCTGTTTAATAAGTAGCCCTTCCTTTCCTGTCTTTTAATTTTCTAATTTTAATATGTGTACATTTATGGGGGGGAAATTAAGGAGAAATGAGTGCACATGTCTCCTTTTAATGGATAAAAACACACAGCCCAGTTTCTCCAAATCTACTAAAGCATGTTGTGTCTTTTGTATCTGACAAGTAGATCACTCTTTCAAAATTTTCCAAAGGTGAGTGGTGTTGGATGGCAGTGATGGATAGCAGATCAAATGAAATACTTCTCATCTAAGCATAGAATCTCATACAATTAATTTTTTTCTATTATGCTACTTTTCTTCTTTGTACTGTTCACGTTTTGATTTTCTAAATTGTTACCACTTTGACAGTATACAGTGGGCACTATTTATCGAACACTCCAGCTCTCTCCATGATTTGGAGGGATTTAATACACCCTCTACTGATGTTCACTCTAACGTAGGGGAGGCCAGTTCTGTGGTGACTATGCTGTGCTCTTACTTCTAAATTGCACAAATTGCTCGTTTCTTTTTCCTAGTCAAAAGTGTGTCTGAGAAGAAGCAATCAAGGAGCAAAAGGAGGCCAAGTTTCTTCTACGCTTTCCTCAGGCAAAATTTTTCATGTTTAGTTTTTCTGGAATGTGATTGATTGATTTCTGTAGCTTTTAGTGTGGCTAAAGGGTCATAGATATTTATCTAAAAGACCCCAAAGACATTTCCAGTGGGGCCTACCAAGGGTGCGCCAGTTGGGCAGCTGACCAGAGCACTAATCAATAAGAGGTATTAAAATATCACTAGAAAATGTAATTAAATGGGCAACTTGCATTTACCAGAAGTTCTCCCGGGGAAACTCTAAGTAGTTGGAAAGAATTTCTTGGGGTGGGACATGAGACAACTGAGTGGTACATCCAGGAAGCCATCAGGAACCAAAATATCGCCATTGGATTCCAATTTGTCCCATTGGCTGCCTGCTTTTATATTCTGTGTGTGTTCTGCACGTTTGGAGGCAAAGATGACCAAAAAGAAGGATGGAAAATTGTCACAACAGATTCTCCTTTTCCTTTCTTTCCTTCATACATGTTCCATCTTCCCTCTAACTAAATAAATTACTGCTAAAAGAATAACAAAGAGCTCAGGTGGCCTAGTCTGTAAGGAGTTAGTTACAGTACAAACCCAAAGGCTGCACCTCTCTGGTGATTTGACTCCACCTATGACTCCATAAAAAAAAGATGAACAGTCTCTTCCCATGTGATTTTCAGACTCAGAAATCTAATAGAGAGCCAGTTGTGAGTAGGTCTCAACTCAATAGCAGTGAATGAATGAGAAGAATACAATTTTCAAAAGACACCCAATTAGTATCTCGCTTTTGTATTTATGTGTCCTGCTCAGGGGATCACGCACAGTCAGGTAACTCTAAAACTCCAAGTGTAAGTAATCTATAGAAGGGCTGGTCAGCTTTTCCCAACAGGGTGAAAAGAAAACCTACCAACTGGGAACATGCATTTGGTAACACCATCTCAGACAAGAGTCTTATAACAGAACTTTACAGAATACTCCTGGGCCTTCACAAGAAAAAGACTGATAACCAAATTACAAAATAGGCAAAAGACATGGAAAGAATTTTCACAGAGGAAGATATTCAAATGGCCAACAGACATATGAAGAAATGCTTCAAATAACTGGCATTAAGACAGATGCAAATCAAAACCACAATGAGATACCATCTCACTCCGGTAATAGGGGCAAAGTTTAACAGGGCAGCAAGTAATTAACGTTGGAGAGTATGTGGCAAGAAAGGAATTCTTATACATTGTTGGTAGGATTGTAAAACGGTACAACCACTCTGGAAGACCGTTTGATGCTTCCATATGACCCAGCTATTCCACTACTTGGAATATACCGTGAGAAAATGATAACTGAGGCACAAATGGAGATTGGTACACCTATGTTCATAGCAGCATTATTCACCATCACAACAACGTGGAAACTGCCCAGATGTCCAACTACAATCAAATGAATTAAGAAGTCGTGGTACATTCACACAATGGAATACTACACTGCTCTCAGGAGCAAAGATTTAGTAAATTACTGCCTAACTTGGGAGTTAACTGGAGAGCATTATACTGAGTGAACTAACTCAGTCCCATAAGGACAAATATTATACAAAGCTATTATTATAGAATGATTATAAGGAACCAGGAGGAGTGGGGAAGGGTAGAAGTCAAGGAGTGAGGCTGTTCAGGGGGAGGGAAGGATTAATTGTGGATTTGTATAATCTGATGTGTGGGGTAAGGGAAATTGGAAGAATCTGTTCTCAAAAACAGGGTATTTGAACTTTGTAAGTAAACTAGTATAAGAGAGAGAGAGAGAGAGAAATTAATAAATAATAACTAACTAAATAATAAAAGAAGGGCTGGTCAGGGAACAACATCCTCCAGAGTTTCAACAAGTGGGACGTTTCCCAGCTGCTGCTCTTAAGAATTAGACCATCATAAGAGTCAGTGGAGCAGTCCCCAAAGAAGCAGTTGGCTTCCTTCTGACCGCTTCATCTAAAGAAGCTACAATGTCTTCCCAATGGTGCCCTGTGACCAAGCACCATGCATGTAATCTAATGGTCATTCCTAGCAGTCAGGAGATTAAGCAATCTGATTTTTTGTTTGTTTGTTTGTTGCTTTTAATTTTATTTTATAATTTTATTTTTTTATTATAGAGCAGCTATTTTACTGCTTGGAATACACCCTAAGAAAATGAGAACTGAAATACAAAGAGACTTGTACACCAATGTTTAAAGCAAGAATTTGAAAACAGCCCAAATGCCCCACCACATTGGAACCCGTTGAGAAACTACGGTACATTCACACAATGGAATACCATGCAGCACACAAGAACAATGATTTGCCTAACATGGGAGAGACTGAAGAGCATTATGCTAAGTGAACTAACTCAGTCTCATAAGGACAAATACTGGACAAATACTGTATAAGACCATTACTATAGAACGAGTATGAGGATCCAAGGAGGGAGCGTTGCTTAATCACAGGGTCACACAATTTGATGGGTGGAGGGAGGTAACCAAAAGGGAAAAGATCTGTGTAAAAAGAAAAGATCCATTTAAAAAATAACGTCTGTGATTGGGTATCACGCTTATGAAAAGAGTCCAGAATGAAGATTGCATAGTGGAGTGTACTGGCGGGGAGTGAGATTGTATGTCAATGAAGGAATTTCTCTTTTACTTTTTAAAGAGAAGAGCGAACTGGTGAGGAGGATTGACCAGGGAGAAAAATGCAACAATGAATGAATGGAAATCCAAGATCTCTGTAAATGTTCATTAAAATTAATAAAATAATTTAAAAAAAACAACAACCAACCAACCAAACAAACAAACAAAAAACCGCCAAGCTTGGAAACAGGAGTGGCATCCACTTCCATGAATAGCTTGCCTCCAGAAACTTTATGAACCTACAGAAAGGACTAAAGTCCCGCGAGTGTTGAGGACTTTCGTTCATGTGGTTGCTATGAGTCGTCTATGATTCGATGGCACTTAACAACAACAACAGTGTTTCCTTGCTCTGTTTTGATGACTGCTTCCTGGTCTAAGTATAGATTTCACAGGAGTACAGTCAAGTGCTTTGGGATTCCCATTCTCTCAATGCATCTCCTATTTCCAGACTGCTGGTACAATGAGTGTTAACTGCGGACCCATGCAAGATGTAGCTACTGACAGTTTTCAATCTCTTCTCCATCATCATGACACTGCCTATCAGTTCACTGGTAAGAATCTTTGTTTTCTTGTCACTGAGATGCAATACACTGATTCATATTAACTCAAAGCCACTGCCATCGAATCAATATCCACTTACAGTGACCCTCCATCAGGTTTCTAAAACTAAACCACAGTGGGAAGAAACTACCTGACCAGATATTTGAAAGGGCAGATAATGGCTAAAAGTGTAAGGTGCAACTTGTTTATACATTATTTTTCAGAAACTTACCTTGGATGAAAAATTGAATCATGGATATTCCAGGCCAGTTGTGGCATTCGCCCTTTCACCGTTTCTCCTAGGTTCAGTACCTATTGTTTCTCCTTTCAAATATGTGATTGTACTAGCTCTTTCCATATGAAAGAATTTTCCATATTTAAACTTAAACGTTAAAAAAAAAAAAGAAGTTATTTTTCTCTTTTGAAACCACTGGTAGATTCCAACAGTTAGAGATGTACAGCTTTCAGTTAGCAGACAACACACTAGGGACTCTGTTACCAGAGCTCCTGGACGACAGAATTAGTGGAGAGGATGACATCTGGAATTCTTTACCTTCATTGTGCCCCATCCCCAGCTTTGTTCCCAGGATGTGACTGAAGCTATCTACAACCAACAGCCCAATGGAATTCCTCAATCCTCCATGAATCAGGGACAAACTCAACATTTTTCAACTGCTTTTAAGTTTCAATTTTTTCATCTTTAGCAAGTTGGGCTGTTGTTGGTTGTTTTTGTATGATTTGGGGTGTGGGTTTTTTCTATAGATATCTTACAAAGATTTTACTTATTAATCTTCTAATATTACTACAAGTTGAACCAAATCACTCCACCAGACATTGCTTATGACATATGCCCAAATTGAATTAAATTGAAAAAGTTCTTAAATATCCTTTCAATCACAAATAGAAACTTACTTTTCTGACTGGCACAGACAAAATTAGGCATCCCTCCAAATCACAGCTCTGTGCATGTCTGTGTTTATTGAGAACTTATTTTATGCCAAGAACTGTGAGAATTTCTGCAGACACAGAAATGAGTGTTTTCAATAATTTGCTATCTGCATTTTATGGATTATTGTTCCCATATATCTTACATCTTTTAAGTGCATTTGATGAACCTTATAAACAGTATAATTTGAACTTGCAAATGGAAATTAGCTGTTTGCTCTGATTTGATTGGGTTGGGTGGAACGATAATTATTTTTTTTACATTTTCATTATTACTTTCCTGACCTGTGCTGAACAGAGCCTCCAGTCAGAAGATTAGCAGTGAATCCAGAATGTGCTTCAAATTGATTAAAGAAATGTAATTGCCACTTACAGGAAGGCAGAGGTCTTTGCAGTTAGAAATACCAGTAAATGTGTAGCTGTCGTTCACTTATCATTATTGAATTATGACAGTTATGGACAGGGAAAAGTACAAGGATGCCTGAAACATTTGATAATCTGTAATCTGGTAAAATAGAGGTCAATCTAATTATAATGTACCCAGGAAAATAACAATAGTTTATATTTTTACTTTCAGAATTTTAAAGTCTTGGGGTCAATGGCATAATAGAGATAAACCATTAATTGAACAATGGTAACTTGTTTCCAGAATTTAAAATAGCTCAGTTGTTGTGGTTTTCAGATGCCATCAAGTTGATTCTAACTTATAGCAATCTCATGTAAAGAGCATAACCACCTCATATGGCTTCCTCAGCTCTCATCATTATAGAAACAGGTTACCAGGTCTTTTTCCCACAAAGCTGCTGCAAGTGTCCAAACCAGTCAACCTTTAGGTTAATCATATATTTATACGAACAACAAGACTGCATGTATAGACATTATTTATATAAAATGTAGAATGTTTCCATGTATGATGACTAGAAGCACACTTTATATCACTGAAAAGCATCTGAGACATCCAAGGTAACAGACAATATAGTGATTTTTTTTTAACAAGAATATCTCTTTCTGTTAAAGGCTACGAAATTTAACTATCAGGACATTCAGGGTAACTTTATGTTTTTCCACTTGCTTTCAAGCTTCTTTTTGCAAACTCTCTCACAGTTGTTGTCTAGTAATTAAATAATCATAGTGGAAAACTCAGTATTTCAAATATGGCTATTGTGTAATTTCCCTCCTGAAACCTTCCATTGTTCTCCATCACTGCACTGGAGTGTGGTGGTAAAATATTTGAGATCCAGAAATAGAAAAGTCTGGATCTGAATTTCACACTTGTATGATTTTAGGCACAAGGTTTAGCCTCTATAATTCTCAATTTCCCAAACTATATATGGGGACAAAAACAGGAATATTTGACAGAAGAACTTTACTAAATGGTGTAGGAAATTTAATAAGTGCTTAATAGATAACTCTTATCAATAACTATCCTAGCTTTTTGTTTTGTTTTGCTTTCTACTTTGTTCTTAAAGAGCTCTGAATGCATAGTATACCACATGTTCTGCTGGTAAACTTTAAGTCAGTGGTTCGAATACACCAATTTCTTTATAGGAGAAAGATGGGAATCATATCAGTAGTTTGACTTACACCTAACTACACACACTAACTACATTGACCATGTCAAGAGGGGTCAGTCCTTGGAGAAGGACATCATGTTTGGAAGGATAGCTGGTCAGCTCAAGAAACCAAGACCCTCTGTGAGACAGATTGACACGATGACTGTGGAAATAGGATCAGGTGTGTTAAAGACAGTGGGTGTACAGCAAAGTTTAGTCATTGCTCATATGGTCACTACAAATCATAGTCAACTCAATGGCATATAACAACAATAGGAAAAGAAAGATATCTACAATATTAGAATCCCAGTGGAGGGCAGATAAGAGTCAAAATTGTCTCAACAGTGACTTGAAACTATTTTGTGGCATTGTCTTTGCTGATCATGTCCCCCTCACAACTGTCTTGCCTTGTTTTCATTTTACTTTCTTTTGGATTCTCCTCTGTGTCTTTGAATCTTCAATCGCTCTCTGGTTTGTTGTTCCTCTTCTTCTATAAATTTCAGAAAAGCTGATCATGATAAAAATTTTTATCATGGTAAATATAAGACAATAGAGTTTACTGCATTCCTGCTGTTGCTTTCCTACTCCTTTTTTATGCAAAAGCAAAATAAGTAGCAAAGATTCTAAAAATATCTAAGGATATTCACAGATTTGTTTACATGCTTAAAAAATGATCTAATACAAAATCTTTGCAGGTAGTTTAGAAAGAAAAGAAAATTATTTTGTTAATTTTACTTATTCATTTATTATGTTGTGTTTGCTGACAGACATCTAAGAGTCATAGAGATGAGGTAAATCGATTGTAAAATATTGATAATTCTTCACTTCTTACCTAACTTCCTTTCTCCCGAAATAATTTGGTCTAAAAGGAATTAGACCAGTCCATGTAAAGTAATCAACTATAGATAGAAACAACAACAATGACTCTGATACAGGGATTCCAGAGCCCAGTGGGATCTAATGTGTGTCCCTTTAGTGGTAGAGCAGCAAAACAAGTAGGCCCAGAAGTTAAAGATCAGTACACGGACGTGACAGCAGAAGCTTATTGAGGGATAAAATCATTAAAGTAGGGTGACTAGGTGATTCAAACTAAAAGTATTATATTTTAGGGCATTATTTTTATCGTAGGAGTATGCAATGAGGGTTGCAGAGTGGATTATATTTGGGGGTAGGGG
>NW_006399769.1:25462402-25473994 GCF_000299155.1 Elephantulus edwardii
TTTGACATCCTCCCACAACTCATCTGGTCTTTGCTCATTAGTCAGTAATAAAACAGTAATATAGGTTCTGTATTTTGTTTAACTCCGGATAAAAACAAAAGAACAAAGCATTTTTGTTGTAGACTATTGAGTCGGAACCTATCCATAGCTGAACCTCCGGCAGGTTTTCAGAGGCAGTTAATCGCATGGGAAGAGATTGTCCATCCTTCTCCTGTGGAGCAGCTGGTGGTCTCGAACCGTGTGCCTTCAGGATTGCAGCAGATTCTTGCCACTAGGCCAACAATGCCTTAGCATACCAAAAGATTATGGTCATACTTACTACAAGGAAAGGAATTTCTTGATTGTTCCTCCAAACTACCGCCTCTCCCTTCCAACTGGAAAGCAGCTCCCCACTTAAGTCTCCTCCCTGCCACAGCAAGGCCTTCTGGGAAAGTTTGATTTCTCTAATACAAGCAGCGCGTGCTCAGCTGTCAGAATGCCATTGTTTTCTTTCAGCACCACTATTCGGCTCCTTTATACAGTAAACAACCATAGAGTAATGACCAAATATCTGTGTGTGGCATTTCGTTTTACAGCACCACAAGCAAATGAGCTATTATTGACTAGTTTCAGTGATTCTGATGTACCAAAAAACACCTCAATTCTTTCACTTCTTTCAATCTTTCCTAATTTTAAAAAAGTAAAATCTACTTTAGACTAAATGTTAGATATTTTTCTGAAAAGTATGTGAAGTATTAACATATAGTAAAAAACTTAAAATTAGTCAGTGTGACTTCAGAAGGTAAAATTCTACTAACAGAGAAGTTACCAAAGGACAGATTTTTTAGCTTAAAATAAGAATTGTCCTGCAATTAAAGCTGCCAAGCAATAGAGGGGGCTGGATTACAAAGCAGAGAATGTAGCAAGAGTCATAAAAAGAAATATGCCCATATACTTTATGTCTTGCAGATATTACCTCATTAGTGTTCATGGCATTTTGAAATATGCAGCAAAGCCTTAGGTCCCTTTTCCATAGACGGAGAAATTGATAGGCTTTAATGATTTGCTCAAGGTCATATATTGACTGATAGAAGTCTAATCTCTTTCTGGTATAACATTTATTTATTGTCTTAGGAAATAATAAGCTTCCTGCAATTGCAGGCGATGTGCTTAGTGCTATTTAATTCTTGATCTTCTGAGCAGAACTTAGATTTTGTATGTAAAAGTTTGCCTTTGTGGAATCTTTTAATGGATAAAAGGCTTTTCTAGTTTTGCAAGTTCTTAGACATGGCATTTTAATTAGTTTTAACTAATTCTGAATCAAAACAGTTAAATGGTAACGATTAGCCTCCAAAATTGCTAACTCATATATAACAAGTATTAAAACTAATATTTTTTTTTGGTATTAAAACTATTGAATGTCAACATGTCATTATAAATCCTAGTGCAGTTGTGGAAATAAATGTCAATTTTTTCATTCTTTTGTAGAGAATTTTTAATAGTAACCATCAGTTGTAGCTACAGCTAAGAAGAAAATCATTTAATAAGAGAGAAGGGCTTACAATGACCCAGAAAACGCAGAATAAGATATACATTTTCTGTAATTTTCCGAAGTTTACAGGGAATTCTTCTTTCTTGTAGTTTAGGGTTACAATTTCAGAATGAATCAGGATCACAAATCTATATGAAAAAATAATGAGATCAGCAAAGAAAAAGTAAGTGGGAGACAATATTAAATTTTTTCTTCTTTTTTATTAATTAATTTTAATGAAAGTTTACAGAGACTTTGGATTTCCGTTCATTCATTGTTGCACTTTTCTCCCCTCCTATCTCTCCCCCCAGTTTGCTCTTCTCTTTGAAAAATAAAAGAAAAATTTTTCATTGTTATACAATCACTCTCTCCAAGTCCACTCCACTATGCAGCCTTCATTCTCAACTCTTGTCATGACAATAATACCTAGTCATATAGCCCTTTTAAACAGTTCTTTTCCTCATCTGTTTCAATGCAGTATAAATAATTTATCCCATCTTTCTCAGTCTCCCTCCAACCCCAATGGCAGTCCTGTTTTACAACAGTGGCACTATGCAGTATTTGTCCTTTTTGTGACTGAGATACTTCACTCAGTATAATGTCCTCCAGGGTCACCCATTTTATATAATATTTCATGAGTCCCTTGTATTATCAATACAACATAGTATTCCACTGTGTGAATATACCACAACTTCTCTATCCACTCCTTTTTTGATGGGCACTAAGGTTGTTTCCAAATCTTTGCTATTGTGAACAAAGCCACAGTAAACATGGGTGTGCATATATCTGCTTCGGTGGCAGTTATGGTTTCTTTGGAGTAAATTCCCAGTAGTGGAATTGCTGGGTCAAATGGTATTTCTATTTGCAATTTTTGGAGAAAGTGCTGTACTGCCTTTCATAGAGATTGCACCATTTTACACTACCCCAACAGTGAATAAGGGTTCCAGTTTCTCCACAACCTCGACAGCATTTATTCTTTGCTGTTCTGCTAAATTTTGCTATCATTACTGGGGTGAGATGATATCTCATAGTTGTTTTGATTTGCATCTCTCTTAGAGCTAGGGATTTTGAACATTTCTTCATGTGTTTGACATCTGAATGTCTTCTTTGATGAATATCCGGGGCCCATTTTTCAATTGGGTTGTTTATCTTTATCTTGTGATTTCATAAATTCTAGATTAAAGTTCCCTTATCAGCATCATTACCAAATATTTTTTCTCAGTCTGAGGCTTCCCTCTTTACCTTGTTGGAGAAGTTTTTGGATGTGCAAAAGGATTTGATTTTTAAAAGGTCCCATTCATCTATTTTATCCTCTCCTGGCTGTAGATTTTTTTGAATGCTTGGAAGACTGTTTATGTTGTGGCTTAGGACTTCAAGAGTTCTTCCAAGTTTTTCTTTAATGAAGTTTATAGTCCTTGGTCCATGATTCACTTTGATTTGGTTTTTGTATGTGGAGTGAGGTGTGGATCTCACTTGAGTTTTTTGCAGATAGTTTTCCAATTTTACCAACACCATTTATTAAAAAGGCTGTTGTTTCCACACTTAACTTACATCATTTCCTTGTCAAAAATCAGTTAACCATCATGGATAAAAAGACTCAATATTGTGAAAATGACAATACTATCAAAGGCAATTTATATGTACAATGCAATCCCAATACAAACACCAATCCTCTTCTTCAACAAGATGGAAAAGGTAATTTCCAATTTCATCTGGAATGAAAAGAGACCCTGAATAAGCAAAGCACTCCTTAAAAAAGAGAAACAAGGTGGGAGGCATCTCACTCCTTGATTTCAAATCCTATTACACCGCTGTGGTGGTCAAGGCAGCATGGCTCTGGTACAATGACAGACACATAGATCAATGGAATAGAACTGATAATTGGAACAATATAAACTTTGAAGAATAATAAAATTAAAATTCACAAACAATAACATTTTTCTTCATCAGTAATAGAAAAATGCTACAACTCGTTACCATCAAATTAGAACATACCCAAAGCTGATCCACTAAGTGTCTGAGGTTGTAAACTATATGGGAGAAAATAGCTGATATTTTTCTACATAGCTATTGGTGTTGTGAACCTCCAGAGATGCATGGCTGTTGGATTATCAGTGTAACCTTACAGACCAGATCACCAGAGCTCCCCACAGTATTAAAAATAAATGAAAAAACAAAATTTCATTAAATACTATTTTTGCTTAAGAAACTGAAAAAAAAATGAAAACATAAAATTTCTGATGGCCCAGTGGCAAGTGCTGCATTGCAATCCCAAAGGCATGTGGTTGAACATTTCAGATGCTCTGCTGGAAAAGGAGGGGCAATCTCCTCCTGTGCCAGTTGGGTCAAATTTGACAGTACACAACAACAAAACAAAACAAACAAACAAAAAAAGCCTGAAAAAACCCCCATAAAATATCTATGCAAAGAAACTTTAGTTGGCCTTTCAAACAATGTGATATTGAACTGCCTTGGGTCCAATTTTATACAAATTATTTTCAAAAAAATACTACAGAAATTTCTTGATATTTGCATCAATTTTAAAAGCTGACATGATTAAGCTGTTGTTGTAAACTGCAGTCAAGTTGCCTGCGACCCATAGCGACCCTATATGCAACAGCTCTGAAGCCTACCCTGTTCTAAATCAGTCTCACTGACTCTGACACAGCTACCCCAGTTGCCCTAGTTACTGTATCAATCCATCTTAGCCAGTATCTTGCTCTCCTCCACTGTCCTTCCACTCTTTTGAGTATAATGTCCTTTTCCAAGTTATGTCAATTGAAATATTCAGTGCTAACTTTTGTGGAAAGCCATTTCAATTGTCATCGAAATTAAAACCACACATACTCTGGCTTTGCATTTTCCTTCTAGAAATTTACCCTTTCACATGCACTATTAGTACATTAGCATTGGGATAAAAACATCCTATTCAAGGATATTTGCTGTTGCATTCAAAATAGCAAAATATCAGAGATACACACATCGATGAACCTTAAAGGCATCATGTTGAGTGAAATAATTGAGTTATAAAAGGAGAAATGTTACATGAATAGGGAATTGTATAAGAGGTCAAAGGTTATTAGTGATTTCCTAAGGCAGATGGGAAGGAGGAGGAGAAGAAAACATGTGTTTAAAAGTCACAGAGCTTATGTGAAGAGTCACAGAGAAACGGGATGAGCAACATAATGGACGAATCATGTGAAGACTGTTAAAATAGCAAATGTTTATATATACACACTTACATACATACATATACATACATATTTGTACCACAATAAAGAAAAGATAGGAACCAAAAGGTATCAATAGATACCCAAATAAATAGAAAAAACTTCATTTTAGTAGACTATTGTGCAGCCTCTCCATAAATAAAGTAGCTCTGTATGCACTAATAGAGAGAAATGGCAAGATTCTTCTGCTACTTTTTAATATACAGTTACATGAGTATATAATCATTTGCATAAAGAGAAGATACATATTCATGTACACACTGGTATATAATTTATGATATGATTGAAAAAACAATACATTCATAATTGTTATCTCTGGATGATGAGATTGATAGATGTTATTTCTTCTTAAGACTTCTTTTGCAATTTCTATACTATAGTGAGATAACTATATGACATTCAAAACAGAGAAAAAATTTTTTTAATGTGCTTGTATATCATAAAAAATATAATTGGTAAGCAGTGTTTTGAAGGGTTTAGAAGTTTAAAAAAAACCTAATATTTTAAGGTTCTCATAGTTGAGTATTTTCTTCATGTGGTGATGAAAAATGAACATTGTATTGACTTTCACAAATGTCAAATAAAATTGATAAGAACAGAGAAATAGAAGAAAAGGTATAATCAATCTTCAGGTGCAACAGCTTGCTTTTTCAGTTAAGTGTCTTTTCCAGAAACAATTGCTAAGGATGCAGTGAAACTTACACCGAAAGGGAAAGAAATATGTCAACATAAGGCTTCATATACCACAGTGTATGAAAAGAAGCTAGACTGGGCGAGTAATTGTCTCTTGCTTTGGAAGCATGATGGGAGCAACATAATTTGTAATTTGAGAAAGGTTCACACAAAAAGCAAAGAAATCTTTATCTACTAGTTTTTATCTGCCAAAATCGTATTAGACTAACTCTAAGATTAAAAGATATATTATTCTGCATATCTACATAATAATTGATATATGTGTTGCTGCTGTTGTTGTTAGGTGTTACTGAGCCAACTTCAACTCATAGTGACCCTGTGACCAACAGATCAAGAAGTTGCCCTAATCTGTACCATCATCACAATGACCAAACATCCTACGTCAATACATCTTTATCTGACATCAGGAACTGGTAAAAATATCTTTCCCTGTAGGATTCTATCTTCAAATTTTATCTTGAAGATGAAATCAGTGAAGAAAATATGGCATCAAGGACATTTTAATAAAGTCTCTGGGTTTAGTGGTTCTACTAATGCCTAGGGAGAAGGTGGGAAGGACAGCAGGAAAAGCAAGATGCAAGAAGTGCAGGGTCTGACAGAGAAGGAGGGCTGGATAAACGAACTCAAATGACTCAATCCACTTTGAGAACTGTTCTTGGACTGAACTCTATCCCCTTAAAATCAATGTCAACATGACTGGGTCCTGATTCTCAGTGGTTTGAAAGGATAAAATATTATGATAATACTTTTTTTTTAAAACCATCTGCCACCTCCTGAAATGGTTGAGTGTTCACCAGTTCTTTTTGATAGAATGACTCTGTGTATTCCTTGCATCTGCCTTGAGTGCTACCCTGGGTATGTTACCAAGAGAAGCCAGTCTCTAGAAAAAAGATGCCATGCTTGGAATAGCAGCAGGTCTCCAAAAAAGAGGAAGATCCTCAAAAAATGAACTGACACAGTAGGAACAATGGCCTTAGGAAGAGCAGAGATTATGATGATAGTGTAGGACTTGTCCATATGGTTATCAAGAGTCGGAGCTGACTCCATGGCACCTAATTGAAGTTATGTCATGTTCCCCCATGATCGATAAGCCAATCAGGTATAAAAAGATTAGAGCTAGTTGTGCTTATAATGTACCATCAAGTCTGAACTGACTCACAGTTGAATCTCCAGCAGGTTTTCAGAGGCTGTAATTCACATAGGAGTGACTTGCTCATATTCCTCTCAGGGAGCAGCTGGCAGATTCGAACCACTTGCCTTTGGGTTAGCGGCACAACTTCTTTCCAGTGCAAACCAGACCCTAAGGTGGAACTCAGCAGCCTTTTAAAAAAGTTCTGTAATTCACTGTGAGTCATGAATCTTATCATGTACCGCTGGAGAAGACCTGCTCTATTTTGTATGGTGGTGGTGGTTATTGTTGTGTACCACTGAGTAGAGAATGAGCCAAAGCTAATCCTCCAGCAGGTCTTCAGAGGCAATGTATCAAACAGGTGTGATTGCCCTTACTTCTCCTATGGAGCAGCTGGTGGATTTAAACAATGTCGTGGTATAGTCTGTAGAGAGCTGTGCTTCTACCTCACAGGCTGCCCTTCCCTGCTAATTTCAATCTGCTGGTAGCTCCGAGGGGGAAATGGGCAATCTCCTCTTCTACAATTTTACAGCTTCAGAGACATCCTAGAGGGTCAACTACCAGTCAGTTCAGACTCCACAGCAGTGAAGATGAGTGAGGAATCAAAAGGTATTAAGTCTTCCTCCTATCAATCACAACTTCTAGAAGCACTATGAAAAGTAGAGTCCCTTAGTGGTGCAAACAGTTAGCATCCTCTGTTGCTAACTAGAATATTGAGCCCACTCAGAGGCACCTTAGAAGAAATGCCTGATGATTTCCCCCAAAATCAGCTACATGAAACACCATTGAGCGTGGTTCTGCTCTCCTATGCGTGAACTCAAGATGAATCAAAACTGACTCAACAATTCCTGGTAGCTACTGTGGAGAAGTCAGCGTATCAGTGTATTTTGAGTCACAGAGGAAATGGAACAATAGATTCCCGTAAATGTAAAGGCTCATAAAAGGTCCCTTAGTTTAAAAACCACTCAGATTTAAATCTCTACTGCATCATCCCTAACAAGGGTCATTCTAGCCTGATGCACTCAGAAAACAAGCCAGTTCCCAAGTGGTTTATTAGTTAGCAAGACAAGAGAAAATATAAGCCTGCAGATGAAAAACAAAATTATAAACACTCTGTGAAAACAATTTTAGTCACTGAGGAAATGACAAGGCTGGAGCTTTGTTTTTGTTTCTTGATGTTAATCTGACACATGACTTTGGTTTTGGGTTCCATGTAAGGACAGCATCAAAGCACCACACTGCCCACAGGGAATGAGGCTTCCTTGAAAATCTTGCCTCCATACTTATGCAGAAATGGCCAAATCACTATAAAGTTCACAGATTGCCAATAGTCCTAAAATTGGCAGCATTTCGGTAATAAACTCAATTCCTACCGCATCTCACAGCCCTTAAATGAGAGAGACAGATGGGCAAGGGGAGGGCCCCTGCTGGCCTGAACAGTTTGGTAGATTAAACTAAGCCTGACTTTTTCAGCAGTAAGGATCGCACAGCCCTCCTACATAACCCAACAAGTTGGAAGAGCATAAGACAGGTAAACATGGATCTTTTGCCACCATATTAGCACGTGGGTTTTATAATCCCCAAATTTACCCAGAAGGGAGAAAAGAGCAGTTAACTTAGGGCAGAGCCTATCAACTGTGCTGTAGTTCTACCATTTACACCCACACAGCTCCTGTGCCATCTAGAAAAATTATATATATAAAATAAGCCTTAAAGCAAGCTTTGCAAATATCCTTAGTTGTTGAAGCTTGACAGAGACCACATAGCCTTTCTCTCATCTCCATCAAGGAAAGTCTGACCCTTTGGAAAATTACTTAACCTCTCTCTTGCCTTAAGACTCTCTTACACAAAATAATAATCTTAAAGTGCTACTTGCAGTGTTTCTTTACCTCGCTAAAAATATCTAATGAGGTCACATTAATAAGTGAATAGGATTCTATTTCCCTTTTAACCCATCTCCAAAGTGTTATCTCTCCTGCCCAGAGCTGCTCACCACCCCAACAATGCCTTGAGTGAGGGTCCTAGTCCCCACACCTCTGCTTACATTCACTCATGTAAATGTCCTGCCTCAATTTACATACACTTTATCCCTACCCTGTGGATTCCTCGAATCTGGATAATGTGAATAATTTCTTGGTTCATGATGGTGATGTTTATTTAGTTATTAATATGAACTGTCCAGTAGTAGTCTTGTAGGGAGTATTGGGAGCTTATTAGTAAGGAGCTGGGCTGCCAACTTGAAGGCATGCTGTTCAAATCCACCAGATGCTCCACAGGGGGGAAAAATATATATGGGCAATCTCTTCCAGAGCAATTTGCTGTCTCTGAAAAGCCACTGAAGGGTCAGCTATGAGTCAGTTCAGACTCCACAACACAAAACAACAGAATAGCAGTCCTGCAGGAATCCCTGGGTGATGCAAAGGGTTGATGTACTTATACCAACCAAGGATTAGAGGTTTGAATCTACCCAAAGACACCTTGGCAAACTGCCTTTGAAATAAAAATTATGTGGAGCCCTCTTCTACTCTAACACACATGGAATTATGTGTGATGGAATCAATTCTATGGCAACTGGCTTAGTATTTTTAGATGTCTGCACACACGACACTCACCTTCCCAAACGGTGCAGACTGTTACCACTTCAGTGTTCTTCTTCTGGGGCTAGAGTTGTCAAATATGGTGCAGGAGGCCTATTTAAACTTTAATTTCAGATGAACAAAAAATAATCTAACAGTATGAGTAGTCCCATGCAATATTTCAAGTTCATCCTGGGGGAGTGTTGTCATCTCAAAAGCTACTTTTTAATGCAATCTCAAAATAAGTTTCTATGTAATATTTTGAACATACGTTAACTAAAACATTACTTATTATTGATCTGAAATTCAAATTTAACTATAGGTCCCTATTTGTTTTTATTTGCTAAATCCAAATAAAGCCCCGGGTAGGACACCTATGTCACTTAAAGTGTCCAGAACAAGGTTCCAGCACAGTGATTGCCCAGCAGCATGCGCGGATTGGTTGTGTTGTTATAACTTAATCTAGATAAGCTTGAGAATGACAACAGCTCCTGTAGTTGGTTCTTGATTCTAAAGGACCCAGTTTCTATATCTCTGCCTTTCAGAGTAGTCAAGACTCTGAGCCAGACAGAATTTATACCAGGATATGGGAACAGTACGTGGAAACCAAAGAAAATGTCCTGATGTTGAGGTCAAAACACTATTCTAAGCCCTGGGTATAAAGCAGCCTCCAGAACAAGTAACCCAAGGACCAAATGTGGACCAGAAGAGAGGGGTCTACAGAAAGAAAGTGAGCATATTTATGAGAGTGCATTCAGAGGACATCACAGCAGATATCCTGATGCAGATATATGAGAAAGAGAATCTTATAAAGCATCTACTGGAAAAAAACATCTCGGGCCTGAGCGCATTCCTTCCCTTGAATTTACTAAAGTCAGTCTTCTGACTTGTGTTCTTATTATGTTCCGTTGAGTTGTCTGCGACTCATAGCGACCCTATATACAACAGCCCTAAACCCTGCTCTATCCTGTGCCAGTCTCACTGTCTCTGACACACCCACGCCAGTTACCCCAGTCACTGATTCAATCTACCACATAGAGGGCTTTCCTCTCCTGTGTTGTCCCTCCACCCTCCCAAGCATAATGTGCTTCTTCAAGGACTGGTCCCTCCTTACAATGTGTCCAAAGTATGTCAGATGAAGCCTCAGAATCCTTGCCTCCAAGGAGCAGCCTGGCTTCACCTTCTCCAGGATGAACCTGTTCATTTTCTTAGCAGTCCATAATATATTCAATACTCTTCTCCCACAGCTCAAAGGCATCAATTTTCCTTCTATCCTCCCTAGTCATTATCCAGTTCTCTGTTGCATAGCAAGTGATTGCAAAGTATATGGCCTGTATCGAGCACACCTTAGTCTCCAGAGTGACACCATTGCTCTTCAGTGCTTTAGAGAAGTCACTAACAGCAGACTTTCCAATCACAATATATTTTTCCATTTCCTGGCTGCTAGTGCCAAGAGTGTTGACTGTGGAGTCATGCAAACTTACTCTTTTTCCTATGCATTTTCAGACTGTTCTATGTCAGCTTTCAATATTTATGCCTATTCTGAGAAAAGATGATCCAGCAGAACATAGAAGTTATTGGGAAATATCATTAATATAGCATACAAGTAAAATCTTGTGGGAGATTATTTTTAAAACATCTGGAATAGGATTTCAATAGTTAATTGGAAGAATTCAAGCTCTATCTAGAGAACAGCGCAGAAGGGGAAGACCCTCTATGAGGTGGATTGATTCAGTAACATCGGGATGGGTGTGTCAGAGGCAGTGCGATTGGCATAGGATAGAGCAAGGTTTAGGGTTGTTGTACATAGGGTCGCTATGAGGCACAAGTGACTGGACGGCACATAACAACAATAACAATACTGACATCAGATGGTGAGTGAAAGCAGAGACTATCAGAAGTATGTTTATCTGTGTTTTATTGACTATGCAAAGACATTAACTATGTGGCATGACAAAATACAGCTAACTTTGAAACAGATGAGAAAGAAGAACACTTACCTGTATTTATGCAGAACTTATCTGTAAACTAAAAAGCAGTTGTTTCAACAGAAATAATACATGATTTAAGATTGGGAAAAGTGTGCATCAAGGTTGTATCCTTTCACAATATCTATTCAATTTGTATGCTGCACAAATAATTAAAAAATATGGATTATATGAAGAAGAATATGACATCAGGACTGGAGGAAGACCTATCAACAACCTGTAATATGCACATGGCACAATCTTTTTGGTGAAAACCAAAGAAAACTAAAAGTACTTTTAAAGGAAATAAAAGTCTATAGTCTTCAATATGGATTATCCTTAAACATAAAGGGGGGGAAATTGCAATTAGGTCAATAAGTAATAACACTATAAGTGAAGAAAATACTCAAGCTGTCAAAGAGTTCAATTTATTTGGATCTGCAATCATCACCCATGGAAGTAGCAATCAAGAGTCATGACAGGAGTC
>NW_006399769.1:25484462-25491450 GCF_000299155.1 Elephantulus edwardii
AGCTTTAGCACAATGAAGACTGTGAGGATGGTGTAGGAAGGGACAAGTTCCAATCTGAGTTGGAGTCAACTCCGTGACATTCCCAGTAACAACTACATGTCACCTTTCTTCTTGAGGAAGCAAAATGGCTATATCGTTCCAAATTCATGCCCCACCAGAGACAGTCACGGGAGAAGAATCCATGATTCTTAGAAGAAGCATAAATCTGTGATGGTACTATACTAAACAGACCAGAAGTTTACTGCAGCAAACACGGGAAGATAAACTGTATGGAGGTCACAACAGGTCACAGAAGGAAAGGAAAGAACATAGCAGCTTTTCAGATTATCCAACCACCTTCCCCAGCATGTTCCCTAAAATCTTTCTCTCCCACACCGTGATCACTTCATCATCAGTAATTCCTGAACTCCCTCAATCCTGGATGTTTCCTCTTGGCTCTCACCAGGCAAGTCAAACCGCTGACACAGAACAACAGGCCACAGAGTCCTCTACTGATAGAGAGACTGACTGACAGACTCTCAGGTCTCTGTGGTGTGGTGTGGTGGAGACTGCCTTGACCACAAAGCTAGAAAAATAATCTGCATTTGAATCCCATCAAGGCCTTTAAGGTGGATTATCATCTCTATACCACAGTTTCAAAATCTATGAAACAAGAAGCTATAAAAAACAATGAGTTCAGTAATGACAGACTTTTTTTCCCCCTTCCTCACACACACACACAAAAACAACCCAAAACAATTGTGGCAAGTTTGACTGTGTGGATCACAACAAGCTGTGGCTGACTCTGAGAATGGGAATCCCAGAACCTTTGATCGTGCTAATGCGAAACTTATACTTGGACCAAGAGGCAGTCGTCAGAACAGAGCAGGGAGACACTGGATGGCTCAAAATCAAGAAAGGGGTCTCTCAGGGATGTATTTTTGTCTCCATACCTTTTCAATCTGTATGCAGAACAGATCATCTGAGACGCTGGGCTCAGGATTGGTGGAAGAGTCATCAACAACCTGCATTATGCATATGACACAACCCTGCTCGCTGAAACTCTTGCTGCAGAAGGTCAAGGACTGCAGCCTCCTATATGGATTGAAGCTCAATATAAAGAAAACAAAGATTCTCACCACTGAGCAAATTGGCAGCATCAGTATGGATGGTGAAGAGATTGAAATAGTTAACAGTTTTAGTTTACTTGGTTCCACAGTCAACACTCTTGGTAACAGCAGCCAGGAAATCAGGAGACGAATTGTATTGGGAAAGTCAGCTGTGAGGGACCTCTCAAGAATACTGAAGTGCAACAACGTCAGGCTGGAGACTAAGGTGGGTCTGATCCAGGATATAGTCTTTGCAATTACATGCTATGCATCGGAGAGTTGGACAGTGAATAGGGATGATAGAAAGAGAATTTATGCCTTTGAGTTGTGGTACTGGAGAAGATTGTTGAATATACCATGGACTGCTAGGAGAACAAACAGATTTGTCCTGAAGAGGGTAAAGCCAGAATTTTCCCTAGAGTCAAGGATTCTGAAGCTTCGTCTGACATACTTTGGGCATGTTGCAAGGAGGGACTGGTCCTTGGAGAGGGACACCATGTTTGGGAGACTGGAGGGACAGCACAGGAGAGGAAGACCCTCAATGAGATGGATCAGTTCTGTGAAAGGAGTGGTGGGAATGAATGTGTTTGAGACAGCGAGGCTGGCACAGGATAGACTGGCGTTTAGGGCTTTTGTACATAGGGTCGCTATGAGTAGCAAATGACTCGATGGCACATACAACAACAACACAGGGCCAGGGGAGGAAACCCAGTGAGTCCATCTTGATATTTGAAAGACTCTTAATTGTGAACAATTAATAAATTATAATAATCTTATAAGAAGAATTTTTTACTGAAAAGTAGAAGTGAAGGAAGAGTTAGAAATAGCTATGAAAATGTATAAATTAGCAGATCTAGTTGGCATACAAGGTAAAGTATTAATAGAACTGACAGACACACCTACGGGTTCTTTCTCCTGTCTCGAAGATGTGTGTGAAACTGAAATGACTAACAGGGTGCTGAGGAACTGTTGTTAAATCTTTACATCTTAATAAATATCTGGGAGAAAGAGTGATCAGTAAGTTAATGAGATTTTCCTGATGTTACAAATCTGAGAGATGTTGCAAATATCAGTGAACAAAGATAAAACGATAGAAAAAACAAATAACAAGCTTTGAAACACAGCCTAAATAGAATTGCATAAAATTCAACATGAAAAATGCTAACTCATTCAGCTGAGAAGCTCACCATGCTCAAGGGACCAGAGGAAATAGGGAACTAATAATGATAAAAGACGCCAAGGGGCAAACAAGAATAGCAAATTAGAAAGGAGTTTATATTACAAGCTTGGCCAGGAAGAGCAGTGAACACTACCGTTCGGGTACATGTATACACTTTTGTTATTCCACTGAGTAAACAAAGAGCATGAATCTACTGAGACTGCTCTAAGGTTGCTGTACCAAGTCTGGAGAGTTAGAAGTTTGTCAGGTTGTATCTAAAGTGAAAGGGAAGAGTAGCAATGAATAAAAGTGCTATGATAAAGGAAATGGTAATTCCCAGGGAGAAAAAAAGCCTGAGCAGTTCATAAAAATAGAGAAGCACATGGAATTGGTCCTTAAATGCGCAGGAAAAAATTGTAATGAAAGGTGACATTTGGTCTTAGCAGAAAGTAAAAATAAGGAGAGATTTTAGGACAGAGAAATGAAGTGTAATTGCCTGGTAAACTCATGAAGAATGAAGCCATGACTCTAAATTCCTTTAGTCCATCTTTCCTTAAGCTTATAGGACCAGTGGGGGGGAAAATTTAAAGAATGTTTCTCCTCCTGTTATGCAACCTCAGTGCAATGGACCTCACTCACAAAACAGTCTCTTTGCAAGAAAAGGTTTATGTTTGGAAGAAATATTTATTCCTTTTTTCAGAGAGTTTATCTCTCAAACAGAAACCCTTGCTCCCTACAGTTATTGTGTGTCCCAAGACCCAGTTTGAGCAGAGACTCAAATCCCAAGGCAGATTCACCTTAATAAGTGACATTTCCATTACCAAAGAGGACATGTAACTTCAACACATTCCTTTCACTTAGAAAGTTCTGACAAAGGTCACACAATGTAGGAGGATTAGTGATGTGTTCCAGAACTTCAAAGTAAGGAAGAGTTACAGTCCTAAAATATGAATTAAGTGCCAACCATTATAATGTCAAAAGTGTCAGAATTATAAAAGTTATATCTGGCAGTTTTGGGGTATTGGGAGAAAAAGGGCAGGTATTGCATTAAATCCAGTAAATTTTTAGGACTGAAAAGGAGGTAGGACCTGTGGGCACATCGGGTAGATTTAGGCAGAAGGAGGTAAAAAAAAATCACCACATGAAAGCAGCAAGAGTGGAAAAGTAGAAATAATAGTAAGGAAAGAAAGAGACTTAAACCTCTCTACACATTTTACTGAAAGTTCCCAAAGGCTAAATTCAGTATCTCACTCATTAAAGCTCTGATCCAAAGAATATAATGGAACTTAAATATACAACACTGTAAGAGGTCCATGTTATTCTAAATGGAAAAAGTGACTTTGAGGATTTTGGAGGAAAAACAGATGTTGTTTTTGTTGTTATTGTTAGATACAGTCAAGTCCCTTATGACTCATAGAGACCATGTTAACAATAGATCTGAACCTAGTCTTTTCTTGTATCATCTTCATCATTTCTGATGCACTTGAGCCAATTGCTGCAGTCACTGTGTCAGTCCTGCTTGTCAAGGATCTTCCTCTCTTTCGCTGACTCCTCCACTTTTCCAAGCATGATTCCTCTCCAAGGAATAACCTCTTATAGCAACAGGTCCAATGTATGACAGACAAACCTTCGTCATCCTTGCCTTCAAGGAGCAGTCTGGCTGTAATTATTCCAAGACATACCTTTCTGGTTTTTTGGCAAACCTTTGGGTATTATTCAGTACTCTTCTCCAACACCACAACACAAAGTTATCAATATTTTCTACTTCATCCTTATTGGTTATTTAGGTCTCAGATGCATAGCAAATCATTTAAAAAGACCATGGCCTGTTAAATTAGTTAATTAATCAGGCATACCTTAGTCTTCAAACTAACAGCACTGATCTTTGATAATTTGGAGAAGTCCATGTCCCTGACTTGCTCAATACAATACATCTCCTGACTGCTTGTGCCAAGGATGTTGATTGGAGATCCATGTAAGATAAAGTCATTTACAACTTCAATCTTTTCTCCAGCTACCATGATGTTGCTTATCAGTCCAGTAATAAAAATTTTTGTCTTCTTAATGTTGTACTACAATTTATATTGAAAGCTATAGTCTTTGATCTGCAGAAAGTGAATGATTCACGTCGTTCTCATTTTCAGCAGAGATGTGTCATATGTATAACACAAGTTCTTGATTAGTCTTCCTTCAATCTTCTTTGCTAAATGAGAGAAAATGATTGGCTTGCTATTGAGGCCTAGTGAAGACTATCATAGGAAACCAGGACACAGGAAAACTAAGCATTTGTTGCTTCCCACTGTCCATGAATGGTGGTATGCCCAGAAGCACCATATTATCAAGTGAACATAGTATTTAGGAGATTGTTGTTGTTCTGTGACATCGAGTTGCGTGTGACACATAGTGACCCTATGTACAGCAGCCCTAAAACCTGCTCTATCCTATGTCAATTTTACTGTCTCTGACACACCTACCCCCATTACCCGACTCACTGAATATTTGTGAGATTAGTTTTGCCAAATTCATGGCAGTAAAAGTATCTTATTGTTGTTGTTAGGTGCCATCAAATCAAGTAAAACTCATAGTGACCCTATTCTGAACCCTGTCCTATCCTGTACCATCCTCACAATTTCTGTCATACCAAAACCCATTGTAGCAGTCACTACATCAATCCATCTGGTTGAGGCTCTTCCTTTCTTTTCCAACCTTTCAGTTTTCCAAGCATAATGTTCCCCTCTGAGAGACAGCTTTCTTTAACAACATGCCTAAATTATGTGAGACAAAGCTTTTTAATATTTGTCTCCAAGAAGCTTTCTTGCTGAACCCTTACCTAGACATATCTGTTTGTTCTTTTGATCTATTCAATACTATCTCCAACACCAAAATTCAAAGGCATCAACTCTTCTTCTGTCATCTATATTCATTGTCTACTTCTCACAAGCATAATAAAAAGATGGAAAAGATCATAGCCAATATTAGGCACACCGTAGTCCTAAAACTAACATCATATTCCTCAGTAATTAGGAAAGGTCCCTGACTGCAGACTTTCCCAATGCAATACATCTCCTGATCTCCTGACTATTGACACCAAATGCATTGGTGGGGGTCCAAGATAGAAGAAGTCATTGACTTCAAAAGTCATGTGGCTCAGTGATTACTCCTGACGTCTCTGTTCTGAAAGATCACTCTAAAAGGGTTTTAAAGTCTAGAGAAAAGTTCTCTATCACCAGTTGACCCGCAGATCATTTCAAACCCAATTGATCCAATCTGCCACCACTGGAAAGTAGATTACTACTGTGTGTAGACTCTTTAGCAAGTCTTCTTGTGAGTAATTTTTGATTAGGCAGAGAGAGCCTGAGTAGAAATGTGCATACTTATTGCTTGCTTGTTTGTTGCCATCTAATCTACATTGTTATGTTGACTACAACTCATAGCAACCCTATGAACAATGGATCAAACCTTTGCATTATCTTACACCATCTTCACCCACTGTGTTCAAAACCGTTATTGCAGTTGCTATGCCAATCCATCTAGTTGAAGGTCTTCCTTTCTTTCTCTGCCCCTCTACTTTTTTTAGCAAAATATCTTTTTCCCAAGGGCTGGTCTCTCCTGGTGACATGTATATGAAATGGCCCAAAGTATGTGAGATGAAGTTTCATCATCCTTGCCTCTAAACATCATTTTGTTTGCACTTCCTGCCAGACAAACTAATTTGTTCTTTTAGCAGTTCACAGTATATTCATTATTTTTCATCAACATCACAATTCAAAGACATTTTTTTCTTCTTCAATATCCTTATTCATTGTCTAACTTTCAGATGTATCGGAAACAACAGAAAATCATATGCAGCTTAGTCTTTAAAATAATACCTTTACTCTTTAATACTTTGAAGAAGTCCATGACAGCAGATTTTCCCAGTGCTTCTCTGCACTAAAATCAAGTGTAATCAATTTTGTTGTTGTTGTTGTTGTTGGAGACCACAAAGTCAGAATGAACCCATAGCTGACCCCCCCTGGTGGGTTTTCAGAGGCAGTTAATCACATGGGAAGAGATTGCTCAACCATCTCTTGAACAACAGCTGGTGTCCTCTAACCACATGCCTTTGGTATTACAGCACAGCTTCTTGCCACCAGGCCACTGTCAATAGTTAATGGTTCAGCCAGAATATTAGCAACTTAAAAGGATCATTTTCCATGGAAAATTTGTGAAAAGGAGATTAGGGGGAATGTTAAATATGTGAACCTATCAGAAGGGAAACAGTGTAGAGATGTTTTTAGTATCATATGAGAAATTACCCAAGTACCCCCACTGGATAGAAGACTTTCTATAAGTATGTGGATGTTAGGCAGCCTCTTTCTTCTGCCAACATTTGCTTTCGTATTGGGTTGATGAACAAGGTAGTCATGGAGGCAGAAATGTATGTTATTTATAAGTTCAACAATATAGATTTCTTCCGGCCAAAGTTGACAATGTCACACACATGTCTAACTGCTTGTAGAATAATGTACACATTACAGCACTGTGTATCAAAGGACCCAGTGAGCCAACTGATGGTTACTTTTTAATTCTATCACTTCCTTTAGGAGAGGATAGGTATTTGTCCTTACTTTGCCCTTTATTTTTTCTGATCTTGTTAATTACAGTGTTCCTGGAAGCCCTATCAATTAACACCATTCAAAAACACATATTATTTCTTCTGCCAAAGTAGAATGTCTATCTGCGCTTCATTGACTATGCAAAG
>NW_006399769.1:25492425-25493995 GCF_000299155.1 Elephantulus edwardii
CTCAACTTCATACAAAATAAATATGACAGTAGGCTACTGTCTATAAGATTAATCAGTTCATATACGCTATCATCCAGAATATCTGTAGGGAGATGGCTTACTGAATAGGAAATTTAGATAGCAGTTCGTGAAACTGAAGTGCAAGTCAATTGAATGCAACATATACTATGAATGAGAAACAATATAAGTTGTTGCTTATTCTCTGGTCAGAATACATATAGAGACAAACCTAGGAGTGACTAACTTCTGAAAGTCTGTTTCCCAACTCTTCCATACTAGTGTTTGATAAGTTAGAAGTAGTGTGCACCAAGGATACAATCATGACTGTAGTGGAAGCGAAATATGACAGTTAGGATTTCTTGAGATGCAAAGAAAAAAAAACGAAACCAACAACCTAAAGTGCTATCTTTCTGACTGGGACAGTGATCTGATTATCAAGATGAAGTGAAAATGTTCTTTCACAATGGGAACAGTTTAAAAATAATGTTGGGTTTTCAGGAGGATCTTTTTTATTTCCATATTTAAAGGTAACACTTACTGGAAGACAACAGCACCTCTGAACAAGTAAGATTTGGAGTCCACAGAACAGAGATGTAGAATATCGGTAAGGAATGCTAAAGAATAGGGGTTATTGCCGTGTTCTACGTGGAAATAAATCAGAACAGAGCTCTTCGGATCTGAAGGAATAATCACTTTTACTCAATGATATGGTCACTGCCTTTAATGATTTACAATAATCAGCATAAGGTTAAACAGAATAGGAGTTCTCAAGGACCAGTTTCTCCCAAATAGCTCCTGCGCAAGGGTAGGATTTTTTGTATCACTTCTATGCATATCTTTTATTGTGACATGAATGAGAAAGCAAAAGGAAACTAAGGCCTGAAGTTTTTATAGTATAATCTCAAGGGGACTAAGTGCTTTGCTGCATCAAACCAAGAAAAGATATAAGAGGAGGATGCCTGGGTTTGGGTGCAGGCAACAAAGGCATCCTGTGAACAAGAAGGTGTCTGTGTGCAGGTGCAGTCAGCGTCATACTGCTTCCTCTCTAGCACGGAGAAGGGAGCAGATCTGGTGGCGTAGTCAATAGGGAGCTCCTTCTCAGGCTGTTCAAATCTACAAAAGACTCCATGGGAGAAAAATGGGCACTTTCCTTGCAGGTGATTTACAATCAAGAAAACTCACTAGAGGATCACCTCTGAGTCAGTTCTGACTCAACAGCAATAAGCTTGAGAGCTTTAAGATTAGTTCTGCTGGTTAACGGTACAGCAAGTTAAAATCACCACGGGGATCAGCTCACCTGAGTACCTACTACAGTCAATTAAGCAGTCACAGACAGTCATGGAGACAGAGAAAATTACTGTAAGCTCATAACAGAAAAGGAGACTTCTATGACAAGAAGACGCTGGGAAAAAGATGGCCAATTCTTAACCTTATCAGAGAATATTCTGAGCTCAAGATCTCAGTGTAGATAGTGTGGATGTGAATAATAGAGATAGATTGTCCTTCCTAACAGAGTCAGAAAACAAAAGCATCATGAAATAGAAAAATAATATTTAAAATAACTATGAAC
>NW_006399769.1:25494627-25496534 GCF_000299155.1 Elephantulus edwardii
AAGACCCTCTATGAGGTAGATTGATTCAGTGACTGGAGTAATGGGAGTGGGTGTGTTAGAGACAGTGAGATTGGCACAGGATAGAGCAGGGTTTAGGACTATTGTACATATAGGGTCACAATGAGATGCAGGCGAGTCAATAGCACATCACAACAATAACCATCACGTCAGAAACAACTCATAGCTGAACTTCCGATGGGTTTTCAGAGAGAGTAAGTAGCTTGAGAGGAGATTGTCCATATGTCTCCAGGAGAGCAGCAGATGGACTCAAACTGTACATTTTTGCACTGGCAGCACAATTCCTTATCACTAAGCCATCCGAGTTGGGAATACTGGAACAATGTCATGATGGAACAAGAGTTGTTTGACTTCGAGCTTGATAGATTTGACTCTTGAGCCTTGACTATATTCACCTGCACAAGTTGTACTTATATAAAGGTAATAGATACGGGCAAAATATTGAATGATTCCAGAAGCATCAAAAGAATATGAAAGGAATACAGAATCATTGTACCAAATAAGAATTGGTCAACACTGAACCACTTTAGGAAGCAGCAAGCAATTAAGAACCAGTGGTACTGCAGAAAGAAATTCAAGTTGAACAGAAAACATTGGTTAAGAAAATAAGGCCTCAATAATTAACATGCTTCAATAACCAGCTGCAGTCTTGGATGTGCTCACTAGTCTATGCCAAGAAATTTGGAAGACAATTATTTGGTCAAATTATTAGAAGAGATGCATTGTTGTCCCCCTCGGGGGAAAAAAAAGGTGATCCAAGAGTGGGGAAATTTTCTAACAATGTAACATATCACTTGCAAGAAAAATCTCTCTGAAGATTATTTTACAAGATCCAATTAGAAAACATCTAGGCAACTTCAAATTCAAGTTTACAGAAGAGGCCTTGGTTCTAGGAATATTATTGCTGATGCCAAATGGATCTTAATTGAGAGCAGATAATACCAGCAAGATCTTTATGTGTATCTTACAAACTATGAAAAAGCATTTGATTATGTCAATCATGACAAATTATGCAAGACATTGAGAAGAATGATAATTCCATAAAAATTTGTTCATAGGAAACCTGTACATAGACCAAGAAGTCATTGTCTAAGCAGAAAAGGTAACTTAGCATTGTTTAAAAATCAGAAAATGTGTGCATCAGGGCTGTATCCTTTATCAATATTTATTTAATTTGACAACCCTTTGTCCTCTTCCTTTCCAGCCAGGCCCCGGCACTGTGGTCCCTACAGAGAAAGGTGGTAGGAAGAAGAAAGGCTATCTGCAATCAACAAAGTGGTGACTGGAGAGTACACCATCAACATTCACAAGCACATCCATGAAGTGGGATTTAAGAAGCATGCCCCTCAGGCACTCAAGAAATTTGCCATGAAGAAGATGGGAACACCAGATGTTTGCATTGACACCAGGCTTAACAAAGATGTCTGGGCCAAAGGAATAAGGAATGTCCCATCCCACATCCGTGTACAGTTGTCCAGAAAACATAATGAGGATGAGGATTCCCCAAAGAAGCTGTATACACTGGATAACTATGTACCTGCCACCACTTTCAAAAACGCACAGACCATCAATGTGAATGAAAGCTAATAGCTGATTATCAAATAAAGTAATAAAAGTGAAAAATATTTCTTTAATCTGTATGTTAAACAAATAGAGAAGCTCTATTATATAAAGAAGACTATTGCATCAGAATTAGAGAAGGATTCATCAGCAACCTGTGATATGCAGATGGAACAATTTTGCTTCTAGAAAATGAAGAAGATGTGAAGCACTTGCTGCAAAAGAATAAAGATTACAACCTTCAAAAGTAATTACATTTAATGCTCTGCTGGTTGGATTGTAAAGTGGTTCAGCCACTCTGGAAGGCACTTTGACATTTCCTAAAAAAA
>NW_006399769.1:25496870-25517466 GCF_000299155.1 Elephantulus edwardii
CAAACCCTGCATATGACCATTATAATAAAAATAGATGAATAGCTAGTAAGATGTGGATAAAAGTCAAAAGGGGAAGAAGAGGGGGCAGGAAGACTGAAGGTGGAGAGGGAAGGAAATCATTAGGATAACAAAAGTTTGATGAGCAGCGGTAGTAGGGAATGATGGGTGTTTGTGAAGAAATTGGGAAAGATCCAATAGGGCATGAAAGATGGGCAATAGCAATAATAGATCAATATTGATTAATTTTATAAAACACAATGTACATGAGTGATTGTTTGAGACACAATGTGAATGTAGGACTGTGTGAAAATGCAATGAATATAAATGAGAGACAATATATACTAATTTTGTATGTAAGCCAATATAAAATATAAATAGAGGAGGAAATGGAATACATCTCAACATTAAGAAAACAAAATCCTTACCCATAGACTAAAAGGGAACACCTTTATATATTTGTTGTTGTTGTTGTTTGCCATCAAGTTGCCTGCGACTCATAGTGACCCTATATGCAGCAGCTCTGAAACCTGCCCTGTCCTGAGTCAGTCTCTCTAACTCTGGCACACCAACCCTCATTGCCCCAGTTACTGTATCAATCTATCTCATCCAGGGGTTTCCTCTCCTGCATTGTCTCTTCCTTCCAAGAATGATGTCCCTCTCTAAGGATCAGTGTCTCCTGGCCCTGTGCCCAAAGTGTGAGACAGAGCTTCAAATCTTATAGCTCCAAGTTGCTACACATGTCATCAGCAGCCATCGGTCTGTTCCAATCAATTAAATAGGTACCTGTATTTAAAAGTTCTTAGTATGGCCTGGACTGTTCTCCTGCCTAGAACATTAGACTGCTTCGTGGAGGCCCCTAGCCCTGCTGCCTAGAAGCCCCTCGCTTTGCTGTCTGGAGGTCCCCAGTCCCACTGCCTGGAGGACCTGGCCTTGCTGCCTGGACACTCCCGCTGGCTGCCTGGACTCCCAATCCCCATGGGCCAGAAGATCTGCACCCGTATCCCTGCCACTGGGACACTCCTGCCTGTCTCCTGGAAGCCCAGCCCACTGCCTGAAAGACCTGGCCCTACTTCCTGGATAACCTGCTGTCAACCCTGTGAACTGTGCCAGGGACAACAATTTCACAGGTGATCCCATTTCCTCTCCCCTCCCAGAGCCTGAGCTGCCTTTAGCCCTGGGCACCTTGGATCCACCTAGCTGTGGCAGTTGCCTGCCAGGGAAGACTGCTAAGTCACAGGCCATATCTCTCCCCAACTGAAGCACGTCTTTCTTCCCTTGAGTCAGCTGCCCTACCCTACTCTGGAGCAGTGACATCCTGAGCCAAGGTTTTCAGATCAAGTGCCTGCTAAGGTCTTAAGCATGAAAAACTCTACCACACTAATGTCAAGGAAGACTCAGACTACCTCACACACTAAACAACACCAAAACAAGTTTTCACCCCCCAAAAGTGACACAATATCAATGAATTTTCTGAAATCAGAAAGTCTGAAAGAACTTTTTGACACACAATTCAAAAGAACAATGATTGATTATTTGCAATGGTAAAAGACAAAGAATTACAGGATTCTGCAAGCAAAAACCAAGAGCAACTAAAAAAAACAAAAACAAAAGAACAAACAATCCAAAACAATGCAGATAAAACAAATGAAGCACTAGAAGCTCTGGAGGAAAAAGAAACCACAATCCAGAATATGAGAACCCATGTTTCAGATGCTGTCAACATGTTGGAAGACATATGAACAGAGTTGAAGAGATGGAACACAGAACCAATGAAATAGAAGATAGAATTATCACCACTGATCTGCTAGAACAAAAGGCAGAATCCAAAAGGAAGGAAAAAGAATAAAGCCCAATAATTATGTGGGATATAAACTATATTCAAGATGAATAACGTGCATAATCAGAATCCCAGAACAGGAAGAAGCAGGTAAAGACACCAAGAGAGTTGTGGAAAAATTACTAGAAGAAAATTGTCCAGGCATAATGAAAAATGAGAGAATATATATTCAGGAAGCTGAGCGAAAAGCACCAAGACATATCATAGTAAAATTTGCCAGAGCCAAAGATAAGGAGAGGATTCTGAAAACAGCTAGAGAGAAACAAAGAGTAACCTATAAGGGAAAGCTGTTGTTGTTGTTGTTGTTATGTGCTATCGAGTCACTTGCGACTCATAGCCACCCTATGTACAACAGCCCTAAACTCTGCTCTGTCCTGTGCCAATCGCACTGTCTCTGATACTCCCATCCCGATTATCCCAGTCACTGAATCAATCCACCTCATAGAGAGCCTTCCCCTCCTGCAGTGTCCCTCCACCCTCCCAAGCGTGATGTCCTTCTCCAAGGACCTGTCCCTCCTACAACATGTCCAAAGTATGTTAGACAGAGCCTCAGAATCCTTGCCTCCAAGGAGCCACCCGGTTTAACCCTTTCCAGGATGAATCTGTTTGTTTTCCTAGCAGTCCATGGTATTAGAGTGAATGCTGATTTCTCAACAGAAACCATGCGAGCAAGAATACAGTGGAAAGACATATATTGAATACACAAAGAATATAACTATCAACAAGAATATTGTACGTAGTAAAACTGTCCATCAAATATGAAGGAAAGATCAAGATATTCTCAAAAAAGCAGAACCTAGGGGAGTTTGTAAAAACAAGACCAACATTGCAGGAAACACTGAAGAGACGTCCTTCTCGCAGAGGTGCCACAGAAAGCAGGATGGACAAAAGTAGCCAGCAATAACACCAAAAAGAACTCAACAAAATGATAGCAATATAACCTAGCCTCTCAATAATTACACTGAATGTAAATGGTTTAAACATATGACTGAAGAGGAAAAAGAGTAGCAGATTGGCTAAAAAAACCAAAACCTGTCAATATGCTACCTGCAAGATACACAACTGAAAAGTGAAGATAAATAAAGATCAAAAATAAAAGGGTTGAAAATATATATCAAACAAATAGCAACCAGAAAAAAAGCAGGAGTAGTGAGTGATATTAATCCCTGATAAAATATATTTCAATGCAAAAACCATTACAAAGGACAAGGAAGGTCACTACATAATGCTTAAAGGATCAATAGAACAAGAAGACATAACAATAATAAATATCCTTTCACTAAATGATAAGAGATGAAAAATATTCAAAGCAAACATTAACAAAACTGAAAAAAGAAATAGATAACACCACAATCGTAGCCAGAGACTTCAAGACACCACTCTCAAAAAAAGATAGAACTACCAAAAAGAAACTCAACAGAGATGCTGAAGAATTAAACCACACAATAAACCAACTTGATCTCATAGATATATATAGGCTAATGCATCCAAAAAAAGTTGCAATATACCTTCTTCTGCAATGTGCATGAAATGTTCTCCACAGTAGATCACATTTTAGTTCACAAGGCAAGCATCAACAAATTCAAAAACATAGATATAATACAAAGCATCTTCTCAAACTACAATGCTACAAAACTAGAAATTAATAACAAGAAGATAAAGGAGAGAAAAACATACATTTGGAAGCTGAACAACACCTTGCTTAAACATGACTGTGTAATAGATGATATAAAAATGAAATGAAAAAGTTTCTTGAAATAAATGACAGTGAAAACACAACAATGAAAACAAAACCTCCGAGAAACAGCTAATGCAATAATTAGAGGTCTATTTATAGCAATAAGCAAACACATCAAAAGGCATTAAAAAATTATAATTGACTCTCTAACTCAACATCTCCAACAAATTGAAAAAGAACAGTGAGAAAATCTGACACCCTCTTAAAAAACTGAAATTATAAAAATAGGATGGAAATAAATGAAATAGAAAACAGAAAAACAATTGAAACCATCACAAAACTAGGAGTAGGTACTTCAAAAAGGTTAATAAAGTCCACAAAACATTAACACAAGTAACAAAGGGAAAAAAAGAAAGACACAAATAATCTGAAGAAGAGATGAAAGGGGCAATATCACTACAACAACTAAATAAAAAATAAAATAAAAAGGCTAAAAATGTAATATTATGGAAAAATCATACTCAAACAAGTATGAAAACCTAGAAGAAATGGACAAATATTTAGAAACTCACAACCTACCTAACTGACACTTGAATAGACACATTACAAAAGAAAAAATTGAAAAGGCAATTAAACAATTTAAAAAAATAAAAAAGCCCTGGACCAGATGGTTTTACAGATGAATTTTATCACTCAGTGAAGAATTGTCACCAATTCTACAGAAAGTATTTCAGAAAATAGAAAAAGATGGAATTCTCCCAGACTCATTCTAGGAAGTAAACATATCCTTGATACCAAAGTCAGGTAAAGACACCACCACAATAGATTATATAGGTCAGTATCCCTCATGAACATAGTTGCAAAAATTCTGAATAAAATCCTGGCCAATAGTATCCAACAGTACATAAATAAAGACAAAACAAAACCCCACAATTGACCATGACCAAATTGGTTAGATTCTTAACAGGTATGTAAGAATGGTTCACCATGGGGAAGCGAGCTGGTGAGGAGGGGTGAGCAGGGAGAAAATTGCAGCAATGAATGAATGGAAATCCAAAACCTCTGTAAAAAAAAAAATAAAATAAAAGAATGGTTCAACATAAGAAAAATAATCAGTGTAATTCATCACATTAACAAAGCAAGAACAAGAAACACATGATCCTATCAATTGAAGCTGAAAAGGTCTTTGACAAAATTCAACACACTTTCCTGATTAAAATACTCAACAAAATAGGAAGAAAGAAGAATTTCCTCAACATAGTAAAAAGTATATATGCAAAACGAAGAGGCAACATCATTCTCAATGGAGAGAGATTAAAGCATTCCCTTTGAGAACAGGAACTAAGCAAAAATGTCCACTATCACCTTTTCTATTCAATATTATATTGGAAGTCTTAGCAATAGCAATAAGACAAGAGAAGAAAATAAGAGGTATCCAAAATGACAAAGAGGAAGCAAAATTATCTCTATATCCAGATGATATGATAATAGAAAACCTTAAAGACTCAGCAAGAAAACTACTGAACATAGTCGACCAGTTCAGCAAAGTGGCAGGATATAAAACCAACATACAAATATTAGTTGTATTTATCTACAGTGACAAAGAGAATCCAGAATTGAAGCTAAGAATAAAAATATCCATCACAGTAGCTAATCACAAGATTAAATACTGGGGAGTAAATCTAACCAGAAACACAAAAGAACTATTCAAAGAAAATTACAAAACTTTACTACAAGAAACAAAAAAAGACCTGGAGAAATGGAAGAATATGCCATCCTCTTGGATAGGAAGATTCAATATTGTGAAAATGACAATCCTACCAAAGGCAATCTATAAATTCAGTGCAATCCCAATACAAAAGCTAATTCTATTCTTAAATGAGATAGAAACAGCAATTTCCAATTTCATCTGGAGTGGAAAGAGACTCCGAATAAACAAAGCGCTCCTGAGAAAGAAAAACAAGGAAGGAGGCTTCTCACTCCCTGATCTCAAATCTTATTGCACTGCCATGGTGGTTAAGACAGCGTCATACTGGTACAGTGACAGAAAGATAGATCAGTGAATTGAGAACCCAGAAATCAGCTCATTTACTTATGCTCAACTGATTTTTGACAAGGAGATGAAATCAGTTAAGTGAGGAAATGAAAGCCTCTTTAACAAATGGTTGGGTATAATTGAAAAGCTGTAGAAAACTCAAGCAAGACCGTCACCTCACACCATACACAAAAACCAACTCAAAGTGGATCAAGGACATAGAAATAAAACCAAGGATAATAAACTTCATCAGGGAAAAGCTTGGAAGAACTCTAGAAACCCTAATCCATACCATGAGCAGTCTCCCAAGCATCCTGAAAAACCTACAACCAGAAGAGAATAAAATAAATGAATAGGACTTTCTAAAAAGCAAATCCCTATGCACATCTAAAGGCTTATCCAACAGGGTAAAAGGAAAGCCATAGACTGGGAAAAAGAATATTTTGTAATGACATGTCTGATAGGGACTTATATTTAGAATTTATAGACTACTCCAGCACCTCAACAAGATATAGGTAAACAACCCAATTGCAAAATGGGCACAAGGATATGAACAGACAATTCACCAAAGAAGACATTTAGGTGGCGAATGAACACATGAAGAAATGTTCAAAAATGCCTAGCTCTAAGAGAGATGTAAATAAAAACAACAATGAGGTATCATCTCACCCCTGCAAAAATAGCAAAGTTCAACAGAGCAGCAAATAAAAAATGCTGGCGAGTTTGTGGAGAATCTGGAAATCTTATTCACTGTTAGTGGGAGTGTAAAATGGTGTAACCCCTTAGGAAGGTAGTATGGCATTTTTTCAAAAAAGTTGCAAATATAAATACTATTTGACCCAGCAGTTCTGTTACTGGGAATATACCCTAAAGAAACCATAACTGCCCCCCAAACAGATACATGCACACCCATTTTTTTTAATTGCTGCATTGTTCATAATAGTAAAGAGATGGAAGAAACCCAAGTGTCTACCAACAAATGAGTGGATGGAGAAGCTATAGTATATTCACACGATGAAATACTACACAGCACTGAAAAACAAGGAACTCAAAATACAAAATGGATGACCCTGGAGACCATTATGCTGAGTAAAATATCTAAGTCACAAAAGGACAAATATTTCATAATGCCACTGTTATAAAAATGGACTGACATGGGGATTGGGGGGAAACTAAGAAAAGAGGGGATAAATAATGAACACAGCATTTAAATAGATGAGGGAAAGAATTGTCTAAAAGAAATATATAATTAGGTATTATTTGCATGACAACAGTCCAGAATAAGAGGTGCATAGCAAAGTGGACTGGGGGCTGGAGGAGGGAAGAGCTTGTGCAACAATGAAAAAATCTTTTTAAAGAGAAAATCACCTGGAGGGGAAGGGAGGGAGGAAAATGTGCAACAATGAATGAATAGAAATCTAAGTTTCCTGTAAACTTTCAACAAAATATCAACAAAACAAAAGGTTTTTTCATTTAAAAAAAAATTGTAGCCTCCAAGGAGAAACTTGGTTTCACCCTCTCCAAGACAGACCTATTTGTTTTCTTGGCGGCTCATGGTATGTTCAAGACTCTTCTCCAGCACAACTCAAAGGCACCAATTTGTCTTCTGTCATCCTTAGTCAATGTCCAGGTGTGACTGATCCAGGGCATGATCTTCACAGTTACATGCTATGCATCAGAGACCTGGACCTCGATATATCGGGGGAAATTAGTCAACAATTTCATTTTATACAATCAACAACCACAGCTGTAACAATCAAGAAATCAAAAAATGTATGAATGTATTGATTGATTGATTGCATTGGGAAAACCTATCGTCAAGGATCTCTCCAAAGAGCTAAGGAGCCAGGACATCAGCTTAACGACTAGGGTGGACCTGATACAAACCATGATACTTTCAATTCCTATCAGTGTATCTGAAATATGAACAATGAATAACGATAACTGAAGAATTAATAGCTTTGAATTGTGGCATTTGAGAACAGAACTGAATAGCCTCTGGACTAACCAAAGAACAAACAAGACTGTTTTGGAGGAAGTGCAACTAGACTGTTCGTAGAAGCAAGGATGCTGAAAACTCCCTCTCACATACTTTGGGTATGTTATTAAGAGGGCCAGTCCTTGGTAAATGACATCATGCTGGAAAAGATGAAGGGTAGGAGAGAGGAAAAACCTCAACAAGATGGATTGACACAGTGACAAGGTTCAGGTCTATTGTTCATAGTTGACTCCATGGCACCTCACAACAACAACGTTTTAAAATGTTCTATTGTTTAATGTAATTAAAGGCAAAAGAAAAGATGTTAACATTGTGAATTCAAATCTAATATAGCAGACAATAATAATTTGGTGTGTTTCCCAATATCTGAATTTCTTGTTCTTTATAACTTCTTATTATTTTCCTTAAAATGTGTGATCCTGTATATAGCCCCTTTCACCTATCCATATCTGTTCATCTTACCTGCCTGCCTACATTTCCACTTACAGATAAATATTTATGCTTGCTGGTATATCAAGATTGGGTATTAGCCCCACAATCAACAATCTTAGTACCAGCTGCCAGGAAATCAAGAGATAAATTGCATTGGGAAAGTTGTCTGTCAGGGGCCTCTCAAGAGTACTGAAGAGCAACAATGTCAGTCTGGAGACTAAGGTGCACCTGATCCGGGCCATAGTCTTCAGAATTTCTTGCTATGAGTCAGAGAGCTGGACAATGACTAAGAATGATAGAAAGGGAATTGATGCTTTTGAACTGCAGTTCTGGTGAGGAATGTTGAATATATTACATACTGCTAGGAGAACAAACAGGTTTGTCCTGGAAAGGGGGAAACCAGGCAGCTCCTTGGAATCAAAGATTCTGAGGTTTCATACTTTGAGCATGATGCAAGGAGGAACCTGACCTTGGAGAGGGTCATCATGTTTGAAAGGATGGAGAGACAGAGAGAGAGGAAGACCATCAACGAGATAGATTGATACAGTGACTGTAGTAATGAGGGTAGGTTTGTCAAAGACAGTGAAGTTGGCACAGGATAGACCAGGTTTCAGGACTATTGTACATAGGGTCGCTATGAGTTGCAAGTGACTTGATGGCACATAACGAATGAAAACAACGAACAATCTAGGTAGGTTTCCTCTAGTCTTTTAAAACTAAGTCCACTTGCCATTCCAATTTTATTCCAAAATTTAAAACACTTACCTTCTCAGATTCTCTTTTGTCTCTACTGATCAACAGCCCCTCAAGCTTTAGAACGCAAAACTACTCCTACAAAGAAGCAGGAACTGAGCAGATGTCATTCTAATGAAGGATGCAGCAGAGATAACAACTACACATGGCTTCCAGAGGCAATAGTGGATGTGGTCCCATCAACAGCATCCAACAGCAGTGAAAAGAAATATACCAGTATCTCAACACATCCCTTTCAGATGCATGAATTTGAATATTCTTCTGGCTGCAGAGGCTTCAAGCCTGATTCCCAGCTTTCTCAGAGATTCTATTAGTCACCCACTATATGCAAGAAAATCACTTTCCTACTTAGAGTTGGTTTGCTTTTCTTGTAACTAAGGGATTATTGATATTTTAGATTTACTTTCAGATATATTTGTAAATACTAGATTTCCAACCCTTTTAACCTTATTAGTCTTCGATGAGTCTCTTTGATGAGCTTATGATTTTGCTTAGTTGTTTAGTTTTCCATTCATTCTTTGAGCAAGGACTTACTGAACTCTTATGTAGCTAATGCCAGTTAACAAAAGAGATATGCTCCTCTTACCATGCGCATCTATCTAGCTGAGCAGGTACCATTCACACATATAAAGGTTATAATGCAGCTGTGCAAAGGAAGGGAACTATTGCAAAGATCACTGACCTATTACCAAAGTAAGAGCAAACTTCTCAGAACAACTCAAGACTGAATATGTTTCTGAAAGAAGAGTGAAAAATACACTTTTATGATAGGATGATAGGGTAAAGGTCTGTCTTAGTCAGAAGCTCCATTGAAATCTGCCCGACATGGGTGACCCTTCTGGTATTTTAAATACCGGCAGTGTAGCTTTCAGCATCATAACACACAACTACAGTACCACAGACAGATGGACTGGTGGATCATTCCTTCATTGGCGTCCAGTTGGAACCTATTCATGGCTGACCCTCCAGTGGGTTTTCAAAGGTGTGAATCACACAGGAGGTGATTGCTCATCTTATGCCTGCAGACCAGATGATAGAGTTGAACTATTTGGCAATGCAACTCCTTACCCACGGGACCACCAGAGTTCCCAGGATAGGTGGATATTTAGGAGGAATGAAATGTTCTTTGGACCATATTTACAGATATGCTGGACTAATAATCAATAAGAATAAATTATTTTGGTTTTCAGATTCTTCTCAGAGGAAAAACTGAATATTGCAAATGGGGGGGGTAACTATTGGTATAAAGACGTAGAGAGAGTAAGATGGGGTTGGTCTACAGAACACTCGGAAAAGGCACAGAACAGTGAGAAGGGAAGCTCAAAAGAAATTTTACACGATGAATTTCTTATTCACCTCAAATGGTGGGGATCCAATACAAGCATGAAGCAGAGGGTTAGGGTTGATTTGGTTGGATCTCATCTTTTGTTAAAGTTTGTTTTGAGTTTGTTTTTTTTTTTCCCTTCAGTCATGTGAAAATACATATTGCAAGAAACTTCGTGCTCTATGGTCATTTTTACTTTTTATTTTCTGTAACATGATTTCCTTGTAAAAGGCCGTATTTTCCAGGGGTTTTATTATTCGAAGTGCCACTGTAATTACATTTCTATCATTCGGAAGGAACTGTCCCTGCCGTTACTGGTACAAGCAGCGCTTTTTTTCCACATAGTTCTTCAACTATCAAATAAATGTAGGAATGCTCTCTTGATCAGTAAGAAACTCGAATCTTCATATGAACATAATCTCTACATCTAACCTTCCCACCTTTTGAGCCATGTAAGAAAATGTGAGCCCCTGAGCTCTGGGGAACAGTTCCCAGAACCAAGATCCATCCCTAAGCCCAACTCTCTGCTGTCAAGTCAATTCCATCTCATAGTAACCTTTCATTGGCTTTCTGAAAAGACATTTTACAAGAGGAGAATGTCCATCTCTCTACCATAGAGTGACTGGAGGATTCAAATTGCCAACCTTTTGGTCACCAGGAGTCCTCAAGCTCCACCAGGAGCTGAAGTGCCAGTGAAAACTCTCATTCATCCATAGTCCCTTCCAGCCCCTTTTTGTTCCCGTCACATGCTGTGCCATGAATCTAACTCCCACACCATTCATTGTCTGGGTACAAGAGACAGCAGATTTCTCAGACACTTGGTCTTGCCTCTCAGAACATCATTTGGTCACATGAGAAGCTGGGATCAACTTCCTGTTTCTGAGGAGGGGGAAAAATGTACACCCTTGTCTCCTCTTTTACTGCTGTTGTGATTCTTGCCAGTTGCCCTCTAGTTAACTCCGATTCACGGTAGTCCTGCATGTGGCAATTTACAGTTGTGCACCATAGAGTTTTCCCTAATGAATTTTTCAGAAGTACATCACAAGGTATTTCTTTTGAGATACCTATGTTGCTGTTGTTGTTATGTGCCATCAAGTTGCCTGCAACTCTTAGCAACTCTACGTATAAGAGCTGTGAACCCCACTCTGTTCTAAGCCAGTCTCACTGACTCCAACACACCTAATCCCATCGCCCCAGGTACCATGTCAATCCTTCTCATCTTGGAGCTTCCTCTACTGCACTGTTCCTCTCCCCTTCCAAGCATGATGTCCTTCTGCAAATACCAGTCCCCCTACCCATGTGCCCAGAGTATGTGAGGCAGAACTTCAAAATCCTAGCCTCCAAGGAGTAACTGGGTTTTACCCTCTCCAAGACAATTTGTTCTCCTATACAATACTCTTCTCTTGCACCATAATTCAAAGGCATCAATTCTTCCTCTGCCATACTTAGGCATTGTCCAGCTCTTTGATGTGTAACCAGTATTTGTGAAGACTGTAGCCTGGATCAAGTGCACCTTAGTCTCTGGACTGATATCATTGCTCTTTAGCATTTTGGAAAGGTCCCTGACAGCAAATTTTGCCAATACAATTTGTCTTTTAGGAGGTCTTAAATCTGCATTTTTTTCCCATTAACTGATAAACATGTTAATAGTTTCCCACCTACACTAAAAATACCATTAAAATAAATAACCAAACTCATTGTTATTAACTTGCTTCTATCTCAAGGTAACTCTGTGAGATGAGGCGAATATTTTTACACAGGACAGGCTAATCTTCAGAAGTGGGTAAAAGTTTTGAAGGGATGCAGCACACAGTGCCTCCCCTCACTGATAGCTTCTTCAGTTGATTGGTCTATTTGCTGAAGTGAAGGGTTCTTAGCCTTGGTTGTGCAGTGGTTGTTTTGTTTTTCAGTCAATCATTTAAAATAGTACTGCTTTCAATTCAGAACTGACCCTCCAGTTGGCTCATAAAATGTACAGGGAGAGATTGCCCATCTTTCTCCTGTGGAGCTGTTGGATTTGAGAGATGTCTTATGTTAGTAATACTTCCTATGGATTCCATCATCAGAATAAAGGGGGTTTATGTTTGTTCCACAGCAAGTTAAAAACAGAATTTTCCAGTGTGAGGTCCTACAGCACTGAGGAAATAGAGTCATTTTAATTGATACAAGAATGTCAGTGCTTTTTCTCTCTCACGTCTGTGGAATCAGGACTGACTCATAGCTAACCTTCTAGTGGGTTTTTAGAGGCTGTGAATTAATTGCAGAGGAGATTGCCCATCTTTCTCTCATAAAACAACTGGTAGACTTGAACCCTTGAACCACTTGCCTTTGGGTTGACACTATAATCCTTTAATCCATTAGTCCATCAGAGCTTGAGTTATGACTTTTGTATGAAGAGAAAAATCTCAGCCCATAAAGCCCATGATTCTATGAACATTAACCTGTGTGTGTGTGTGTGTGTGTGTGTGTGTGTGTGTGTGTGTGTGTTGATTTCCTTTGAGTCTAGCACGACTCATAGCAACCCTAAGAACAAAAGGCTTGAAGCCCCTCTACAACTATCAACATTTATCAAAGCTCATAGAATTTCCAGAGGCATGTTGTTTAGGAAGTGGATGCCTTTCCTGCTTCTAATTATCCTTTATAATAAACCTAATTCTTTATAAGAATCAATATAATATGTACAACAATAGCCCAGACTAAAAGGTACGTTGCCAAGAGGGGGAGAGGTGGGGAGGAAAGTAATTGTGCAACAATGAATGAATATTTAAAAAAACAAAAAGAATAAACTAGGTGGGAAGGGAGGGAGGAGTAAAAATGTGCAACAATAAATGAATGAAAATCTAACATTTTTGTAAACTTTCATCAAATTTACAATTAAAATAAAAAATTTTATTAAAAATATAACCCATTTAAAGATTACTTAATAAAAAGCATTAACAATAGTACAAACTAAAGTTTTTGCTCTATTGAAATTCATACAAGTACCCACACATTATTTTCTAGGAGTTGAGACCAAATCTTATACTTGGGAGGGACTTCAGCGGCAGCTCTCAAAGCTTCAGCTCTTCTCCAAACGTGACCTGAGAAATGAATTCCATCCTGAGTTCAATCTCTGTAAATGTGCAGGAAATTCTGGGGAACAGGCTCTTTCATCACAGAGAAGTTCTTGCAGGAGAAAGACTGGAAGTGTTTTTCTTTTTTCAAAAAGGGAAGGAGGGAGGCAATTGCCATATGGTAGGAGATGAGGTTGAAAAATATCAGGTCTTAGAGAAAAACAGAATAGGATTTCATTTCAGAACTTGTAACTCCAGAGAGAAGCAATAACAATCTAATGATTCAAATTCAAACGGTATTTGCTTCCAAACACTTCTGAGTAACTTAGAAAAATAATGTCAGTGGCCAGTTGTCCACAATCAGAGTAATACTTGCCCATTCTTATAAACATCTGTCCATTTTTTTTCCTGAATCCAGTACTTCCCCCTACCCTAAGCCCACTGTGCATATATTCCATCTGCCCTCCATTCAGGTGCTCAAAAAAAAAGTCTCTCCCAGAATATCCCAGCAGGCCCCACAGGTAGCAGGCTCCCAGATCCTGGTCATTCTCCATTCATTCTCACTTTGTTGTTGTTGTTGTTGTTATATGCTGTCGAGTCTCTTGTGACTCATAGTAACCCTATGTACAATAGCCCTGAAACCTACTCTATCCTGTGCCAACTTTACTCTTTCTGACACACTTACCCTCATTATCCTAATCCCTGAATCAATCTATCTCATTAATGATCTTCTTCTCTTTCTCTGTCCCTACACCCTTCCAAGCTATCTTTTAAAAATGACTCATTTATACTGCATTGCATAGTCCGTAGGAGACTTTTGATATATCTTTGTTACCCAAAGGGGAAAACTATTCATTTCTAACATGACTGTTCTTGAAAGTGTACCATTTGTCAGTCTGCTACACAGCATCCTCTTTTACTTACATCCCTGGCACAGGGAGCACATGATTTGAAATTGGATAAGAATCTGGTGACCTAACAAGGGAGCTCTGGTGGCTTAGTGATAAGGAGCTGCCAACACAAAGGTACAGGAATCCAACCCACCCCCTGCTCCACTGGAAAAAGATGGACTATTTGCTCCTGAGTGATTTAATGTCACTGAAAGCCTGCTAGAAAGTCAGTTCTGACTCAAGAGTACTCAGGAACAATAACGAAGGTCACTGGACACATGCTTAAGAATACTTGTCCCTATTTACCTGGCAAAATCCTATGGCTTTTCAAAAGCCTATTTGAATGCTCTATGAGGCCTTCTTGAGCTGGTTGAAATATGTGTTTATAGGTTACCTTTCCCAGCAATGCCCCTAACAGATAAAGGAATTTACATTTCTCATGTGTATATATCTCCCAAGAATCCAGAACATAGTAAGCATATATTTATTAACAGTAGTTCACATATGAGTTTCTGAAAGAATATAATTCAATCTGCAACTCACATAACAATTTCCCAATTAGTGATTGTTTGAAATTAATTAGTGTTTTAATCTTTTTATTTCATTTTTGGTTTAGGGCTTTAAAAAAAAAACAGCACCACCACGTATTTTATGTGCACAGTTTATTGTTGTTGTGTACCTTGAACAGACCCATAGCTGACCCTCTGGTGGGTTTTGGAGCAGGTTGAAATTGCCCATCCCTCTCCACTGGAGCAGTTGGTGGCTCTGAAGTAGCTTCTCGCCACTAGGCCACCAGAGCTACAGTTAAAGGGAAAAAAACAATTATCAGGTCAACAATTGAGCTCAGGGTGGACTTGTGGATGTTTATAAGGAAAAAGCTATAAGTTTAGACAGCTTCCATGAGAAAGGACTTACTGAATGCATGCTCAAGCAACTATACAAAGAGATGCATTTCCACTAAGGATCCACCTTCAGACACTTAGTTGTTGTTGTTATCATGCACCATCAGAACTGACTCATCGCTGACCTTCCAACAGTTTTTCAGGGGCAGGAAATCTCATCTGAGGAGATTTCCCATCTTTCTACAAAGGTGCACCTGAGGGAGTCAAATCATACACCCCTGGGTGGCAGCACAGCGCCCTACGACTAGGTCACCAGAAAGGATGGATACTCTATGGAACATTTGTTAATTACAATCACTTCAATTATTTGTTCACTGATATGTTAAGGAATATAATTTCTTTATTCAATCCATTTAATATATTTTCTGCTACACTTACCATGGATCTAGTTCCCGAACTTAGAAATAGAGGTTGCTCTAACAGACAAGACCCCTGCTATGTTGACATTCATATTATCTCCTGAGGACTTGAGGGAAAGAGGATGAAAAAGGAAGACAGACACTAACATTAGAAAGAGAAGAAAGTGTAAAAGAACAGACATGCAAGATTACAAGAGGAAGAAAAGAAAAGGAATGTAAAACACTCAATGGTCATAGTGTTTTTCAAAGAACTGAAACAGAAAAAATGACAGAGTGTTATTGGCAACTGTTTACACAGCTTGGCAAGGTGTGTCTCCTCAGAATTTAAATGGAAATCAAGATCTAGTCAGGTAGGATCACGTTATGAAAGCATTCCAGGCAGAAAGATAATTGCTAACACAAAAATGGAAAAAAATAATTTAAAAACAAAGCAGACATGTAGAGAAACAATATTTTTTTAAATTTCTGATTATTGTAAATTCAGACTTCACTTAGAATTTCAGAATAAGATTCTCTTTTATTGAATAATATGAGAATTTAACTTTATTCTTAAAACTGTAGTTTAATTGTAAATTAAAAATGTAACAAATTTAGGGGTACTTAATTAACTAAACTAATCTGATGACTAAAATGTGTCGTCTTAAAGGAAATCATAGTTCAAATTTTTAAATGTCTGTTTCCCCATCTTACCAATCTTATGGTTTTAGTTAGAATTTTCATTTAGCCTCACTACTGGAGGCAAGGATTCTGAGGCTCTGTCTAACATACTTTGAACATGTTGTAAGGAGGGACCGGTCCTTGGAGAGGGACATCATGCTTGGGAGGGTGGAGGGACGGCGCAGGAGAGGAAGACCCTCTATGAGGTGGATTGATTCAGTGTCTGGGATAACTGGGATGGGAGTGTCAGAGACAGTGCGATTGGCACAGGACAGAGCGGAGTTTAGGGCTGTTGTACATAAGGTCGCTATGAATCGCAAGTGACTCGACGGCACATAACAACAACAACTAGCAGGACAGAGGGATGTTGATGCTAGATTAAGATGAATCAATCAGAAAAAGTCCCACCAAGTGTGTAGAGCCTTCCACTAGGACACAAGCTTAAGAATAAGATGTAAGGACATCTGGTGAGCTGATCCTATCTTATCAATTGTTACTACGCTACCAAAAACTCATGAAACATAAATTTTTGAATGCTGTAAGCAGGCAATCTGTGACACTGAATGGCCAAATAGTTGATTTGCAGTCGCTGAGTAAGGCACTGGCAGATCCTTAAAGAAAATATAGGCATTGGACATAAACCTGTATTTCATCCTCTATTCTCATAAATAGATATATTACCCATCTTTCTCTTGCGGAGTAGCTTATGTTTTCAAACCAGATATATGCCTTTAAGATTACAGCACGGGTTCTTCTCAGTAGGCCACTAGGGCTAGCACCAAAGTTTCTTTTACAGACCTTCTCAGAAAATTAGACTGTATGTTCTATCACTACTCAGGCCATATTGGTACGCCAGCTCCAATAAAATCATTTTGAACACAATGTCACAGGGGTTTTGCATCTCAATTTCATATGTGTTTTACAGTTTCACTCCTTAGAAGTCATTTTTTAGATATTGTAGAAAGATATGATTAGGTCAGAGTAAAAGGAAATTGAGACACAAATTCCAGTGTGCTAGGCCCTTCTTAAAGTAAGCTCTCCCTTCCTGTAGTTGTTGTTCAAAGATACCATCAAATCAAGTTCAACTCAATGAATTTCAGATATGAACCCTTTATATCTGAACCAATGAACTTCAGATCTGAACCCTTCCCTCCCTGTGCCATCCTTATCATCTCTGTCATACTAGAGACTATTGTTACAGTCACTGAGTCTATCCATCTCACTGAGGATCTTCCCTCCACTTTTCCAAGCAAGATGTTTTTGTTGAGGGACATTTAGGCTGTTTCCATTTTTTCACTATTTAAAATAATGCTATCACCATAGGTATACATATCTCCATTCATGTCTCTTTCTAATTCCTTGGGATATATTCTCAGCAGTGGAACAGCTAAGTCATACAGAATTTCTACATTCAGCTTTTTGAGGAAACGCCAAACTGCCTTTCAGGATAGTTGTACTGTTTTACAGTCTCACCATCAGTGCATGAGATTTCCAATCTCTCCACATCCTCTCCAAAATTTATTACTTGTTGTCTTAAACTGTGCTATTATTACTGGGTGAATTGAGATCTCATTGTTTTGATTTGCATCTCTCTGGTTGCTAGTGATTTTAAACATTTCTTCATGAGTCTACTGGCCATCCATTCTATTTGTGAAGAGTTTTTTTCCTTTTTGCCCAGTTTCTTGATGGGTTGTCAGTCTTTTTCTTATGGAAGTCCTGAAGTATTCTGTACATTTTTGTTACAAAACCCTAGCCTGAAATATCTTTACCAGTGTTTTATCTAAGTCTGTAGGCTTTCCTTTCATATTATTTGAAAAACATTTTGATGTGAAGAAGGACTTGATTTTTAGATTAATCCATTTTATCCTCTCCTGGTTGTGCATTTCTGGCTGTTATTTTCCAACCTCTTTATGCAATAGGCTAGGGCTTCTAAATTGGGTCATTTTTCAGACTCTGATGAAACTCATGGTTTTCAGTTTTAAGTCTAGGTCTGTGATCCACTGTCAGTTGATTTTTGTGTATGGGGGAGATGTGGATCTTGTTTTCATTTTTTGCAGATTATTATTATTGTTAAGTGTCATCAAGTAGCTTGTGACTCATAGCAACCCTACATACAACAGCTCTGAACCCTGCTCAATTTTGAGCCAATCTCATCATCTCCACCACAGCCACCCTCATTATCCCACTCACTGAGTCAATCCATATCATCCAGGTCTTCCTCTCCACACTCCTAAACATGATGTCCCTCTCCAAAAACTGGTCCCTCCTTACAAGATGCCCAAAGTGCATCAGATGGAGCTTCAGAATCCTTGCCTCCAAGGAACAGCCTGGTTTCACCCTCTCCAAGATGAATCTATTTGTTCTCCTAGTTGTCCATGGATGGGATAGTCAATATCCTTTCCAGCAGTACAACTCAAAGGCATCAATTTTTCGATCATCCTTAGTCATTGTTCAGCTTTCTTTTTTTTTCTTATTTTCTTATCTTTTAATTGTGATTTTAATGGAAGTTTACAGAAAAGTTGGAATTTTCATTCATTCATTCTTTTATATTTTCCTCCCTATCCCTCTTCCTGCCAGTTCATAAAAAAAAAAAAAAAAAAAAGCATTTGGCTTTCTGATGCAAAGCAAGTAATTGTGAAGACTGTGGCCTGGATCAGTCACACCTTAGTCTCCAGACTGAAATTGTTGCTCTTCAGTATTCTGGAGAAATCCCTGACAGCAAGCAGATTTTCCCAGTGCAATTCATTTTGATTTCCTGGCTGGTAAGTACCAAGAGTGTTGATTGTGGAGCCAAGCAAACTAAAGCTGTTATCAATCTCAATCTCTTCACCATCTATTGCTGCCAAATGACCCAGTGGTAAGAATCTTTATTTTCTTGATGTTGAGCTTCAATCTATAATTGAAGACTAATCCTTGACCTTCTGCATGAAGTGTCTCAAGTCTGCCTCAGTTTTGGCAAGCAAGGTTATATCATCTGGATAACAGAGATGTTGACGAATGCTGATGTCACATTCCTCCTCACAGAGCCCAGCCTCCCAGATGATGTATTCTACATATAGATTGAAAAAATATGGAGATAAGATGTATCCCTCGCATACACCCTTCCTGATTTTGAACCACGCAGTGTTTCCTTGCTTTGTTCTGATGACTGCCTCCTAGTCCAAGTTTAAGTTTCCCATAAGCACAATCATGTGTCCTGGAATTCCCATTCTTCTCAGAGTCAGCCACAGTTTGTCGTGATCTACACAGTCAAATGTCTTTGCATAGTCAATGAAACACAGACATTCCTCTGGTACTCTCTGCTTTTGGCAGATCCATCTAACATTAGCTATAATATCCCTAGTACTGTAATCTCACCTAAACCCAGCCTGCACATCTGGCAATTCTCTGTTGATGTGCTGTTCCCACCGTTTTTGGATCATTTTCAGCAGGTTCTTATTTGCATGTGATATTAATGATATTATTCAATAATTTCCACCCTATGTTTAGTCACCTTTCTTTGAGATGGGACTAAATATGGACCTCTTACAGTCAGTTGGTCAGGTAGATGTCCTCCAGATTTCTTGGCACAACTTGGTGTGCACATCCAAGGCAGCATCTGTTGGCTAAAATATGTCAATTGATAATCCATCAATTCCTGAGCTCTTGGTTTTTGGTAATTCTTTAAGAGCAGCTTGAACAGGATTCCTCTTTCATTATCACAGACTCTTAATCATATATTGTTTCATGAAATTCTTCAGTGGCAGCCATTTTTTTTTCTTTTTTATAGTACAATGACTCTGTATACTCCTGCTGATAGATGTTCATTTTGCAAGCACAATTTGTTGAAGCAGCTGTCATTTCCCCATTTGACAGATTTTTATTCCCTATGAAATAGCAACTGATCATATGATGTGATCATAGGTAGATGGGTTGGTTTCTGGGTACACAGTTCTATTCCATTGTTCTGTGTGTATGTCATTGCACCATGCTCTTTGGTACCTGTTTTGGTACAGTAGCTTTTGAGATCAAGAAATGCTAAGCATCCCATTTTATTTTTATTTTTCAGAAGAGTTGTACATATTCAGTATCTCTTCTTTCCAAATAAACTTATATATTGTCTTTTTTTAACCTCCTTGAAGAATGAGTTCGTGTCTCTATTAAGTTTATGTTGAACATGCAGATTGGTTTTAGTAGGAGTGACATTTTCACTATGTTCAGTCTTCTAATCCATTAGCAGGAACTGTTTATCCATTTAGTTAGGTCTTTTATTGTTTCTCACTGTAGTGTTTTGCAGTTTTCATTATCAAAGTCTTTTGTATCTCTGTTGTGGTTGTTGCTGCTGCTGCTTTTGTTGTTGTTGTTGTTAGGGGCAGTCAAGTATGATTCATAGACACCCTGTGAATAACAGATCTGAACTCTGTCCTATCCTGTGCCATCCTCACGATGTCTGACACACTCAAGCCCATTGCTGAATTCACTCCACCTGGCTGAGGGTCTTCTTCTCTTTCACTGTCCTTCCACCTTTCCATGTATCATGTCCTTTTCTAAAGAATAACCTCCAGTAACATGCTCATAGTATGTAAGCTGAAGCTTCATCATCTTTGTCTCAAATGGGCACCTTTTTTGGGGGGGGGATTCCATTCATTCATTGTTGCACCCTTCTCCCAGCACAAACCCCTCCCCCCTCCCCCCATT
>NW_006399769.1:25517566-25548088 GCF_000299155.1 Elephantulus edwardii
GCACCTCCCCAAACCCCACCCCCTACCCCCAAATATAATCCTTTTAAAGATATATTTAATTTTTCTTTTGGAAGTACATTGGATTTTCTGTGCTCTTCTCCAACATCACAGTTCAAAAGCATGAATTCTTCTGTCATCGTTAGTCATTATCCAACTCTCAGCAGCATAGCAAGTGATAAAAGACCATGACCTGAATCAGGTGCAACTTAGTTTTCAAACGGAAATCATTGCTCCTCCATAACTTCGAGTAGTCTCTGACTGCCGATATCCCCAGTGCAATACATCTCCTGATCTTCTGACTGCTGGTACCATGTGTATTGATTATGGATCTCAGTAAAATTAATCCATTGACAATCTCTGTCTATCATGATGCTATCTATCAGTCCAGTGCTAATGGATAGCCTCGATCTCTTCATCTATCATAATAATATCCATCAATCCAGTGTCAATGAGTTTTGTATTCTTGACATTGAGATGCAATCCATATTAAGGGCTACAATGTTTCTCCTTTGGCAGCAAGTGCTTCAAGTTCTCCTCACTTTAAGCAAACAAGGTGTATCACCTGCATACTTAAGGTTATTAATGAGTCTTCATTCGACCTTGATGCCACATTTTTCTTTATAAAGTCAAGCTTCTCAAATAATTTGCTCAGCATACAAATTAAATAGGCATGGAAAAAGGATATAAGCCTGATGTACACCTTTCCTAATTTTAAATCCTTACTCTCCTCACACCACAGCTTTTTGGTCTCTACCTAGATTTATTCTCAAGCACTTCATTCTGTGGTTGTCTATTATAGATGGTATTGATTTCTTTGTTTCCATTTTCTTGCTTTTGATTTTGTTGTAGAAAAATCCCACTGTTATTTTTATATTAGTCTTGTATTTCACCACTCTACTAAATTGGTTTAATATGTCTAAAAGGGTTTTTTGTTGAGTCTTTGGAGCTTTCTGTGTGCACAGTTGTACCATCTCTTTGCAATTCGGATGCCTCCTGTTTCCTTCTCTTTTTTATTGCCCTAGCAAGTACTTTCAATACAATATTGAAAAGGAGTAGTAGTAAAGGATATCCTTGCCTGATCCTTGTTCAAAAGGAGAATATTTTTAGTTTTCCTCCATTGAGAATGATGTTGGCTCTTGGTTTTGTACATATACTTTTTACTGTGTTAAGGAAATTCCCTTTTATTCCTATTTTGTTGAGTGTCTTGATCAGGAAGAAGAATAAGATTTTTGTCAAAAGCCTAGCCTTTTCTGTATCAGTTGAAAGGTTCATGTAGTTCTTTTTCTTTGCTTTGTTGATGTGATGAATTACATTGATTGTTTTTTTCTTATGTTGAACCATCTTTGCAGACCTGTTATGAATCCCATTGGGTCATGATGAATTATATTTTTAATATACAATTGAATTCTCTTGCCAGGACTTTTGGTTAAAGATTTTTTTAATCTATGTTCATGAGACATACTGGTCTGTAATTTTCTTTTTTGGTCATATCTTTGCTGGTTTTGGTATCAGAGTTATGCTTGGTTCATAGAATGACTCTGAAAGTGTTCCTTCTTTTCCTGTTTTTGTTTTGTTTTCTTGGTTTTTTTAAATAATTTAAGTAGAATTCGTGATAAATATTCTCTGTATGCTGAGTCAAAGTCAGTCAAGAAACTATCTGGAACAGGACCTATTTATCTGTGGAGTCCTTTTATCACCTTCTCAATTCCTTTTTTTGTAATGGATCTGTTCAAGTGTTCTATATCTGTCTGTATCAATTTGGGTAGAATTTGAGTTTCAAGGAATTTTTCCATTTCCTCTAGGTTTCCAAATTTATCAGATTATAGCTTTTCATAATATTCCATTATTATTTATATCATTTCAGCTGGTTCTGTTGTGATGTCACTTCTTTCATTTCTTATTCAAATTTTCTGTCTTTTCTTTCGTTGAGTTGGCCGATGGTTTGTCAATTTTATTGACACTTTTGAAGAACCAGTTCCTGGTCTTGCAGATGGCTTCAGTTGTTTTTCTATTGTCTATCCCATTGATTTCATCTCTTTTTCTTATAATTTTCTTTCTTCTAGAGGATGTGGGGTTAGGTTGTTGTCCTTTTTCTATTTAATGGAAGTGGTAAACATTCATTTTACTCCTTTCTTCTTTTTTATGTGTTTTCCAATTGCTATAAACTGCTGTCTGAGGACTCCCTTAGCTGTAACCCAGAGGTTTTAGTATATTGTGTTTTCATTATCATTTGTTTCAAGAAACTTTTTCAATTTATTTTTTATTTCTTATTTAGTTTCCATGTGTTGTTGTTGTTGTTTGGTGCCGTCGAGTCATAGACGATTCATAGCGACCCTATGAACAAACAGCCTGAGCACTGTTCGTACATAGAGTTTCCAGAAGCAAGCCATGTAGTTTCCATGTAGGTGGTCTTGAATCCTTAAAACTCCTGTTCTTCTTAATTTCTAGTTGTGTTCTGAGCGTTGTGTTCTGAGAATATACGTTGTGTTATCTCAATGTTTTCAGGAGTGTTCTGGTGGGCTAGTGGCAAGAAGATGCACTGCAATCTCAAAGGTATGAGATTTGACTCTATCAGCTGCTCCACAGGAGAAGGATGGGCAATCTCCCTCCATGCAATTAACTGCCTCTGAAAACCCACTGAAGGAGCAGCTATGAGTTGGTTCTGTAGTATACAACAGAAACAATTTGTCCAGGTTTACTTTCTGTCTTAATACATGGTCAATTATGAAGAAAGTAATATGTACACTTGACTTTTAGGTACACTACCCTGAGTACCTCTACAATGTCAAGTTAGCTGATTGTATAGTTTACATCTTCTACATTGTTTGAGCTGACCTTCTTTGGTAGAGTGATGTCTCTGACTACTATTGTGGTGCTATCTATTCCTTTTTCCTATTTTCTAACCATTGTTTTATGTATTTTGCAGGTCTATAGTTTGGTGTGTAGATGTTGATCAAGGTTATATTTTCTTCGTGTATTGTATCTTTAATCTCTTTATAGGACCCTTCCTTACCTTATATGGTGGTTTTCATTCTGAAGTCTATTTTATAGAGATAACTATTGGCATTCCAAATTTTTTGTGGGTGTCATTTGCTTGGTATCTTTCTCCACTCTTTCATTTTTAATCTATCTTTTTCCTCATTTCTTATTTGAGTCTCTTGTAGGCAATATAGTGATGGGGTTTTTTTTATCAATTCTACTACTCTTTTTCCTTATAATTGATGCACTTAAGACACTCACATTAAGTGTAATTAATGACAGGTGACAGGCCAGATTTTATGGTTGACATTTTGCTGTGTCTCTGTTTCTGGTTACTAGGATTGATCCATTTTGCTTTGGAGTTTCTATGTAAAGGACTTCCTTTAGGATTTCTTGTAAAGTTGGTCTTATTTTCACAAATTCTTTAAATTCCTGATTTTCTGTAAATTACCTCATTTCTCCTTCATTTTTAATGGGCATCTTTGCTGAGTACTCCTTAGCTGGCAATTGTTTTCTTTCAGCCTTCCGTATCCCTTGGTCTTCTTGCTCACATAGTTTCTGCTGAGGAGTCAGAGCTAACCCTAATTTATTCTCCTTTTTAGGTTACTCTTTGTTTTTTCCTATTAGTAAGTTCCCACTGAAGTTCTTGTCTTCCAACTTACTGACTCTCCATTCCACCTAGTCTATTCATTCTGCTTTTTCTGTCCCTCCAGTATGTTGACAAATTCTACCACTTCAGTCTTGGTATTTCTGCATTGCTATTGCTTCTACTAATGTGTTGGTTGTACCCTCTTTATCTTGTACTGATGTTTAATTTTTAATTCTTTCACCTCTTTATTTATGGTTTCAATTCTTCTGTCATTCGTCACTTCATCAGTAGCAAGCAGTTCATGTAATTCCATGTCAATATATTGCTTCTGACTCCCTGTCTCAGGAGTATTCAATTCATATGCAAACCAGCCTGCTTATTTAAGTGAAGATTCATTTAGTTTTTAATATTTGTCCCTGTTTGCTGTTTCCTGAACATAATGTGAAGTTCTTCTCAGTATGTGTGAGACAGTTCTGTTGTATCTGTGCAGGTAATTGGCAGTTCCTTATCTCTGTGATGCTATTGATTAGTTGCACAATACTAAGTGTTGTTTCCAATTCAGTTTCCTACTGGCTGTCTTTCTTCTTGGTCATCAGTGTTCACCATTTCCTGTGTCAAGACGCCTCTCATACAACTATTGTTTAAAATTCAGGGAGCTAAAAAAAAATGCAGGAAGTTGGGGTCTATACCTTTACCAGGGATGCCTGTGGTAAGCCTGATTCTCTGTCTTATAATTTGATGGATTTACCGCAGGGGTAGACAAAGTCCCAGGAATGCTACCTGGGATAACCTGCTCAGCGAAAAATCCCAGGAAACAGACAAGGTACCAAAAGTTCAGCCTCCATGTCTCCGTAAGTGCTAATTGCTGCCCATGTACCTGTCTCCTTTCCTGTGGCTTATTGGAAGGAAGCTATCCCTGCCTGAGCAGACAAAGTCCCAAGGAAGTTCTCAGCAGTGTACTTTCCAAGTCTCAGTAATTGTTATAGGCATAATCCCAACAGTCTATTTCCCAAGTGTCAGTAATTGTTATTGGCCAACCTGGACACATGTCCCCTCTCCTACAGCTGATTGGGAGACATTTATCCCCACCCAAGCAGACAAAGGCCTAGAGGAGTGATAAATTCACAACACAGTTCCCAAGTCTCAGTAGTTTCTGAAGACTAATACGTATTTAAAGAGCCATATATGGTCTCCTTTTCTGAGTCTGGTCGAGAAAGAGCTATACTTGCCGGAATAAACAAAGGTGCACGGAAGTGACAAATTCTCAGCAGTACAGTTTCCATCAGTAGTTGCTAATGACTGACTCGAGTAGCTCTCTCCTCTCCCACAGCTCTTGATGTATGAGTTTAATAAGTCTTTTGACTGACATCTCCTTTAAAGTTTCTTAGGATGTAATCAAGTGGGCCTAGAGATAATCTTTCTCACCTTCTTTCAAAGTCAGGCTTGGATTGATTTAGTGACTTTATTTTAAGGCAAAACCAAATTCTTTCCTTTCAAGCACATGGAGAAATATGACTCTGCTACCTACTACCAGAAGAACCAATCTTGGAGACAGAGGTACAAACCATTTATTGAGTACAGAAAAGAGCAGGTACCCTTCTCCATTCACAAAGGTATGTTAAAATAAGGTATCAAATATGGCATCTATATATTGCTATATAAAAAAATAATAAAAGGGAAGGAAAAAGAGAATTGGATGAGATAAGTAAACCCAATTCAGAAAGAAAAATAAAGACAAAAACATGCTTTCAAAGAATTGTGAATCTAAGTAATAGTTCTATGTGGAACAGGAAATATTTCTAGATAAGAGCTAAGATCTTTCCAAAATCTGAACCAAGAAGGAACTTGCTATATAAAAAAATAATAAAAGGGAAGGAAGAAGAGAATTGGATGAGAGAAGTAAACCCAATTCAGAAAGAAAAATAAAGACAAAAACATGCTTTCAAAGAATTGTGAATCTAAGTAATAGTTCTATGTGGAACAGGAAATATTTCTAGATAAGAGCTAAGATCTTTCCAAAATCTGAACCAAGAAGGAACTTATGGAATCAATGACTAGATAAAACAGTAGAATAAAATTAAAAGAAAAGCATATTAATAATGCCTCACATAATTAAAATCACATCAACAGCAATAAAAGTAGAATCCATCTTAGTAAAACGTAGAGTAGATAGTGTGGAGATCTGCCTAAAGGAAGAACACAGAACACAAAGGATAAGAATATTAATGTGGTTGGAAATAAAAATAAAAGGTACAAAATAAAAGTAGTGGGCATCTGATATTTGTCCCAAGGAAAACTACAGAGTTAATGGGATGGAAAGTAATGTGAGAGTATAGAAAATAATTTTCTGAAATGAAGGAAGATGGAAATGTGCATACTAAAAAAATACTTTACACAATAAAAATGATTAGCAAGCCATTGAAGCAGAGACATAGCAGCATTACTAAACTTGAAAGAAAAGAGTCTATCAGTAATTAGCAAGGAAAAAACATATCATTTACAAAAGAAAGAAGTCAGTTTAAACTTTCTCTTTTCAACAACATTGTGTGCCAGGAGACAAAGGTGTCATGTCTAGAGAAGAAAGGAAAAGAATATGTTACTATGTTATTAACTTTGCTAATGGTATAATTTAGTTCTTCTTGTCTATCCTGTAATCAATCTTGTAAATGTTGTATTAGTTCTGAAAAAAAAAATGTACCCTTTCAGGTTCCCAAATAATATTTGTGGATGTTCTAACAGAAACCTCAGTACATTTCTAAGTGAAGATGTCAGAGGAAAAAATAAAAGACCACAAACCAATAAGTCAGCAATCAATAGAAGAGAGAGGAATTGAAAATCTTAATAGTTTAATTTGAAAAAAAAATGGTACAATATGAGTCAAAGATAAATTAAAGTCAGTGTAAGAAGAATAGAAACAAGAATGAAGATAATGCTTAACAAAACCTACAGATATGGTGCTGATTACCACCACGGACAGCTCTAAAAGAGATTGCTGTAGATTGTCCTCCACAGGTTGGGCAAAAATGTGAAACAACAACAACAAAAAAAACCCCATAGATATTCCCAGCTTTTGTCTGATAAAGATTGTTGGAACCCTGAGTTGTAGCCTCTAACCATTCATCAAGCTTGAGACAAAACTCATCAGTGTGACTCAACTTTTAGCCAAACAATAGAAAGAAAAGAAAGTGAACAGGAACACTAGAGAGGTGTTCATTCCTTAGAATGATCAACCATGCAGGCTCAAAAGGGCAGCATTGCTCAAGGATAAAGCTCAGAAGCAGAAAGGGGTAAGACGTGAAGATTAATAGAACTAAAAATCACAAGTAGGAGGTGTAAAAGTATAGTTACCTTCTGGGTACTGTAATCAATGTTACCAAACAAAATGTCTAAGAAAGGAAAATCAATTTGTTCTGTAAGCTTTCACTCAAATCACATACACACAGAGTAATACTAACTATACCATAAATGAGCTCTGATTGCCTAGTAGGTAGAGAGTGGATTCACCAGTTGCTCCTTAGGTGAAAGAAAGGCAGTGTCTCCCAGGTAATCTATACCCTCTAAAAACCCGCTGGACGTCCGGGATGAGTTGGTGCTATGCAATGGTAATGAGTTTGCACTGGGGTTTGTTTTGTCTTTTCACACCATGAGAAAACCCTATGTCCTGAAATATGGTGTCAAACACGAGCAAATAAAACATAATCTTTATATTCATATATTTAATTGCTCCCAAAAAAGAACAAGGACATATTGAAATTGAAATCAAAAGAGAACAGCAGCTACATTAGATCCTCTGAGAAAACAGTGTGCCATGAGAGACCAAGCATTGAAGGATCTCAGGTAAACTCTTCTCACCCACCTACCCTCAACAAATGTGAAAAAAATTAATAAATAGTTCCTAGGGGTGCTAGACTTAGCTAATAAAAACACAAGTTGTCCAGACATGTTTATATTTATTTATACAGTCCTCAGAATCCAGGACCTACTTACACACCAAAATACACACATGTTGACAGTAAAAATGATAAAGAATTGTTGTTGCTTATTGCCATCAAGTTGAACATGACTCATAGCAACCCTATGAACGAAAAGCCTGAAGCCCCTCTACAACTATCGACATTTATCAAAGTTCATAGAGTTTCCAGAGACATGCTGTTTAGGAAGTGGATGCCACTCCTGCTTACTATTATAAAATTATTTATATACAGATAGAATGAATGGTTATCTGCAATGGGAAAAGAGGTGAAAGACAATAAACTAGTAAATATATAATAGACACAGATTATGATGGATGAAAGGAAAAGCAATAGACAATAAGGGAATGATCACCACAATATCACTAAATAAATGGGAGACACAGAGAGAAATAGAACACTAAAGGATGAGAAAACACAGAAGGGAAGAAAGGATTAATGGAAATAGAATTACAGGGAAGAAATGGGAAAAGTGCAATACTATGGATACTGAAAAATAGGTGTGAAAGGTGGAATGAAAATTTTTTCTTTGTAAACTTTCACTCAAACTATGCAAAAAATGAAAAATGTTCTTTTTCAAAAGCATATGATGAAGGAACATGATCTGAAATCCTCAAAATAAATAAAATTTATATAACCTACAAACATTCTCCCATCCAATTTAAATAATATCTAGATTGCTTGTTGTTTTTTATTGCCTTTGAGTTGAACACGACTCATAGTGACCCTATGAACAAAAGGCTTGAAGCCCCTCTACAACTATAGACATTTATCAAAGCTTATAGAGTTTTTGGAGGCATGTTGTTTAGGAAGTGGATGCCATGCTTGCTTCCAAAGAGCTAACATATAAAATCTAATAAAATGTAAATTCCATGTAGACAGCATTTGACATCCTCTGTTAGCCTTTGAGGGATTGCCTTTGACCACTTAATTATCCCTTTCTTTACTGGAATATTTTCTACTCTGGTTGAATCCACAGAGTTGAGCACAGATTGTTGGTAGTGGTGGTGTGGTGAGTTAGACACAACTCAAAATGACCCTATGTTGTTGTTATGTGCCATCGAGTCACTTGCGACTCATAGCGACCCTATGTACAACAGCCCTAAACTCCGCTCTGTCCTGTGCCAATCGCACTGTCTCTGACAAACCCATCCCAATTACCCTAGTCACTGAATCAATCCACCTCAAAGAGGGCCTTCCTCTCCTGCACAGTCCTTCCACCCTACCAAGCATGATATCCTTCTCCAAGGATCGATCTCTCCCTACAACATGTCCAAAGTATGTTAGACGGAGCCTCAGAACCCTTGCCTCCAAGAAGCAACCCGGTTTAACCCTTTCCAGGATGAATCTGTGTTCCTAGCAGTCCATGGTACCCTCAATATTCTTCTCTAGCAACACAGCTCAAAGGCATTAATTCTCCTTCTATCTTCCTTAGTCATTGTCCAACTCTCTGATGCATAACAAGTGATGGCAAATACCATGGCCTGTCTCTCCAGAGAGACACCATTGCTCTTCAGTACTTTGGAGGGGTCCCTAACAGCAGACTTTCCCATGGCAATACGTCTTTTAATTTCCTGGCTACTGGTGCCGAGAGTGTTGACTGTGGAGCCAAGCTAAAGCTGTGAACAATCTCAATCTATAAACAACAAATATGAACCCTGTCCTATCTTGAACTATCCTCATCATTTTGAGCACACTTGAGCCCATTGATGCAGTCACTTTGTCAGTCCATCTCGTTAAGGGTCTTCCTCTCTTTTGCCTACTTTTCCAAGCATGATATCCCTTTCCACCATGCTCAAACTATGTGAGATGAAGCTTCTCAATCTTTGCCTCCAAGGAGTACACTGGCTGAAGACATATCTATTTGTTCTTCTGGCAGTTTATTGGATAATCAATACTCTTCTCCAACACCGCAGCTCAAAGACATCAATTCTTCTCTTGCTAACCTTATTCATTCTCCAGCTTTGTGATGCATAGCAAACTATTAGAAAGACTGTGGCCTGAATCAGGTGCACCTTGGTCCTCAAAATGACATCATTGCTCTTGCTCCTCAGTAATTTTGCTAGGTCCCTGACTGTAGGCTTTCCCAGTGCAATACATCTCTTGATCTCCTGACTTCTGGTAATAAAGGTAATAAAAAGTCTCCTGACTTCTGGTAATCAAGTAAGGTTAAATTGTTGACAGTTTCAAATTTCTCTTCACTACCATGATGTTGCCTGTCAGTTCAGTGGTGAGAATTTTTGATTTATTGATGTTGAGATATAATCCATTTTGAAGATGATAGTCTTTGATCTTCAGCAACAAGCACTTCAATTCCTCATTTTCAACAAATAAAGTTGTGTTATCTGCAAAACGCAGATTGCTGATGAACCTTCCTCTGATCCCGACACTAACCACATTCTTCATAGAGTTAAGCTTCTCAAATGATCCATTCAGCATATAGATTGAATAGGTACAGAGAAAGGATAAGACCCTGACACAAATCTCTTTTTTTTCATTATTTATTATTTCTCTTGCTGTGTTTGGACAGCATCTATTTGGTCTAGGTATAGAGGGCCAAGAGTACAAGAAAACTCTTTTGTTCTTGATCTGAGTTTTTTTATTTGAAGATGATACATATCATAATGTGTTTTCAAGGTGATTCCACAGAAGAGAAAAGAACTGCTCCTGCCAGAGAAAATGGGAAGGGTCTAGAAGGAATGCTTTCAAAGAGCAACAGGATGGGGACCTAAAGGAAAGCAAGGACAGCTTATCCTTTGTAGAAAATGCAAAAAGGCAGAGCATTAATGTACAGATGCAGATAGGATGAAGACTGGACGTTGAAGAGATGGAGGAATTCCATGTCCATGAGATTAAGAATCATTGTGAGAAGGAGAATGAGAAGAGGTGAGAGTGCTAAAGCTTTGAGGAAGAAGAGGAAAAAAATAAGCAGCCTTCTGTGATCCTGAAAGATTGATAAAAAAAGAAGAAAGGAAATAATTAGGATTCTTGGACTGTTTTGTAAACCTATTGTGTTTTATGGCCAAAAATTTAGAGTATTACCCAGCATGGCCAGTTATTTTCCCCACACGTATTCCATTTCATTGATGCAGATGTCAGGTGGATATCATTAGATTCAAGCAGTACTGGACATTAGGACAGTAAAGAAAAACGGGGAAGGAGTTGATGGTGCTTACTGGAGTGATTTCAGGGACACATTGGCAATCCTAAATTGGATAAGAATTAAAGGACAAGTTGAAGGTCAGAGTGAAATATCCCAGAGCCTGTGGGTTAAGAGTCTTTATGTTACACAACTGATTGCAGGTGGATTATTAGTGAAAGGAAAGATAAGTGGTTGTGGTCAGAGAGTGAGACACTTCAAGTGGAGATTTTGAAAAGAATGGTAAAAGAGTGCAGAAACGCATCATCAGAAGTGAGGTCGGTATGATACCGAGAGTGGAGGACAAGGGCTTTCTGTCTCACTCAGTGTAAAATGTAGTGTTTACTGTGATATACAAGGCCCTACTCGTTCTTCATTTCCCCAGCACCCAGCCCTGACTCTTACCACTCTCCCTTTAATCACTCTCCAAGCCACACTTGTTTCCTGGCTCTTCCTGAAGCCTGCCAACAACATTCGCATTTTATGGACCTTTATAGTTGCTACCTACACTCAGGATTCCTTTCCCCAGCTATGACATAGCTCAGTTTCCCACTTCTTCAGGCGCGTAAGCACCTCATGTAAAACTGCATTACCTTACAACATTAGCTACCCTCCTTTCCTGCTTTTTCATCCCCATTCCCTTGCCTTCATAACAATTTCACATACAAATGCAGTCAGTCCCCAGTGGTGCAAATGATTAACATACTCAACTACTACCTAATAGAATAGAGATTTGAGTCTATCCAGAGGCACCTTGGAAAAAAGGCCTGGTAATTTATTTCTGCAAATTTAGCCATGAGAAGCCCTGTGGAGCATAATTCTACTTTGACCTATACAGCGTCGCTATGAATTGATTTTTACTTGACAGCAACTTTTAACATAATATGTATTATTTTGCTCTTTTCTTTATTTTCTGCCTCCTCTAGCAACCCATAACTTCATAAAAACAACACTTTTTGTCTTTCTTTTTAACTACTGTATCCCCAGAAATTACAGCATGCATAGCACATGGTAGGAGCCCAAGAATTTGTTCAATAACTAAGAGAGAAGGAGTGACTTACAGAAAAAACTAAAAATCCATGGAATTCTAAGCACTTTCTGAAAACCAAGAAAACATTGCTTAATTTTAGAATTTGATGTCTTTTTAATTAAAGAGATATTTTTATAAAAGTTTAACAATCATCAAAGTAATCTGTTTATGAAGGGGAGGAAATGTGCTCATTAAAAATCAAGAAACCCCAGGATGACATCAAACACCATCATATTTCATTTTAGCTCCTTCACACTCAGTCTTTATCCAACCCTCTCAGGTTGGGTTAAAAATAGTTTCTTAAAAATAGTTCTGCCAAGAGTCTTGTGCAGTTTTATATGAAGTACACAAGTTCCAATGAAAATTAGAATGGCAGACAAAATCAAAATCCAGCATGAGGAAGTTTTAACTTTAGTTACTAAAATATATATATATATTCCAATAATTTTAAAGACCTCAAGTTTATTTGGGGGGAATTCCCTAATATTAGATGATATACCAGAAATATTTTTAAAAATCTATTTCTAAAATAAATTTGTTGTTGTTTTTATGTGCCATCGAGTCGCTTGCGTCTCATAGTGACCCTATGTACAAGAGCCCTAAACGCCACTCTATCCTGTGCCAACCTAGCCATCTCAAACGCACTCATTCCTACCACTCCAGTCATAGATCCATCTCATCAAAGGTCTTCCTGTCCTGCGCCACCCCTCTACTCTGCCAAATATGATGGTCCTCTCCAAGGACCAGTCCCTCTTTGCAACATGCTTTAATAATATAATTTGTACCAAAACTCAAAGTGATGCCCAAGTAGCTAACCTATGTGGTGGATTCTTTAACATGGAAGTTGTGCAAAGAAAGCCTAGGTTCCAAAATGAAGTCTTGCCACTGATTTTTCATAATTGCATGTACATTAAAAACTTTATTGCATATTTAATGACAAAATACCTAAGCAATTTATTCTCGTTCATAGGAGAAATTTTTCATTCAATAAATAATATGCAGCAGATAAAAATCAAAGAGAAAACTAAATATCTCTAATTCATACTTTATCTTTGCATATTGTTCTTCCACTGATCATTTCTCCTCATTTCTGTCTTTCCTTTCTCATATCTCCTACTCCTCCTTTCTCCTCACTTCCACTATCTTCCTTTCCATTTACTCTCCTTCCATTCCTTTCCTCCTAGCCAATTTGGCACCATGCAAGATGCACACGTATACTTCATCACTTCATTTTGGTGATGGTGGTTATCTTTACCTGGAATATAATTTCATAACTCGGGCATAGCAGGGCTTCAGCCCTCCAACAAGCCTTCAAATACCAAGTAGAATTACTGTTCTCTTTTACACCCAGGACATGCTGCACATGCCCCTAACAATGCATAACACTGAGTGCAGCACTGGACCCCAGCACAGCATTGATTGTCAGGATGACACATGGCCACGCTACCTGTAGCTCTATTGTATGAAGAGTTGGCAGGGGTGGTAACTGGCTGAACAGCACCTTAAAAAATTATGAGATTGTGTGCTTGCTTCGGCAGCACATATACTAAAATTTGAACGATATAGAGAAGAATAGCATGACCCCTGCGCAAGGATGACCCACAAAAAATTAGGAGATTGGATTGTGTCTTTAAAAAAACGTGTTAAAAAAAACAAAAACAAGTGTTGTGAAACTTAACCCCTATAACTATCAATGTAGTGCTATTTGCATGCAAAAGTTCCTACCCCAAGAAATTTGGATAGTTCAAAGAAAGATGATCAAACAGAATGTAAAATTTACTGAGTAAGAGGTTTTGTTGTTGTTGTTGTTGTTATGTGCCATCAAGTCAACTGTGATTCATTGCAGTCCTATGTACATTAGCTCTGAAACCTGCCCTATCCTGTGTGAGCCAATCTTATCTTCTCTGATAGACCTAATCCCATTTTTCCAGTTACTGCATCAATCCATCTCATCCTGAATCTTCCTCTCCTGTGCTGTCTCTGCACACTTCCAAGCATGATATCCCTCTCCAAGGACTGGTCCCTCCTGATCACTTGCCCAAAGTATGTGAGATGGAACCTCAGAATCTTTGCCTCCAGGGAGCAGGCTGGTTTCACTCTCTCCGCAACAGACAGTTCACAGTATGATCAACACTCTTCTCCAGCATCCAACTCAAAGGCATCAATCCTTCTTCTATCATCCTTAATTATTGTCCAGCTCTCAGATGAATAGCAAGTAATTATGAAACCATGGCCTGTAACAGGTGCACCTTAGTCTCCAGACTAAAATCATTGCTCTAGAGAGGATCCTGACAACAGATATTCCTAATGCAATTCATCTTTTGATTTCCTGACTGCTAGTGCCAAGGGTGTTGATTGTAGAACCAAGCAAGTCGAAGTTATCAACAATATCCATGACGGAAGCTGCTAACTGGCCTAGTGGTAAGAATCTTTGCTTTCTTGATGCTGAGCTTCACGTCATATTGAAGACTGTAGTCCTTGACCTTTTGCAGCAAATGCCTCATGTCCTCTTCAGTTTCAGCAAGCAAGGTTGTGGCATGTGTACAACACAGGTTGTTGGTGAGTCTACATTCCACTACTGATGCCACATTCCTCTTCATAAAAGCCCAACCTCCCGAATGATCTGTTTTGCATATAGACTGAAAAGGTATGGAAGATGCAACCATGACTCACACCTTTCCTGTTTCTGAATCATGCAATGTGTCCCTGCCCTGTTCTAACTACTGCTTCCTTGTCCAACTACAAGTTTCACATGAGCACAATTAAGTGTTCTGGGATCCCCATTCTTCTCAAGGTTAGCCACAATGTGTTGAGATCCATAGTCAAAAGCTTTTTCATAGTCAATGAAACACAGATAGACATTACTCTGGTGCTCTCTACTTTGAGCCAAGCTCTATTTAATGTTGGCTATGATGTCCCTTGGGCCAGGCCTTCTTCTAGATTCAGCCTGCACACTGAGAAGTTCTCTGCTGTTGTACTGTTCTGGTTGTTTCTGGATAATCTTCAGCAGGATTTTGCTTGCATGTGATATTGTTCGATAATTCTCATATTCTGTTGGGTCACCTTTTTTGGAATAAATACAGATCTCTTCCATTCAATTGGGCAAGTAATTGTCCTCCAGATTTCTTGTCATAGCCTGGTAAGCAGATCCATCTATTTGCTAAAATATGTCAATTGGCATTCCATCAATTCTTGGGGCTTTGGTTTTTGCAAATTCCTTCAGAACAGCTTGAATTTCCTCCTTCGTCACCATAGGCTCTTGATCGTATGTTATGTCATGAAATCCTTCTGTGCCAGCAAACTCTTTTTGGTATAATGCCTCGGTGTACTCCTTCCATCTTCTTTTTATTCTTCCCGAGTCTCTCAACATTCTGCTTTCAGCATCCTTATGTATTGCATTTTGAAATGAGTTGAAGAACAACTTGAATTTGTTCCTCAGTTCCTTCAGCTTAAGAAATGCCAAGTTTGTCCCCTTTGATTTTACAACTCCAGCTCCTTGCTGATGATAATACTTTGTTTTGTCTTCCTGCACTAGCTTTTGAAATCTTCAGGTCAGCTCCTTAAGTTCTTGATTTCTTCCCTTGCTTTGACTTCTTGGTGTTGTAGTGCAATATCCAGAATCTCTTCTGACATCTCTCCTGGTCTTTTCTTTCTCCTCTGTCTTTGTAATGACTTTATTGCTGAAGATAACTAAAGAATGGATACATCAACAGGGAAAGTCAAAACACTTCAGAAGAGGATATAAAATGAGGTATAGCATTGCTGATGTCAGATGGATCTTGGCTAAAAGTAAAGAATACGAGAAGAGAGTCACCTTTTGTTTACTGACTATGCAAAGACATATTTGACTGTATGGATCATAACTTGTTATGGCTAACCTTGAAAAGAATGAGAATCCACTTAATTGTTCTCATGCAAAACAATACCTAGACCTAAACTGTTGTGAGAGCAGAGCAAGGGAACACTGTGTGGCTTGAAATTAAGAAAGGAGTGTGTCAGGGTTATATTCTCTCTCCATATCTATTTAATCTGTATGCTGAACAAATTATTCTAAAAGCAGAACTCTATGAAGAGGAATGTGGCATCATGATCAGAGGAAGACTCATCAGTAACTTGCCTTCTGGAGATGACTCAACCTTGTTTGCTGACTAGGATCTCTTAAAGCTCTTGTATCAGAAGATCAAAGAATACAGATATCAATATGAACTGTGTCTTAAAATCAAGAAAACATTCTTACCACTGGACCAAAAGACAACATCATGACAGATGGAGGAAAGATTGATGTCATCAACAATTTTATCTTAATTGGTTCCACAATCAACACCCTCAGTTCCAGCAACCAGGAAATCAGGAGACATATTGCACTGGGAAAGTCTACATTCAGAGACCTGTCCAAATTATTGAGGAGCATTGACATCAGTTTGAGGTCTAAAGTGTGTCTGATTCAGGCTATGGCCTTTCCAATCACTTGTTATGCATCTGAGAGCTGGATGACAAGGGAAGAATTGACACCTCTGATTAGTGGTGCAAGAGAAGAGTACTGAACATCCCACAGACTGCCAAAATAACAAGCAAATATGTCTTAAAGAAGGGTTAGGGAGAAAAGCGCAACAATGAATGAATGGAAATGCAAAGGCTCTGTAAATTTTTATTAAAATTAGTAATAATTTAAATTTAAAAAAAATAAATAAAAGAAGGTGCAGCTAGAGTGCTCCTGGACGCAAGAATGATAAAGCTTCGTCTCACATATTTTGGGCATGGATGTCAGGCTTGGAAAGGTGGCAGGGTCAGCAAAAGAGAGGAAGGCTCTTAACCAGGTATATTGACACAATGGCTGCATCAATGGGCTCGAGTGTGTCAGGAAGTGTGAGGATAGCACAGGACAGGACAGGGCACAGATATACAGTTCGTAGGGTCTTTCTAGGTCATACTAGACTCAATGGCACCTAACAACAATTGCATTGGGCAAACTTAATGTAAAGATTTGTAAAATGTTAAAAAGCATATGATGTCGCTTGAGGACAAAACTGTATCTTACTTAAGCCATGGTATTTTTAGTTGTCTCACATGTATGTGAAAGTGACTAAGGAAAATTAAAGATGTAAAGAGCTCTAACGACTTAATGGGTAAGGAATTACTATTTACAGCCTCTGATAATATGCTGGACGGTCAGTTTTTGGTTTTGTGGGCCTTGGGGAGTTTTTAAATTTTATTTTAAATTGATTTTAATGAAATTTAAGTTGTTTCCAACTCAATGACACATACAACAACAAAGAAGACATGATACTTTTGAATTATGGAAGCAAAAATATTGAATATAGAATAGATAGACTGCTAGAAAAGTAAATCTATTTTGAAGGAAATGCAACCAAAATGCTCCTTAGAAGCAAGGATGGTTAAATTTGGTCTCACTTTCTTTGCACATGTTAGCAGAAGGAGTCAGTCTCTCAAGAAGACCCTCATGCTTAGTTGGGAAAGTGAGGGTCAGTAAAAGACAGTGTTCCTCAATGAAACTGTTAACACAGAGATTGCAACAGCGAACTCAAACACAGCAGTGAATGCAAGGATGGTGCCGGACTGAGGAGTGTTCCATCTGTTATCCTTAGAATCTCAATGAATTGGAAGTGCCTCAGAGCTGCCTAACAGCAACCTCATTTGAGAAGAAAGTTCTCCTTTTCATGTTAATGAGATTATATCAATGCCGGGTGTTTTCTAAACCAATCACTTCTTAGTCATAAAATCAAAGATTAGGCACAAAAACAAGCAAGCAGGAATGGAGGTAAGATAGATACCATGTTGAGATTGCCAAGGAAACGAGAATACTGGAGTTAAAGACACGATCTTGTCCTTGAGGGGGACAAAGAAAACTTGTCTGGAGCTGGTGGCTTGAATTTGAATTTTCTACACTCCCGAAGGGTGAGAAAATAAAACTCTAGGGAGGTTCTCCCTTATAGAAAGAGAACTTGAGTCAATAATATGCTTCCGATGATCCTTAAAATGACTGCAGCTCTTAATAACAAGTTGACCTCAGTTCTCCCCAGCAGACCCACAAACTAAAGAGCAACAGACTCCAGGAACAGAGGGAAGACCACAAACCCTTCTCCATTCTCATATATAAAGGAAGAAAATCCAGATAATCCCTAACATCAGAAATTTGCCCTTACCAATACCTCCTAGAAGTTAAGTTTTCAAAGACTGAGAAGATAAAGAGGTTTTCCCAGTCTTCCATGAATTACAGAGTAAACTCATATCTTTGTCTTTTTCCCACCATTCTTTATCACCACATACACTTTGATATGTGGGAAATTGGTTAAAAAAAGCATCGAAGGCAGGATTGAGAAGGGAAATAAAGCTTTCTAATGGTAAAACTTGAAAATATGAAGGGAATTAAAATCGAGAGGGTACACAGACATTCACACAAGTTTAATGGCACCATTTATTTGAGTAAAAGTTGAATTGGTCATTAGAGGCGATGATAGAATAGACATAAACTCGAGGCCTCTTTAATATCCGTGCCCCTGGGTGCTCTCTAGAATCTAGCATTTGACTATCTCCCAAGAGTATTTACCCAAAGCAAAAGCCCCAGGTCATTGTCAGCACCACAAAAAAATTTCCCTACACAGGTTTATTCCAGCCCTGCCTTATTTTTAAAATGTATATTAAATAAAATTCTCATATTGCAGATGACAGGTTGTGCCAAATCTCTGCTGTAGAACATTTGGATAGACAATTTAGGGAAGCTTCTTAACTCGGCTACTTACGTAACCAATAATGTGCCAAAGACTTGTCAAACATAAAAATATTTCAAAGCTTATGAGCTCTGTTTAATACTGATTCCATGTTATTAAAAGAATGGAAATAATATCTAAAAAGATTCTATTTGTTCTTGACTTTACTTAATAAGGACACTTTGCAATGGCAAAGGCCTAAATCTATTTGAATTATAAAGTTGATTTTCACTGTTGGTACAAATTTAACTTCTTTTATCAGGGCAGAGAATTATTTACCCTAAGATTATCTCTGCAGATCAGAATGGAATTTCCCACCATTGCAAAAGATGAGATGGTTTCCTACGTGGGTACTCAAGGAGATATAATTCTCAGGTCTTCGCATCTTCACCCTGTAGAAAATTGAGAGACCAGGAATAGTCAAGTTCAAAAATTAAAATTAAAATATAAAGCACAAACATAAAGGCTGCTTCATTCAAAGATTATGAAAAGAGTCACAGAAACATAAAAAATCATGACATTCATAAGTGCTGTGAGAAAAGAATGAAAGATATTCTACACATGTTTTATACTGCCCTGTATCTTTACTGTTACTGTAGCACTGAATGCTAAGCAACTCCAGGATAATAGCATCAATAAAAGTACATTTAGCCTGTGAAAGCACTAATAACACAGCTATTTTTTTAAAGTAACATTTCATAGTTAGCACACACTTTCATTATATGTAGCACATTCTTTGAGTCCTTTATGCTTTCCAGCAGGACTGTGAAATGCATTGATAATTCTAGGGCCGTTATTGCTCATAGTTTCCACAAATAAGGCTTCAGTATTTCATAATTATTACTGAGGTTTGCTGGACTCACATAAAACTCAATTGTATTTTTAAAACACACATAAGAATCTCCTTTTAAATCGTTAATAAATACAAACACAAAATTCAGTATTGTGTAATATAAAAATATCTTTCTATAATAGAATACAAAAGAGACAAGTGTTGCTAGGCAACCACCTGGCTCAACCTCAGCATTCAAGGTAATAAAGAGACTCCTGTGTTGCCACTACTTCAGGCAACAAAAGAAAACTGACAGTGAGGAGTTGAAATACTACTCTGAAGCCCACCGTTCTCCTAAAATTGTATGTGAGCATATTTTGTTAATTTTAATATGCCAAATTTACAATAAATGTAACGTACACCTTGAGAATGCATCAAAAGTTTAAACTTTTAGTGGTATTTGCTAAATGACCCTGAACACTATATTCTGTGCAACCTTAATGATTCCCATTCATGGCAAGCCCATGAGTGCAGTATGGAACTGCACTCTGTAGGATCTTCAGTGCTGTGACATTTCAGAAGCAGACCACAAACACTTCTTTAAAGGCACCTCTAAGTGAGTTCTTTTTTGGTAGTAACCCAGATGCTAATCCTTTAAATCACCCAGACACCTAGGAACTCCACAAAGGGTATACACACCTACTCCTCATCCAACAACTATCTCTCAACCACCATTTAGTGTTTACAATTGTTGTTGTTGTTGTTGTTGTTGTTGTTGTTGTTGTTATGTGCCATCAAGTCCCTTGGAACTTACAGCAACCTTATGCACAACTCGGAACCCTGCTCTGTCCTGTGCCAATCTTATTGTCTCTGACACACCTATCTCCCGCTTTACTCCAGTCACTCATCTCGTCGAGGTTCTACCCCTCTTATGCTGTCCCTCCACGTAAGCATGATGTCCCTTTCCAAGGATTGGTTCCTCTTTGCAACATGCCCAAAGTATGTCAGATGAAGCCTCAGAATCCTTTCCTCCAAGGAGTAGCCTGGTTTCACCCTCTTCAGGATAAACCTATTTGTTCTCCAAGCAGTTCATGGTATATTCAATATTCTCCAGCACAACAGATCAAAGAAAGGCATCATTCTCCTTCTATCATCCCTAGTCATTATCCAGCTTTCTGATGCATAGCAGATAAGTGTGAAGACTATGGCCTGGATCAGTTTTCAAGATGACATCATTGCTTTTCAGTACTCTGAAGCAGTGCCTGACAGCAGGCTTTCTCAATGCAATTAATTTTTTTTTTCCTGGCTGCTGGTACCAAGAGTGTTGATTGTGGAGATATGCAAACTGAAGCTGTTAACAATCTCAATCAATTCATCATCTATCATGATTCTTCCGATCGTCCCAGTGGTGAGAATCTCTGTTTTCTTTATGTTGAGCTTCAATCTATATTGAAGGCTGAAGTCCTTGACCTTTACAACAATTGTTGTTGTGTTGTTGATTGCCTTTGAGTTGAGCATGACTCATAGTGACCCTATGAACAAAAAACCTGAAACCCCTCTACAACTATCAACATTTATCAAAGTTCATAGAATTTCAAGAGTCATTATGTTTAGGAAGTGGATGCCACTCCTACTTCCAAACCCGGCATAGTATGTTATTTTTGTTATGTACCATTGAGTCACCTGAGATGTATAGTTACCCTATGTACAGCAGCTCTGAACCCTTCCTGTCCTGAGTCAGTCTCACTAATTCTGACACACCAACCCCCAATTCTCGAGTTACAATATCAATCCATCTCATTCAGGGTCTTCCTCTCCTGTGCTGTTCATCCACCCGTCTGAGCATGATGTCCTTCTCCAAGGACCGATCTCTCCTGCCCAAGCCCAAAGTTAGTGAGGTGGAGCTTCAAAATCCTAGCCGCCAAGGAGAGACCTAGTTTCACCCTCTCCAAGACAGACTGATTTGTTTTCTTGGCAGTCAATGGTTATGTTCAAGACTCTTCTCCAGCACCACAACTCAAAGGCATCTATTCTTCTGTCATCCTTTGTCATTGTCCAATGTTGTTGTTGTTGTTATGTGCCGTCGAGTCATTTGCGACTCATAGCGACCCTATGTACAACAGCCCTAAACCCTGTTCTATCCTGTGCCAATCGCATTGCCTCTAACACACCCATCCCAATTACCCCGGTCACTAAATCAATCCACCTCATAGAGGGTCTTCCCCTCCTGCGCTGTCCCTCTACTCTACCCAGCATGATGTCCCTTTCCAAAGACCTGTCTCTCCTTGCAACATGTCCAAAGTATGTCAGACGAAGCCCCAGAATCTTTGCCTCCAAGGAGTAGCCTGGCTTAACCCTCTCTAGGATGAATCTGTTTTCTTGGCAGTCCATGGTACATTCAATACTCTTCTCTAGCACCACAGCTCAAAGGCGTCAATTCTCCTTCTGTCCTCCCTAGTCATTGTCCAGCTCTCTGATGCATAACAAGTGATTGCAAAGACCATGGCCTGTATCAGGCGCACCTTTGTCTCCAAAGAGTCACCGTTGCTCTTGAGTACTTTAGAGAGGTCCCTAACAGCAGACTTTCCCATCATAATACGTTTTGTGATTTCCTGGCTGCAGGAGCCAAGAGTGTTGACTGTGGAGCCGAGCAAACTGAAGCTGTGAACAATCTCAATCTCTTCGCCATCCATCCTGATGCTACCAATTGGTCCAGTCATGAGAATCTTTGTCTTCTTGATATTGAGCCTCATTCCATACTGAAGGCTGCCGTCCTTGACCCTCTGCAGTACGTGCATGAGTCCTCCTCAGTTTCAGCAAGCAAGGTTGTGTCATCTGCATAACGCAGATTGTTGATAGATCTTCCACCAATCTTTACGCCACGTGTCTCCTCATAGAGCCCAGCCTCTCGGATAATCTGCTCTGCATACAGGTTGAAAAGGTATGGAAATAGGACAAATCCCCGATGCACACAAGTAATTGAGAAGACCATGGCCTGGATTAGGCGCACCTTTGTCTCTATACTGAAATCATTGCTCTTCAGCACTCTGGAGAGATCCATTACAGTAGATTGTCCCAAAACAATTCATCTGTTGATTTTCTGACTGCTGGTGTTAAAAGAGTGTTGATTGTGGATCCAGGTAAGCTGTAATTGTTAACAACCTCAATCTCTTCTCCATCTATTATGGTGCTGCCAATTGGCCCAGTGGTTAGAATCTTTGACTTCTTAATGTTGAGTTTCAGTCCATATTGAAAACTACAGTCCTTGACCTTTTGAAGCAAGTGCTTCACTGTTTTCTCACTACCTTGTATGCTAACAACATGCATCTAGAAGTAATAATAGAATTCTTAGTGATAAATGAGCAGCCATAAATTATTTAATTTGTCAGTGGTGGAATGACAAATTTGGCGGTTATGAAAAGATGTAATCATCCTCCATGTTCACTTGTTGTGTACTGTCAAGTTAGAATTGAGCCATAACTAACTCTTCTGGGTTTTGTTTTAATTTTGTATGAGGGTTTTCTTGGTGATCCGTTTGGGTTGGTTTGTTGTTTGGTAGTTTTTTCTTGTTGTTGTTTTTCATTTTACTTTGTACTGATTTGCATGCAAAATTCATATATATTCTTTTTCTTCATTTACATTGTGTCTCACGCATTCCTTCATTCACATTTTATTTCATACTATCATTCCCATATATTGGATTTTCATCACTATTGATCGATGTCTAGTATAACCCCATCTATTCAATTTCCCAATGGATCTTTGCTAATTCTTTCACCCCCCCCCTTCATCCACCCACCCAACACTCCTTGGAACCTTTGTGATTTCCCACGCCCCCCCACCCCAGCCTCAGGCCCCTTGTCCACTCACCTTACCTCTTTGAACATTTATACACATTACTAATAATCTTTGTATTTTTACGATAATGTATCCTATGCAGTATTTGTTTTATGAGCCTGAGCTAGTTAATGTTATCTAATGCTCTCAAGTTTCTCTTATGTATATAGTATTTTTCAAAATTGTTGCTCCTGAGTGCTGCATATTATTCCATCCTGTGAATGTACTGCAATTTCTCAATTAATTCATTTGCTGATTGGCATTTGGTCTGTTTCCATGTTCTTGCAATTGTGAATAACATTTCTATGAACATTGGTGTACAATTCTCCATATGTGTTTCAGTCCTAATATCCTTGGGATACATTTCTAAGAGTGGAATGGATACCTGGGTCATATGGAATTTCTATGTTTAGCTTTTTTGAGGAAACTCCAGATTGCCTTCCAGAGTGGTTGTACCATTTTACAATCCCACTAAGAGTATATGCGAGTTCCAATCTCTCCACATGATCTCCAACATTTATTTTTTTGCTGTACTGTTAAACTTTGCCACTGCTACTAAGGGGACATAATATCTTACAGTGGTTTTAATTTCCATCTTTTTGATTGCCTGTGATCTTGAGCATCTCCTTCTGTGTCTGCTGGCCATCTTAATATCTTCCTCTGTGAAAAGTCTTCCAATATTTTTTGCCAATTTTGTAATTGGCACATCAGTCTTTGTTTGTGGAGGCCCTGTAAATATTCTGTAAACTTTCATTATTAGACCATTGTCTGAGATATAATTGCCAATGTTTTTTCCCTGCCTGTAGGTTTTCTTTCCACCCTATTGGAAAAAGTTTTTTATGCACACAGGAGCTTAATCTTTAGAAGGCCCCTTTCATCCATGTTCTCGTCTCCTAGTTGTCTCTTTCTGACTGTATTTGCCAACCCCCTTATCCCATTTTGTCTTTTATGAATTTTTGTGGTTTGGGAATTTACCTGTAGGTCTCTGAGACACCTTGAGTTGATTTTTGTGCATGGTGTAAGATGTGAATTCTGCTTCAGCTTTCTACAGGTAGAAGTCCAGTTTTGCCAGCACCATTTATCAAAGAGGTCATTTCTCCATTTGATAAGTTTTGTTTTCTTGTTGAATACTACTTGACTATAGGTAGAAATGTTAATAACTGGATTCTCAATTCCATTCCATTAATCTATGTGTCTGTCATTGTACCAATATCATGCTGTCTTGGCAGTAGGTTTGAAGCTCAGGGATTGCTATGCCTCCCACGCCATTTTTTGTTTTTCAGAAGTGATTTACTTATCTCTTTCCTCTCCAAAAAAAACTCGCAAATTGTCTTTTCTATTTCTTTGAAAAATGAATTTAGGGTTGGGGTTGCAATATGCATGTAAATTGCCTTTGGTGGTTGCTGTTGCTGTTGTGTGCCGTTTAGTTGCCTGCGACTCATAGTGACCCTTTGTAAAACAGCTCTGAAGCCTGCACTGTCCTGAGCTGGTCTCACTGACTCTAATACACCTACCTCCATTGCATTGGTTACTTTATCAATCTATCTAATGAGGGGTTATCCTCTCCTCTGCTATCACTCTACACTTGGTAGAACTGTCATTTTCACTATATTGAGTATTCCTATCAATGAACAGGGAATTTATTATTCCATTTATTTAGGCCTCTGATTATTTCTAGTAGTAGTGTGTTGTTGTTGTTGTTGTTTGTTTCTTTATAAAGTCTTAATTCCTCTATGCATGTGAGTTATATGTTATATATCGTATAGCCACTATCAACCCATAGGTGACCCTCCAGCCAGTTTTGAGAGGTAGTTGATCTCATGGGAGGATATTCCCCATCTCTCTTCTGTGGAGTGACTGGTGGATTCAAACTGTGTGCCTTTGAAATTGTAGTGCAGCTTCTTGCCACTAGCCACCACTGTTCCCTTTTGTGCCTCTAGGGAAGATTTATTTCCCAATATTTCAATTTGTGGTTGGCTATTGTAAATATTTTTGCTTTCTCTGTTTCCTTCTCTGTGTTGGTTTTTGTTGTTATTGTAGAAGAATCCTACTGATTTTTGTATAGTTATCTTGTATTATGCCACTCTACTAAATTAGTCTACTAGGTCTAACTTTTTTTGTTGAGTAGTTGGGGTTTTATGTGTACACTATCATATCCTTTGCATACAGAGACAGTTTTACCATCTCTCTGTCAATCTGGATGCCTTGTCCCCCTTTCCTCCCCTAGGCTGTTTAAGTCTATATAATGGCTTGTCTCACTGAGAAGAGAAGATCCGAATAGATTAGAATTCTTTGCTATAGCAAGCACAAATTCTGGATGCCTTTTATTTCCTTCTCTTTTCACATTGCCCTATCAGTTGTATGCTATCTATTCAAAAGATAGTTTTTCCTTTAGTATTTTTCCTTCGGCAGCGATGTTGGCTCTTGATTTAGAATATATATTCTTTTCACTATGTTGAGAAAATTTGTTTCTATTCCAATCAACAGTCTTGGAAGCAGCAGCTATAAAATAAAGAGACAAATTGCATTGGGAAAGTCAGCTGTCAGGGACCTCTCCAGAGCACTAAGGTGCACCTGATCCAGGCCATAGTCTTTGCAATTGTGTGCTATGTGTCAGAGACCTGGACAGTGACTAGAGGGGATAGAAAGAGAATTGATGTCTTTGAGCTGTGGTCCTGGAGAAGAGTGTTGAATATAGCATGGTCTGCTAGGAGAATAAACAGGTTTGTCCTGAAGAGTGAAACCAGGTTGCTCCTTGGAGGCAAGGACAGAGCAAGAGAGGAAGACCTTTGATGATCTGAATTGATTCAATGACTCGGGTAATGGGGGTAGGTGTGTCAGAGACAATGAGGTTGGCACAGGATAGAGCAGGGTTTAAGGCTATTGTACATACAGTCACTGTGAGTCGCAAGTGACTCGAAAGCACATAACAACAATAACACTCCTGTGTTTGTTTATTTGTTTTTATTGTAAAAAACATGTATGGGAATCCAAGAAGGTAAGGAATGGGAGCCAAAGAGTGAGGATAATTAGGGATGAAATCACAATTTGCACAATTTGTTGGGTTAAAGGAGTAGGTGAAAGAAATGAGAAAGATCTGGCAGGGACCAGAAACGACAGGATAATAATGGGCATAGTCCAATGGTGATTAATTGTGTGGTGTTTTTTTTACAAAGAAATTGTCCTTTTCATTTGTGGTTTTCCCATTTGGGAACGGGGTGCAGACTCTCTGGCTGCTTCACGTTAAACAGAGACATTGAGATGAAAGGGAAAGGGCACCCACTTTACACTTTACTCGAGGTATTGAATTGAAGCTGCATGCCTTCTTGTTCAGTTAGAAGACTTTTTCCTGACATTTTCTGCCCTCTGGATTGCAAAGTGTTTGCCTGTGTGAGTCCAGTAGGGATGGCTGGCTGAACTTTGAGGCTCCACCCACCTTCACTTTCTTAGCTGACAGTTATATTTCCTTTTTGTCTCTGGAACTGGGCTCAGGGCTCAGGTTTGAAATAACATTCAGTGTTCAGGTTACCTACAGGAAAGGAAGCAAACCTAGAGACCACAAACTTGTGGGTTACAAAGAGAAGGAAGTTAGAGGTGTTACTTACAGATGTACTGGAGGAGTTGGAGGAAAGTGGCTTAGATAAAATTCGTCAAACACATTGGGCTCTCCAGCAACCTGGCAGGTCTCCCCAGGGGTTGGGCTGCTCTTCCAAGGAGTTGAGTTGTTCTCCCCAGAGGCTGGGTGGCAATCCTCCCCACCACCACGAAAGCTCTTCTGAGGTCTGGACCTTGTGCTTTACTAAGGCCAGGGACAGCACTTCTGGTTCTAGCATCACCATCATTGTCCCCTTCCTCTCCACCGATTGGTCTAACTATAACTTGAAGTAGGCATTATTACTTTCCCCTTCTACAAATGGAAAAGGGGCTTCCAAAGTGTTGAACAGGCCCACTCAAGATTGAAAAAGCAATAAAGGCAGTAGAACAAGCACTCAAACCAATTTTGTCTGAAGGCAGACTGTGAGGTGGCAAGTTTCACATGATGTTTGGGTCAGCCATCTTTCCCCTTCCTCTGCCAATTTAATTTAGCTTTTGGTAGTAGTAGTCAAGAAATCAAAAGATGTGGTGCATTGAGGAAATCTGCTGCCAAGGATCAATCCAGAGACATCACCTTCACTGACAGTAAGATGTTCTGCTGGATCTGGCCCTTCACCTTTTGCAGCACCACGGCACCACCAGCACCCTGCTGTCTCTTCCCACACCTGGGGTCCATGGATGCTGACAACCACTGCTTCTGGCCATGCAGAGGCTCCATCATGATGGCCACAGGACCCGGCACCTGCAACCTGGCCCAGATAAGGAGATTTCTGGGCTCCGACCATGGTGAATCCATGGAGCTGTGGTGGTGTGGGCTCAGGTGGCGGGCAGTCACGCTCCATTCCTATTTTGCTGACTGTTTTAATCAGGAAGTGGTGTTGGATTTTTGTCAAAGGGATTTTCTGCATAAATTGATAGGATCATGTGATTCTTGCTTTTCATTTTGTTAAGATGATGAATTATGTTGATTTTTTTCTGATAGTGAACCAACCTTGCATACCTGTTATGAATCCCACTTGATTATGATGAGTGTGTGTGTGTGTGTGTGTGTGTGTGTGTGTGTGTGTGTTGCTGTGATGCTAAACACTGTGACACTGATGTGTCAAATGTGATAATGGTTAGCCATGGTGGACAGTGTTTGGTGGAGTTCCTGAATAAAACAAGCTTGGAAGCAGAAGTGCTTCCAAATGGCATCCACTTCCAAAATAGCTTGCCTGCAGAAACTCTGTGAATATGGAGAAACGACAAAAGTTATACAAGTGTTCAGGTCTTTCATTCATTAGGTTATATGAGTCACCTATGATTTGACAGCACTTAACAATAACAACTGTTGGTTAGCTGCAGAAGGTCAAGGACTGCAGTGTTCTGTATGGATTGAAGCTCAACATCAAGAAAACAAAGATTCTTACCCCTGGGCCAATAGATAGATAGATGATAGATCGATAGATAGATAGATAGATAGATAGATAGATAGATAGATAGATAATAGATAGATAGATTGTTAACAATTTTACTTGCTTGGCTCCATAATCAACACTCTTGGCATGGGCAGTCAAGAAATAAAAGACAAATTGCATAGGGAAAATCTGTTATCAGGAGCCTCTCAAAAGTGCTGAAAAGCAATGTCAGTCTGGAGACCAACGTATGCCTGATTTAGGCCATGGTTTTTGAAATTATTTGCTTTGCATCAGAGAGATGAATAATGATGAAAGATGACAGAAGAAGAATTGATGACTTTGAGATGTGATGCTGGAGAAAAGTATTGAACATACCATGGACTGCCAAGAGAACAAACATGTTTATCCAGGAAAGAATTAAATCAGACTGCTCCTTGTAGGCAAGAATTTTGAAGTACATGTCATGTACTTTATACATGGGGCCGGGAAAGACAAGATCCTGAAAAAGGACATCTTGCTTGGAAAGGTGGAGGTACAGCACAGGAGAAGAAAACCCTGGATTAGATGGATTGAAATAGCAGCTGAGAAATGGGAGTTAGAGTGTTGGAGACAAGATTGGCTCAGGATAGAGCAGATTTATAGGGTCATTATGAGTCACAAGCAACTTGTTGTCACATAACAACAACAGAAAAAAAATTGTTGGATTCTATTGACCAGGATTTTGTAAAGGATTTTTGCATCTATGTTCATAAGAAATATTTGTCTATAGTTTTCTTTTTTGGTAATATCTTTGTCTGCTTTTGATATTATGGTTATGCTTGAATGACTCTGAAATCATTCCTCTTTTTCTGTTTTTTTTATTTTTAATAATTTAAATAGAATTGGATGTATTATTGAGTGTACCATGGACTGCTAAGAAAACAAAGATTCATCCTGGAGAGGGTTAAACTGGGCTCCTTTGAAGGCAAGGATTCTGAGGCTTCGTCTGACATACTTTGGACATGTTGTATGGAGGGACTGGTCTTTGGAGAGGGACTCATGCTTGGGAGGGTGAAGGGACAGCGCAGGAGGAGAAGATCCTCTATGAAGTGGATTGATTCAGTAACTCGGGTAATCAGGATGGGTGTATCAGAGACAGTGTGATTGGCACAGGACAGAGCAGGGTTTAGGGCATTGTACATAGTAACGCTAGGAGTTGCAAGTGACTCGATGGCACATAACAACAACAAGTAGAATTGGTGATAAATCTCTGAATGTTTGGCAGAATTTAGTTGTGAAGTCATCTGGGACAGGATTCTTTTCAGGGGAAGAGTCCTTTTAGCACTTTATCAATTTCTTCTTTTGTGATAGTTCTATTCAAGTATTCTACATCTGTCTGTGTCAATCTGAGTGGGATGTGTGTTTCAAGGGATTAACCTCTAGATTTTCAAATTCATTGGAGTATAATTCCTCATAATATTCTAATATTATTGATATAATTTAATCTGGTTTTGTTGAGGAATTACTTCTATTGTTTCTTATTCCAGTTATTTGTGTCTTCCCTTTCTATTTTTTTTTTTTTTATTTTATCAGTTTCATTGACTTTTGAAGAATCAGCTCCTGGTCCTGTTGATTGTTTCAATTGTTTTTCTGTTGTCCATCTCATTGATGTTAGCTCTTGTCCTTATAATTTTCTTTCTTCTACAGGCTGGTGGGTTAGATTGTTGTCTTTTCTATATTCCATTGGAGGTGTTGAGTTAGGTCATTAATTTTGCTTCTTTCTGAATCCCATATTATATGTTTGCTTATTGCTGTGAACTGTCCCCTGAGGACTGCCTTCGCTTTATCCCAAAAGTTTGGTATCTTGTGTTTTCATTAGTATTTTGTTTTTTTATATAACCCAGTTGTACTCTAGCAGTGTGCTATTTAGTTTCATTCCGGTGGTTTTATAAGTTTTTACCCTCTTGTCATTAATTTCTAGTTTTATGTCAGTGTGGTCTGAAATGATACCTTGTATTATTTCAATGTTTTTTTTTAATTTGTTGAGACTTGCTTTGCGTCCTAGAATAAGATCAAATCTAGAGAATGTACTGTGTGCCCTTGAGAAGAAAGCAAATTAATTTTTAGTTGGGTGCAGTACCCTGAATACATCTACAAGATCAAGTTGGTTGATTGGATAGTCTAGATCTTCTACATCTTTGTTAAGTTTCTTTAGAGTTGACCTATCCTTTGACAGAGTGATGTGGTAAAGTCTCCTACCAATATTGTATATTAATTATTTTTTCAAGTCTGTTAAACACTTTTATGTGTATTATCAAGTCTATCATTTGGTCATTTTGTACATTTTGTACAAGATTGGTGGACGATTTATCAACAACCTGCGTTATGTGGATGACACAACCCTGCTTGCTGAAACTGAAGAGGACCTGAAGCGCCTGCTTCAGAGTGTCAAGGACTGCATCCTACAATATGGATTGAGGCTCAATGTCAAGAAGACAAAGATTCTC
>NW_006399769.1:25548788-25577680 GCF_000299155.1 Elephantulus edwardii
CCGACTAAATCAAGCCTGGAAGCAGGAGCGGCATCCACTTCCAAAATGGCTTGCCTCTGGAAGCTCTATGTAAGAACAGTGCTCAGGCTGTTCGTTCATAGGGTCGCTATGAGTCGTCTACGACTCGACGGCATTAAACAACAGCAACAACAACATGTTCCCATTGAGTTTCTCGTCTTCCAGCTCACAGATTCTCTGTTCCATCTGTTCCTTTCTACGTTTTTATCCCTCCATTATGCTGGAAAAACTCTGGAGGGTTTTTATAGAAAATAAATTGCATAGGAGGAGATTGCTTAAATTTCTCCTGCAAAGCAGCTGGTGGATTCAAATCACATACCTTCTAGTTGGCAGTGCAATCCAGGCTACCAGAGGAATTTACCTTTGGTGTTGGCCAACTCTCTCATTTAGTCAGGAGTCTTTACCTTGATTCCTAAGAATCAACATCTGAGGTAATTTGTACAGGATAAAACTGTTTCCATAATATGCAATAAGGAGTCCCTGGGTAGTGCAACCAGTTAAGCACTGATTACTAGTTCAAGCCCACATAAGTGCCTCAGAAGACAGGCCTGACAATCTGCTTCTGAAAGGTTGCAGTTTCCAGCTGGACAGCAACAAATAGTATAACAACAGCATCTTGGTGAGAATCAAGGTCAAGCACTTTCTGTCCCAGAATACTATCTCCACAACATGAAAGAGGGCAGCTAAGAAGAGAGTCTGATTAGAAAGTCTCAAGAAATTAAATTTCAGACGGAGCATTCCTTGGGTAAAGAAAATAGAATTTACTGGAGATTTGTGACCTACTAATAAGAATTTGCACTGCTAACCCTAAGGCACAGGGTTCAAATCCACCTGCTACTCCACAAGAGATAAAAGTGTATTATCTTTCCATGTAAATTACAGCTTCTGAAAATCTGCTGAAGGATCAGCTATGAGTCAGTTCCAACTTGACAGTATAAAACAATGCTGCTCCGTCAAAAATCCAGCTCTATTGCTATAAGGATTACCATCATTAGATCTACAAAGGAAGAACATCATATACTATAGAGTCCAAGTTAGATCACTTTTGGTAAAATGTTTAAATCTGCTAAGCATAGGTCTTTCATCTTTAGAAAAGGACCTCTTTCAAGCACTGATTAAAACAATTTCTGTAAATCACTTTGTATATGTGTACACAAAACATGTTTATGTTATGAGGCTAATGATAATGAAGGTAAAAAAATAAATAATGCTTCATTTAATTTAAATGTGTAATGTATGACTATTTGTCTAGGGTACAATGTAAATGTGTTCAATATTTAAGAATGAATAGCATGAGGCAATAATACAGAAAGAGAGTTGGATCAATGTGACAAAAGGCCATCAAACCCAGACTGATATATTCTATATCATATGGAAACATGTTACAATGGACATAAATGACCCAGAGAATAGTATGTCCTGTTGATATGAATCCTATCTGATTTCCTTGCAGTGTATAGATTAATCTACACGACATTATGTACACAGTCACCTTACAATGTAGATTGATTTTCTACTCCCTAAAGAAATAGTATATGTAGAGCCATGGAGAAATTTCACCCATAGAAAAACCAAGAGCCGTGTGCTCAGGAGCTGAAAGTATCTCTGAAGACTTTAAGAATCCATCTATCTCAACTCTACTCTTGGCAATAAGATGCTTGATGAAATGTCATGCTTTCTGGCCTACTTCCAGTGGCTATTTCTCTTTCTCATTGCCTCTGTTTTGTGACATTACCTTCCACCTGGCCCTAATGACCCTGCTGGCCCTTTTATCACAATATCTTTCCCTTTTTTCAAAGATAACAAGAATATATTATGTGTTACTTATTTTAATTAAAAATAGAAATTCTGATGGCCAATGAAAAGGTAAAGAGAAATACCTCTGAGAAAGAAGGAATGTCCCCTACAACCTAATGGAATATCACATGCACACAGTCTTGACTTCTAAGATGTCACAAGGACTGCCTCAGCTAAAGAAAGATTCTTCATCCAAGGCCATGTCTCCATCTCAGTACAGCTGGAATGGATTAATAGAGAGCATAAAAGTCCAGTCCTCTTGTCCCAGTTCAAGATATCTCTGAAGAACCACTACAGCTCCAAAGGATAAGTGGAGACCTTCCTTGAGGTGGAATCTGCATTCATCCTGTCTGGCCACTACTTCTTCCTTCCTTCACCCAGATGTTAATACGAAGAACATTTCTGGATAAACTACACTGATCTAATATCCATCTAAGAACCTACTTTTCTTGTTGTTAAGTGGTTTCAAATAAACCACAACTCATAACAACACTAAGAACAGTAGATCTGAAATCTAACCTATCCTGCTCCATTCTCACCATCCATGTTATACTCAAACCCATTTCTAGAGCCTCTATGTTGATCTAACTAATTAAGGATCTTCCTCTCTTTTACTGAGTCTTCACCTTCCCAAGCATGATGCCCCTTTCCAAAGACTAGCCCCTCTGAACAAAATGCTCAAAGTATGTGAGATGAAGTTTCATCATCCTTGTATCTAAGGAGCACCCTGGCTACACTTTCTCCAAGACATATTTATTTGTTCTTTCTGTTGTCCATGCGATATTCAGTACTCTATTCCAACACCACAACGCAAAGGCATTGATTCTTCTGTTGTCTTTAGTAATATTTTTTCATTGATTCTTCTGTCATCTTTTATTCAATTTTCAGATGCAAAGAAAATAATTGAAAAGTTAGTAGTAGCTTGAATAACCTTCACCTTGGTCTTTAAAATGACATTTCTGTCCTTCAGTGCTTTAGAGAGGTGCTTCTTAGGAGCCAGAGTAGTGACATGGTAGTATCCAAAAATCATACTCATAAGATCTTCAAGCCAGGCCATAAAAGTTGTCATCAAGAGTTAGTGGAAAAAAAATAAAAAGCTGAGAAACTTGTGCCTTCCTAGTCACACAAGCTATGTCCATGAAGACATCATTCAGTGGTAGAAAATATCAGAGTAGAAGGCATTCATGGCAAGATGTGTGATTCTTAAAGATTGGCATATTTAACATATCTGGTACATCAATTCCTGGCTCAGTCTAGAGATTTCTTTTAATCTTTCCATAGTCATAGAACTAAGTCTATTCATTTTTTCTTTACAGCTATCACCACCTCCTCTGCTTTTTGGAGATCTTTGTTGGTGCAAGAACTTCTGGAGGGGAAAATATCTCCTCAACTTTATTGCAATCTAAAAATATTCCCATAGGCACTTCCGAGTTTGAAATAATCATGACAAGAAGACAGAAAGAAAACATGTAAAACAGCAAACATAATTAATATGTTGAAAAGAGTTGTTAAAGAGATCTTCAGAGATCCAAGCTCGTGTTTTTTAACTAATTAAAAGCACTCTATGATACTTATTTTCATATAATTAAAAAAAAACCTTCCTTCTAACTGAATGACTGCATCTTTATTAGGAGTAATGGCTATAATTTTGTTGAAAAGTATGCCTGCTCATTATAAAAATTAAATGGTGTAGAAAAGTCAAACAGAAAACAAAAATATCACCTAAAATCCTATAACCCAGAAATAGCCATTTATTCATATATACAATGAAGAAGACAGATTTTTCCTCATTACAATGGAATAAAAAGATACATCTTATTTTAACTTAGAAGCTGTAATTTTTACTTTTAATTAACAAAAAAGAGTGATTCCTTTTCAACATTAAGCCAATATTGAGACTACAATATTGTCTTCATCCTTCAAAGTCATGCAATGCTATCTCTATGCTTGAAAAATAACTTACTTGAACATAATAATTTTGGGTTGTTGTTTTTCCATATAACACTTAGTGTCATGCCAAAGAATTTTGAAGAATATAAGATAGTTTCCTTTTGTACATGATATTGGTTTTCTACTTTGATGCTTAAGGAATTCTCTGTTTCTCTCTGGAATTCAGGAACCCACTGAAGACATCAAGGTTATGGCTTGATGTCAATTGCTTACATGTTTCTTTGTTTTTTCTAGACTGCAGTAAGTTTTTTGATGTGCTCAACTAGCTTTTATTTCATTTCAGGAAACATTCTTATATCAGTCTCTGAATACTGTTTCATTTCCATCTGTTGGCTTATAGATTTCAGGGTTAGCAGTACCTTCACGTTGATTTGATTGTCTTTTGTATATCTTCCATATCTATTACATCCCATTTTTACCTAAATACTTCATTACTTTATCTGCATTTGCTATGATTATCTTGAGCCCTTTCTCTATATCAGCATATTTTCACTTGTGTTATTCTGTTCCCAGATGTTTCTATTTCTTTATTGGCTCTTTATTGTGTTGGTTTAGTCCTCAATTTGCTTTATTTGCTGTTCAGCATCTTTGAAATTTTATTAAGCTGTCAACTCTTTTCTGAGAGGCAACTTGATTCATAATTCTATTAAGTTGCTCACTGATACAAAGCATTTGTATGAAACTTTCTTTTGTTCTATTTTATTCATGTTCTCCAAACTGGATTTTTGTTTTGTGTCTTACTTTTGTTTGTATTCTTGATTGTTTTTACTTTTGATGACTTTTTTGAGCTGGAGCAATTCAGACTGAACACAAGTAACATGAGAAGTCCTAGAAACCGAGAAAGCAATCTGAACTGTGCTAGCTTGAAAATTTCCCTTTACCACTATGACTTTGCCACATTACCACAATGTCTAATACTTGTTTGTATCTGTTCCAACCTATAATTAAAAAAACTAGAGCTCTCACATTCAAGCATAGCCTGAGTTATAGTAGGGGAGAAGGTAAAGAAGAAAATGAAGGGTTCATGAAATGTTATTTTATTTATCTGACACATTAAAACTTAGTAAGTTTGTAGAAAAAAAAAGAATTTTAGAGCAGTTCACTCAAAAACTGGTGCAAGTTTGCATCCAGAGCATTAACACAGTCACTAACAATCCAATTAAAAATACTAGCATGATTAAATATCTTCTGGAATTTGTTGAGAGAAAATCCTTGCTAGACTTTTTGCTTTTTCAAAAGTCTATGCCTTCTGAGAGAAAAAAAACAAAAAACAAACTTTCACTAGTCCAAGGAGCTGGAGGCAGAAAATCAAAAGAGCCAAACTCTCTCAGCATTTCTTACGCTGAAGGAACTGAAGAGCAAATTCAAGCCTTGAATTGTAATACTTAGGATACTTTGGGCAGAATATTAAATGATCCAAAGAGCAAAAAGATGGAAATAGTACCATCATTGTACCAAAAGGAATTGGCAGAAAACAGAAGAATATCACGAAGCAATGTATGAGCAAGAGCCTGTGGTGATGAAGGAAGAAGTTCAAGCTGCTCTGAAAGAATTGGCCAAAAACAAGGCCCCAGGAATTGATGGCATACCAATTAACATATTTCAACAGATGCTGCCCTGTATGTGTTCACCAAGTTGTGTTAAGACATCTGGAGGAAAACCACCTGGCCAACTGGCTGGAAGAGATCTATATTTGTTCCCATTCCAGAGAAAGGTGATCCAACAGAGTGTGCAAATTATAGAATAGTATCATTGTTATCACATGCCAGCAAGATTCTGATGAAGGTTATCCAAAAACTACTGCAACAACACATCAATAGCCTGAAGTGCAGAATGGATTTAGAAGAGGCTGTGGCACTAAGAATATTATAGCTTACATTAGAAGAATCTTGGCTGAAAGCAGGGAGTACCAGAGGAATGTCTATCAGTGTTTCATTAACTATGCAAAGGCATTTGACTGTATAGACCACAAAAAACTTTGGCTGATTCTGAGAAAAAGGAGAATCCCAGAACACTTGATTTTGTTTATGCAAAACCTAAACTTGGACCAGGAAGCAGTTGTCAGAACAGAGCAAGGAAACACTGCCTGATTCAAAATTGGGAAGGGTTTGTGCCAAGGATGGATCCTATATTCATATCTTTTAAAGCTATACGTGGAACTGATTATCCGGGAAGCTGAGTCCTATGAGGAGAAATGTGGCATCAGGATTGGAAGTAAAGTCATCAACAATCTGTGTTATGCAGATGACAGAAACCTGCTTGCTGAAACTGAGGAGGACCTGAAGAACTTGCTGCAAATGGTCAAGGGCTTCAGCTTTCGATATGTATGCATTGAAGCTCAGTATCAAGAAAACAAAGATTCTCACCACTGGTCCAAATTGATAGCATCATGATAGATGGTGAAGAGATTGAGATTGTTACATCTTCAGTTTGCTTTGTTCTACACTCAGCACTCTTAGTATCAACAGCCAGGAAATAAAATGAATACCATTGGGATAATCTGTTGTCAGAGACCTCTCTAAAGTCCTGAAGAGCAATGATGTCAGTCTGGAAAGTAAGGTGCTGATACAGGTCATGGTATTTGCAACCACTTGCTATGCATAAGAGAGCTGGACAATGACTAGGGATGACAGAAGGAGAATTGATGCATTTGAGCTGTGGTGTTGAAGAAGAGTATTGAATATACCATGGGCTGCTAGGAGAACAAACACGTTTGTCCTGGAGAAGGTGAAGCCAGCTGCTCCTTGTAGGCAAGGATTCTGAAGCTTTATCTGACATACTTTGGACATGTTGCAAGGAGGGACCAGTCCTTGCGAGGGATGTTATGCTTGGGAGGGTGGAGGAACAGCACAGGAGAGGAAGACCCTCAATGAGATGGATTGATTCACTGACTGTGTAATAGGGTTAGGTGTAACAGAGACAATAAGATTGGCACAGGATAGAGCAGGGATTAGGGTTGTCGTCCATAGGGTTGCTATGAGTCGTAGGAGACTCAACTTCACATAACAACAACAACAGTTTTGTTGAACACAACAAAATAGCAAATGAAAGACAAAGAACAACCTATTCCCCAATGACATTCCAAAAATAGTAAAGCGTTCATTCACTTCCCAGAAGATAAATATTTATGTTCAGAGTATGTTCAAGGTATTAAATAAGTTTTTCTCATAAGCAAAATGAGCAGGTCACCAGCAACTCTGATATACATTCCATTTCTTAAATTGAGGATTTGTACCTTATGATGCAGATCAACTGTACCTGCAATCAATACCTGACCCTTATGGAGCAAGATCAACTAAAGTTTTGTTCTGTTGTATGGCTATGAGTCAGAGCCAACTTGATGCCTCATAAGAACACAGGGAATTGGAAGATTGAAGAAGCACTGAAGTCTTTGAATTGTAGTATTTCCAGAGAATATGGGATAGACTATGAGCTGCCAAAAAAAAAGAAGCACACAAGTCAATCTTACAAGAAGTGCACCAAAAACGCTGTTCAAAAGTAAGGATGGCTAGGGTTTATCTCACAGACTTTGGCCATGTTATGAGGAGGGACATTACTTTGCTGTTTGGCAAAACAGAAAATCAGTAAAAGAAGAGAAAAACGCTCAATAAGATGGATTGATGCAGTGACTGCAACAGTATGTTTAAAAGCACAACAGAGATTGGAAGGACGGCACAGAATTGATCTTGTAGGGTTTCCCTCTGTTGTACATAGAATCATATTAATGGCTTTTAATAAAACAACCACATAGATGTAGACAGAGATACTGTGACAGGTTAACGTCTTAGCTTAGAAAAAACGGATAAAAATCTCAGATCTCCCATAGCTCTTAATAGTCTGTAGCATCACATTGATTTACAATCCTAAACTCTGGGAAATTATTTTCTTCCTTTGAGATTTAAGTCCATTAAGGTACTGGTTTCAAATAAGAATTAATCTCATCAATATCAACGATCTGATTCCGTTTTTTCCAGTGATCATTTTTTTTGTGTAGAAGACAATGTCTTTATAGTTTAAGAAAGGGCACACTCCCCTAGATTTATATTTGAAGAGACAATGCTGTTGTTGCTGTTGCTATGTGCCGTCGAGATGCTTGCGACTCATAGCGACCCCATGTACAACAGCCCTAAACTCTGCTCTGTCCTGTGCCAATCGCACTTTCTACTACACTCCCATCCCGATTATCCCAGTCACTGAATCAATCCACCTCATAGAGGGCCTTCCTCTCCTCTGCTGTCCTTCCACCCTTCCAAGCATGATGTCCTTCTCCAAGGACCGGTCTCTCCTCACAACATGTCCAAAGTATGTTAGACGGAGTCTCAGAATCCTTGCCTCCAAGGAGTCACCCGGTTTAATGCTTTCCAGGACAAATCTGTTTGTTTTCCTAGCAGTCCATGGTGTTCTCAATACTCTTCTCCAGCACCACAGCTCAAAGGCATCAATTCTCCTTCTATCCTCCTTGGTCATTGTCCAACTCTCTGATGCATAACAAGTGATTGCTAAGACCATGGCCTGTATCAGACGCACCTTAGTCTCCAGAGAGACACCATTGCTCTTCAGTACTTTGGAGAGGTCCCTAAAAGCGATAGGTCTTGAAATTACTATCCTCCTATTTACAGTAAAATCAGATGTGGTCACAAGGTCAGATAAGTGGGATTTTCTTTTTTAAATCTTTATGCATTGCTTACCTTTTGCCTTTAACTTTGAGTAAGATTTCCCCTGCTCACTTCCAGATATGTTGTCATTACTCTATAGGAACAAATGTATAAGTAAAAAAAGGTCACAGACCTGAAAACATTATGTTGGTTCAAATTCTCGGGATTGTTTTGCATTGTTGTTAGGTGCTGTTGAGTTGGTTCCCATTCATAGTGAACCTATGGACAGCAAGGGAAAGGTTGCTTAAACCTACACCCTCCTCAAAGTCTCTGCTGTGCTGGAGCCTATCGTTGCAACCACTGACTGTGTCAATTTGTCCCACTGTTGGTCTCACTCCCTTTAATTGACCCTCTACAAAAGAGCATGGAAGGGTTACCCATTTTGAATAATATTGCATAAGTTCCTTGATTTTCAGTGCTTCATAATATTCCATTATGTGAATATACCACAGCTTCTCTATCCATTCATTTGTTGATGAGCACTTAAGTTGTTTCCAACTCCTTGCTATTGTGAACAAAGCCGCGATAAACATGCTTGGATGTCAGCTATGGTCTCTTTGGGGTATATTCCCAGTAGAGGAATTGCTGGGTCAAATGGTATCTCTATTTGCAACTTTTTGAGAAAGCGCTACACCGCCTTCCATAGTGGTTGCACCATTTTATACTACCACCAACAGTGAATAAGGGCTCCAGTTTCTCCACAACCTCGCCAGCATTTGTTGCTTGCTATTCTGTTAAATTTTGCTATTCTTACTGGGGTGAGATGATATCTCATAGTTTTTTTTATTTGCATCTCTCTTAGAGCTAGGGATTTTGAACATTTCTTCATGTTCAAAAAAAAGAGGGCTTGTTGGCCCTCTGCATGTCTTCTTTGGTGAAGAATCTGTTCATATCCTTTGCCCATTTTTCAACTGGGTTATTTACCTTTATCTTGGACATTATGCTGAGTGAAATATCTCTGTCACAAAAGGACAAACACTGCATAGTGCTACTCTTGTAGATCAGGGTTGGGATAAGAATGAGAAAAACTGCATAAATTATGTATACTGCATTGAAACAGATGAGGGAGAGAACAGGTTAAAAGAGATATATGATAGGGTATTGCGGTTATCACAAGAGTCCAGAATGAAAGTTGTGTAGTGGAGTGTATTCAGGGCGGGGAGATTGTATACCAATGAAGGAATTTTTCTTTTACTTTTCAAAGAGAAGAGCAAACTGGGGGTAGGGGTGGTCAGGGAGGAAAGTGCAACAATGAATGAATGGAAATTCAAAATCTCTGTAAATGTTCATTAAAATTAATTTTAAAAAAATAATAAAAATGAGTGTGGGAGCTGCACCTTTTCGCTACATTAGGCTGAGTTAATTTTGGTAAGAGTTTATAATACAAACTTAGCTTATACTTCTTTCCTTGTTTCCTCCCTTCCTTTTTGTTTGTTTATGTTGGGAGGTTTCGGTTTGTTGTTGTTGTTGTTGATTGCCGTCGAGTTATGCACAACTAATAGCGACCCTATGAGCAAAAGACCTGAAGCCTTTCTATAACTATCACCATTTCTCAAGGTTCATAGAGTTTTCTATCTTTATTATTATAAGAAATTTTGTGATCCAGATGCATATTCATTCTATGCTATAGTTCTGGTTAGTCATATACAATGATCCCATGTCTTTTGTTTGACATATAATTCTCTTAGAGTTCCAAAATAATTTGTCACTAATAATCGTAGTTATGCAATACCATGAAGTGCAGACTATGAATAAGACAACTCATTTCTTTCCAATTTTCTGCAAGAACTAATCAGGCAATTTTCTAACAAAAATTTAATCTCTATGGGCTCTATAAATTCATCTGGAATATATGGGGTAATTAAGTAACTTTACATTTCTTTCCCTTTTAAAGAGTATAATACATGGAAAGATGGAGTAGAGATAGTTTTCCGTATTCCTCCCACTATGTAAAACTAAATAAGCCCTGGTGGTACCACAGTTAAGTGCAAGGCTGCTAGTAAGTAATTGGTGGGCATAGTGATATGTTCCTAGCAGAGAAATGCCAGACGTCCAGGCTGGGTTTAGAAGGGGTCATGGTACTAGGGATATTGTAGCTAATGTTAGATGGATCTTGGCAGAAAGCAGGGAATACCAGGGGAATGTCTATCTGTGTTTCATTGATTATTCAACGGTGTTTGAGCGCGTGGATCGTAACAAACTGTGGCTGGCTCTGAGAAGAATGGGAATCCCAGAACACTTGATTGTGCTAATGAGAAACCTATACTTGGACCAAGAGGCAGTCGTCAGAACAGAGCAAGGAAACACTGCATGGTTCAAAATTGGGAAGGGCGTACGCCAGGGTTGTGTCCTGTCTCCATACCTTTTCAACCTGTATGCAGAACAGATATTGATTAAAGCCTAGAAAACTCTGTGGAACAGCTCTGCTGGGCCACATGAGATCACCAGGAAATAAAATTGACTTGACAGTAACAAAAACAACAGCAAACAAAACTAAGGTTTCTGGACACTTTATATAAAACAACATATGAAGCCTTTGAGAGGTGGCGGGAACAAAACCCCACACATAACAAAACCAGCATACCAGATAAAGACTTCTGGACCTATGTAATGATGCAACACTGAGTTCTCTGGATTCCTTTTTCAAGCTTAATAAGAAAGTACTTTGACATTATAACTGTTCAATTCCAACCAAATACTACTGGGGGTTGGGCTGGGGGGAGAAACAAAAACATTTCTACCATGAAAGGCTGAATAGAGAATCTAGGTTCCACCCTCACCAGACTGTAAAGAGGCCCTAAACACAGGCATAACAGAGAAGGCGGAGTGAGGAAGTAGGACTTTCTTTTTCTTTTTAAAAATATATATTTACAAAGTTTAAATGCATAGTTTTTCACAAAAGATTCTTCCCATTTTCTTCATGCCCCACACCTATCAAATTTGTGAATCCCTATGATTAACACCCAGCCACTCCCCACCCATCCTCATTGCTCTGTTTCCATCCCCCGCAACCTCCCCACCCCCCACCCCGCCTTGGATCCTCATAATCATTCTACGATAATGGTCTTATACAGTATTTGTCCTTGTGGACTGAGTTAGTTCACTAAGCATAATGCTTTCCAGTCCCTCACAAGTTAGGTAGTAATTTATAAAATCATTACTCCTGCATGCTGCAATAGTATTCCATTGTATGAATGTACCACAACTTCTCAATCCATTCACTTGTGGTTGGACATTTGTGCTGTTTCCATGTTCTTGTAATGGTGAATAACTGCTATGAACATTGGTGTATAAGTCTCTATTTGTGCCTCAGTTCTCATTTACTCAGGGTATATCCCAAGCAGTGGGATAGCTGGGTCATATGGAATTCCTGTGTTCAGCTTTTTTAGGAAGTGCCAAACTGCTTTCCACAGCAGTTGTACCATTTTACAATCCCACCAACAATGTATAAGAGTTACTATCTCGTCACACTCCAAGATTTATTACTTACTGTCCTGTTAAACTTTGCCACTGCTACTGGGGTGAGATGGTATCTCACTGTGGTTTTGATTTGCATCTCTCTTATTGCCAGTGATTTTGAGTACTTTTCATGTGTCTGCCATTCTAATATCTTCCTCTGTGAAAACTCTTTCCATGACTTTTGTCCACTTTTTAATTGGATTACCAGTCTTTTTATCGTGGAGGTCCAGTAGTATTTTATAAACTTTCATTATGAGACTTTTTTCTGAGATGACATTACCAAATGTTTGTTCCCAGTTAGTAGGTTTGCTTTTCGCCCTATTGGGAAAAGTTTTTGATGCACATAGGGATTAATCTTTATATCTTTAATCTTTATCCAGTTCAAATTGTGCATTGCTGGCTGTACTTGGCAGTCTCTTTATATCATAGACTAGACACTCTAAGTTTGATCTTTATGGTTTACGGTGTGGGGCTTTACTTCCAGGTCTCTGATTCACCTTGAGTTGATTTGTTGTGTATGGTGTGAGATGTGGATCCTATTTCACCTTTCTGCAGGTGGAAGTACAGTTTTGCCAGGACCATTTGTTGAAGAGGTTGTCATTTCCCCATTTGATAGGTTTGATTTCCTTGTCAAATATCAGTTGACCATAGATAGCTGGGTCCATTTCTGGGTTCTCAATTCTGTTCCATTGGTCTAATTATTATGCTGTTTTGGTTACTACCTCTGTGTAGTAGGTTTTAAGGTCAGGAAGTTTTATGCCTCCCAGGAAGGAAAGCTTTCATCCATCTTGAGATGGTAAGGAGTCCTCTCCTCACTACCATGTCAGTGTTATACAGCCCACAAGTCAATGCCCACCAAGGAGTAACAATACACATCTTCACTTTGTCATTGCGATAGTATCAGATGAGGCATAATAAGGAGTTAGGACTTTTACCCTCACTCACTGATAATAAGACCACCCCACGTGGTGTCACTAGAGGCCATAGGGGAGTGAAAAATTCTAACCCTGCCACTCCTGCTAGGGACAAGATGAAGTCTCTTCCATGTTGGAAAAGTGTTAAAATAAATTAGTTATAAAAACGTTCTCCCAGAACTCTGCATGTGGAATAACAGCATAGCTCCTTATCACTGTTGTGGTGGTGGTGGTGGTGCTGGTGGTGTTTGTTATTGGGTGCCATTAAGTAGGGCATGTGACCCGAACATGCCCTACAGTTGACTTGAATCCTGCCCTATCCTGTGCCATCCTCATCGTCTCTGACATTGCAGAGGTTATTGCTGAAGTTACCATGTAAATCCAGTTCATTGAGTATCTTCCTCTCCTTCATGGACTCTTCATCTTTCAAGCATGATGTCTCTTTCCAAAGAATAGCCTCACTTAGTTACATGTCCAAAGTATGAAAGACAAAGCTTAGCCATCTTTGCCTCCAAGGAGGACTCTGACTGCACCCTTTCAAAGACGTATCTGTTTGTTCTCTTGATAATCCATGGGATAGTCAATACTCTTCTCCAGCACCGCAACTCAAAAACACCAATTCTTCTGTCATCCTTATTCATTTTCGATCTGTGTAATGCATAGCAGGTGTTTGAGAAGACCATGTCCTGAATCAGGTGCACCTTAGTCTTCAGACTAACATCATTGCTCTTCAACATTTTAGACAGGTCTCCGACAGTGAACTTGCCCAAAGTAATATATCTCTTGATCCTTATTTCCTGACTGCTGGTGCCAAGCACTTTGACTGTTGATCCAAATGAGATGAAATATTTGACAGCTTCAATCCTTTATCTATCATAATGTTGACTACTGGTCCTGTGATGAAGATTTATGTTTTCTTTATATTGAGATCTAATCCATACCAAAGGTTGTAGCCCTTAATCTTCTGCAGCAAATGTTTCATAACCTCCTCCTTTTAACAAACAAAGCTGTGTCATCTGCATGGGCCAACAGACTTCCCTACTCAGATGTAGGAAAACTGAAAGAATAGGTTGTGAGATGCTTAACTTTACAAAACATAAAAAGTGAAAGAAGTTGTAAGGAGCTATGGTGGCACAGTCTGTGGAGAGCTGTGTTACTATCCCAAAAGGAGGTATTTTTCTAGCAGTTCCAATTCACCAGCTGCTCTGCAGGTGATAGTGAATTGGCAGTCTCCTCACTTCCAATTTATAGTCTTAGTAACCAGCTGAAGGGTCAGATATGACTTGAACACAATGGCAATCAAAGGGAGAGAAAAAGATGATTGTAAACAAAAGTATGAGTGGAAACAAATTTTCCTTTTCCACTTGAGTTTTCTATATTGGTGAGTTAACAAAAACAGGACACAATTTTTAGTGATATTGCTTAATGCTTGTAGAGTAATTATTTAAGGCAAATATGCTATATATAGGGAAGAGTGCAGGGCATAAAGATTTCTACGCTTCACTTAATAACATGACAACACCAGCAGATTGTGACAAAATGTGTATACAAAGTAATATGCATCAAAAACCCAAACCTGCTGCATTTTTCCTCCTGGATCATGACAACCCTGGAGGGGAACTGTTCCCTGGTGGGGTTTTCTTTATGGTAATATTTCACTTTCTTCCACGATGCCAGAAAATGGGTTCAGACCTCCAACTTTCCCTTTAGTAGAGAAGTTCAAAATATATGCATCATCTAGCGACCTCCAAGTAGTATGAATGCAAACATAAAACAAATCACTACAATCAAGTGGATTCTGATGGAGTGGGAACTTAACTCCACTGAGTTTCTTAACAGGAGGAGACTTTTCACGTTTCTCCTACAGAACAACTGGTGAGTTTGAACCATCAACCTTTTAGTTGGCAGCACAATACATCATTCATCAGAACACCAGGGCTCTTGCAAATAATACCTATAATAACTACTTAAAAAGCAATACAAATACTGCATTCAAAATCTCTAAAGAAAAAATGGATTTTTAAAAAAAAACAATAAAGTTTAAGTAACCCATAGGAAAATGGAGGAAAGGAAACAGTAAAAATACACATAGAAAGAATTAAAATTATATGTTTAAGCCCCAGCATGAATTTAATGTAGATAGATTAAAAACATCAATTAAAGAAGAGCTCCAACCATGTGATATTCTAGAAGGAGCTCTCTTCAAATGTGATGGTATAGGCAGGATGAAAGCAAAAAAGAAAGGTCATGAAAACAACCAAAAGAAGGTTATCACAGTTACACTATTAGATAGATTTCAGATCAATTACAAAGATCAGAGACAGAGAGGGATTTTTGTAACGATAAAAGGAATAATTAATCAATAAGACAAAGAAATTCTAATGTATGTGCACCAAAAATAAAGCTCCAAAATAATATGACATAAAAACTGTTCTCACTGAAAGGAAAAATGGACAATGGACAATTATTGTTGGAAACCTCAACATCTATCTTTCAACTATAGATATAATTATAAAGAATACTAGAATATAGAACTGAGAAACACCATCAGCTAAGATAATCTAATACACATTTACAGAACATGTATTACCTAACAGAATACACCTTGTTTTCGTTCATAGGGTAACTATGAGTTATCTACAACTTGACGGTACTTAACAACAACAATAAAACATAGCAAAATAGGCCATTTCCTGAACCGTCTTGCCACATTGTCCTCATATGAGCTTTCCCTTTCCCTTGCAAAAGAGCAATAAGACAATATATCAACCACCTGCTTAACCAAGTTCTTTTAAGCACAAGTAGGAATTTATGTTATGTTAAACAAGATTCTTAAGGAAAGTACAAACAGGGAGCTTCTTCCAGCCATATGATGATATGCTCACATACTTTCAGCATGTAGTCAGGAAAGGCCTTTGAGTCTTCTTGAGAAAAGACATAATGCTGGGAAAAGAGAGGCTTCTCAACAAAACAGACTCATACATCAATTGCAACAGGCTTGAGCGTATCAGAGATTGTAAGGATGGTATCCAGTAAGACAAGGCTTTAACCTTTTGCCCATAGAGTCACTGTGAGTCAGAGTCAATTGCAAGACATCTAACAATGACAACAACAGTCACCAAAGCCCTCGGAAGACATAAGATACTTCTATGGAATTATTGTGTGCCTTCAAGTCAGAACTGATCCGTAACTGACCCTCTAGCAGGTTTTCAGAGGCAGTTTAACTCATGAAAGAAGACTGCCCATCATGCTCTTGTGGAACAGATAGTGGATTTGAACCATGTACCTTTGGGTTGGCTGGACAATTTCTTACCACTAATCTACCAGAGTTCCACAAGAGATTTTGCAACAATTTCATTCCTCTCTAGGGTTCCATGACCGGTTCAGGACAAAAATAAGATAAATGAAATAGAGCATCTCAACCAAACCTTGTGACACTGACTGAGGCCATCAGAACCCTACAGTCCAACAGAGGAGGGTTCCCTCAGATTACCTCTCAGGACTGCTGGTGTTGTTATTTGCCGTCGAGTCACCTGCAAGTCATAGCGTCCCTATGTACAACAGCCCTAAATCCTGCTCTGTCCTGTGCCAATCTCATTGCCTGTGACACACCTACCCCCATTACCCCAGTAACGAAATCAATCCACCTCATAGAGGGTCTTCCTCTTCTGCGCTGTCCCTCCACCCTTCCAATCATTGGCATCCTTTTCCAAGGACTGATCCCTCCTTGCAACATGTCCAAAATATGTCAGAATCCTTGCCTTCAAGGAGCAGCCAGTTTTAACCCTCTCCAGGATGAACCTGTTTATTTTCTTAACAGTCCATGGTATATTCAATACTCTTCTCCAACACCACAGCTCAAAGGCATCAATTCTCCCTCTATCCTCCCTAGTCATTGTCCAGCTCTCTGTTGCAGAGCAAGTGATTGGGAAGACCATGGCCTGCATCAGGTGCACTTTAGTCTCCAGAGTGACACCATTGCTTTTCTATACTTTGGAGAGGTCCCTAATAGCATATTTTCCCATCACAATATGTCTTTTAATTTTCTGGCTGCTGGTGCCAAGAATGTTGATTGTGGAACCAAGCAAACTAAGTCTGTTAACAATTTCAATCTCTTCACCATCCATCCTGATGCTGCCAATTGGCCCAGTGGTGAGAATCTTTGTCTTCCTGATATTGCGCCTCAATCCATATTGGAGGCTACAGTCCTTGGTCTTCTGCAACAAGTGCTTCAGGTCCTCCTCAGTTTCAGCAAGCAGAGTTGTGTCAACTGCATAACTCTTATTACTGATGAATCTTCCATCAATCCTGACACCACATTTCTCCGCCTCCCAGACAATCTGCTCTGCATATAGGTTGAAAAGGTATGGAGACAGAACACATCCCTGGTGTACACCCTTCCCAATTTTTAACCACGCAGTGTTTCCCTGCTCTGTTCTGACTACTGCCTCCTGGTTCAAGTATAGGTTTTGCATTAGTACAATCAAGTGTTCTGGGATTCCATTCTTCCTGGAATAGTAATGATTAAACATGAAAAACCAAGTGACTGGTGTTTTAACTGAATTTTGCCATTAAGTTCCATAGTAAAAAAGGAGCCTACACCTACTGCTAAAAAGTAGTGGATTATTCTCTTTCAAACATGAATTAATTTTAGGATAGCATTTAGAAAATTACCTCATACAGCGTATTAAGTGTTACCTGAATTGCCCAAGAAAGTTATTCTATTTCCCCGAAGTGATTAATTTACTCTTTTCTAACCAGTTGTATCAATTTCAATTAGAAGCAGAATATAATTTCATAGATATTTAAAATAGGACCATTCAGACAGTAAAAGCCAGCTGAGGAATTTATAGCAATTATGTAATATTCAGGTAATACTCCATCAAGAAAATTTAAACTGCCATTTGGAGAGTAATTTTCATTATATATCCAGATACAACTTGTCCTTTTTCTTCTTTGTCATTCCCCTAAGAGAATCTTGTATATACGCATGCTCGCACTCAAGCTCTCTATGTTTTTCTCTCTTTCTCTCTGTCTGAATGAACAAATGAATGAATAGGTATGTCTGGTTTAAGCAAAATGCACCAGGCATTTTCTTTCAATGCTTGGATCTCCATAAAGCAAGCATTTTGGTTTTCTATTACCCATAAAGTCTTGGGTGTTGAATATATTGAGATACAAATATTAATCATGAAACCAGTTTCCTTCATGATTTTACCCAAAGAACAATATTGATTCATCTTTAAAAAATTATATTTCATTGAATTCAGGCAACAAGAATGCTGCAAAGTTTGTAACTTTTCAGGTCCTCTATTTCCCATCAATGGGAATGTTGATACCTCCCATCTTTCTGTCTCATGCAGTTTTATTAGTGTAATATTGTTGTTGGTGTCATCAACTCAAAGAAACCCTATGTATGATAGAACCAAATACTGCATGAGCAAGAACAATCTTACCATTTTTGTTCTGTTAGAGCTTGTTGTTATAACTACTGTGTCAATCCATTTCTTTTCGAGTTTTCCTCTTTTTAATTTACCCTCTAATGTATCAAGATGAAGTAAGTAGTTGACAGTGTCAATCTTTTCTCCATCTGTCATGATGTGTTGCCTATCAATCCAGTGGTGAAAATTTTTGTTTTCTTGAGCTAAAATGCAGCCCATATTGAAAGCTGCAGACTCTGATCTGCAGCAAGTGCTTCAAATCCTCCTCACTTTCAGCAAGCAACGTAGTGTCAGTTATTGATGGGTCTTCCTCTGATCCTGATGCCACATTTTTCTTCATAGTGTCCTGCTTCTCAGATAGTTTACTCAGCATACAGATTGAATAGTTACAAATAGTTATGGAGAAAGGATACATCATCTTTCCTAATTTTAAACCATGTAGTGTTCTGACATGATGATAAATGGAGAAAATATTAAAACTGTCAATGACTTCACCTTGATTTTGTTGTTCTTATTCTTGTTGTTGTTAGATGCTATCGAATTAAGTATGACTCATAGCGACCCTATGCACAAAAGATCTGAACCTTGTTCTATCCTTTGCCATCCTCACACTTCCTCACACACAAGAGCCAATTGCAGCCATCACTGTGTCAATCCACCTGGTGGAGAGTCTTCCTCACCTTCACCAACCCTTCACTCTTCCCAACATCATGTTCCTCTCCAAGGAATAGCACTTCCTAGCAACATGCCCAATGTGAGGCCAAGCCTCATAATTCTTGCTTCCAAAGAGTACTCCAGCTACACCCTCTCCAAGACATATCTGTTCATTCTCCTGGCCATCCATGGGAAATTCAGTGCTCTTCTCCAACACCACAGCTCAAACATGTCAATTCTTTTTCTGTCATCCTTATTCATAGTCCAGTTCTCAGGTTTGTAGCTAGTAATTGGAAAGACTATGGCCTGAATCAGACACACCTTAGTTTTCAAACTCACATCATTGTTGTTATTGTTGTCATTGTTGTTAAGTGCCGTTGAGTCGCAGACAACTCGTAGCGACCCTATGAAGGAGAGTCCTCAACACTTGGGTGCCTTTCGTCCTCTCTCCAAGTTAATAGGGTTGCCGGAGGCAAGCTATTATGGAAGTGGATGCCACTCCTCCTTCCATGCTTGTTTAATCAGGGAGCCCCACCTCACTCTCTGTCTGCATTGGGTAGCCAACCATTAACGCATTTGACACCTCAGTGTCACAGTACTGACTCCTCAATAATTTGGAGAAGTCCTTAACTATAGATATTATCAGTGCAATGCATCTCGTTATTTCCTGACTGCTCATACCATGGGTGGTAACTGTGGATCCAAGCAAGATGAAGCTGTTGACAGTTTCATTCTCCACTGTATCCATCATGATATCTGTTGGTCCAGTGGTAAGTATCTTTGTTTTCTTGACATTAAGATTCAATCCATACCAAAGTTTACATTTCTTGATCTTCTGAAAGAAGTCCTTCAAGTCCTTTTCATTTTCAGCAAGCTTGATATAGGACCATTAAAAATGAGGAAAACCCTTAGAGAAATATATTGACACAGTGGCTGCAATAATCAGCTCTTTCTTGGACCCACAATCAGTACACTTGGTACCAGCAGACAGGTGATCAGGAGATATATTGAACTAAAAAGGCTCCAGGAGGGATCTGTCCAAATTATTGAGGAGTAATGATATCAGTTTAAGGACTAAGGTGCATCTGATGCAGGTCATGGTCTTTTCAATCACTTGTTATGGATCTTAAAACTGGAAAATAAATAAAGATGACAGAAGGATTGATGCCTTTGAATTGTGGTGTTGGAAAGAGCACTGAATATCCCATGGACTTCAAAAAGAACAGATTTATCTTGGAAAAGGTATACCCAGAGCCCTCCTTGGAGGTAAAGATGATAAAGTGTCATCTAACATACTTTGGGCATGCTGCTAGGGGAAGTTATTCTTTAGAGAAGAACATTGTACTCTGAAAGGTGGAGTAATGGCAAAAGAAAGGAAAACTATCAACCAGGTGGATTGATACAGTGACTGCAGCAATGAGCTTAGTGGGTCAGAGATTGTGAGGACAGCACAGGATGTAATAGAGATAAAGATAAACCAATAGATTGTAGAAACTATGGATCAACATTGGGAGAAGAATGGGGAAATCTCCTCCTATGTGATAAACCGTCTCTGAAAACCTACGAGAGAGTCAGCTATGCATCAGTTCTAACTATGGGTTAGTATCCAACAACTACAACACCAAGTAGGATTATATCTGTTATTTTTAGAACCACAAAATTGGGAAGGGTGTACACCAGGGATGTGTCCTATCTCCATACCTTTTCAACCTGTATGCAGAGCAGATTATCTGAGAGGCTGGGCTCTATGAGGAGAAGCATGGCGTTAGGATTGGTGGACGATGTATCAACAATCTGTGTTATGCAGATGATACAACTTTGCTCGCTGAAACTGGGGAGGACCTCATGCACTTACTGCAGAGGATCAAGGACTGCAGCCTTCAGTATGGACTGAGGCCCAATGTCAAGAAGACAAAAATTCTCCCCACCGGACCAATCGGTAGCATCAGGATGGATGGCGAAGAGATTGAGTGTTCACAGCTTCAGTTTGCTCAGCTCCATGGTCAACACTCTTGGCACCAGTATCCAGGAAATAAAACAATGTATTGCGGGGGGAAAGTCTGCAGTTAGGGACCTCTCTAAAGTACTCAAGAGCAACGGTGTCTCCTGGAGACTAAGGTGCGCCTGACACAGGCCATGGTTTTTGCAATCACCTGTTATGCATCAGAGAGTTGGACAATGACTAGGGAGGATAGAAGGAGAATTGATGCCTTTGAGCTGTGGTGCTGGAGAAGAGTATTGAATGTACCATGGACTGCTAAGAAAACAGATTCATTCTAGAGAGGGTTAAAGCAGGCTGCTCCTTGGAGGCAAGGATTCTGGGGCTTCGCCTGACATACTTTGGACATGTTGTAAGGAGAGAGAGGTCTTTAGAGAGGGACATCATGCTGGGTAGAGTGGAGGGACGGCGCAGGAGGGGAAGACCCTCTATGAGGTGGATTGATTCAGTGACTGGGGTAATCGGGATGGGTGTGTCAGAGGCAATGAGATTGACATGGGATAGAGCACGGTTTAGGGCTGTTGTACATAGGGTCACTATGAGTCACAAACAACTCGACGGCACATAACAACAACAACAACAACAAATGAGTGACACTCCACTCAATGGCACCTATCAACAACAACAGCTTTGTCAAATATAGTGGTTTTCTCCAGGATTTTTAGTCTCTTCTGATAACATTCCACAGTTAATGAGACAAAGTTTCATCATCCTCCCTTCTAAGGAGCAGGCTTAGCTAGACTTCTAAGAATTGTTCATTCATCTGGTATTCAAGAGTGTATTCAATATTCTCCACCAAAAGCACTCAATTTTTTGTCAGTCTAACTTACTTGTTTTCTAGCTTCTACACGCATATGAGGGTATTTAAAGTACCGTGGATTGGATCAGGCTCACCTCTCATCTTCAAAGTGACTTCTTGGTACTTTGAATGCTTTTAGAGTATATACTTGCTCAATACAATATGAAATTTATTTCTTGACCCCTGCTTCTATGGGGATTGATTGTTGATTCCTTAAGAATTAAACCCTTCAGTGCATTCAGGTCACTCTCAACTCTTTCTCAAAGAGGAGACCCTACGTCCTGGACTTCAGGAATCCCTCTGTCAACACTATCCTGCACCCTGTGAAATGCAGTAATTTATTATCAAAGAATTGAAACACAGAAATCTTCTCAGTAGCCGTGGGCTCGCTTCTTGTCCCAGTTCTGCCAAGCGAGGGGCTTTCAGCCTCTGGGACCAGCACTGCCCACCCATGGCAAATCCAAAGTTCTTCAGAAAAAAAACATAAGGGAAAAAAAAAGGAAACACAAGAGTGCATCCCATGCACAAAAGAGCAAGATGGAGAGACAGACCAAGACTAGAGGAATGAACTCAAGAAAAACATAAACTTGGAAAGAAATTCAGAAAAAAAATAAAAAAGGAAAAAACAACTCTTTCATCAAATAAGTGGGTTTTTTTCTCTTTGTGTAACTCCCCACCCCTATTTTAAGAGGATCTTTAAACCACCTAATCTTTGAAGCTAAAAAAAAAAGATAATTAAACCCTTGACAGTTTCAAATCTTTTCTCCATTTACCATGACATTGTTTATTAGTCAGTTAGTGAATAAAGACTATGGTGATCACTAAGTCTTAGCTTCCAAAAGGCAAGTCTGTGTATCATAGGTTGAAAGTGAGTCTTCATCTAATCTTGATGTCATGTTCTTCTCCAGCCAGTTAAACTTCTTGGATTGTTTGTTCAGCAAAAAGATCAAATACATATAGTAGGAGGACACAACGTTGACGCACACCTTTCCTATTTTAAACAGTGAAGTATCCTTTTGTTCTGTTCAAACAATTGTTTCTTGGTCTGGGTATAGATTCTTCTTCACATCCACAATTAAGTATTCTGGAATTACTATTCTTGGTAATATTATTCATAATTTATGATCCAAAGAGTAAAGAGTAAAATACCTTTCCATAAACAATAACACATGAATACACATTTTTCTAGTATGTTCTGCTGTTAGCCAAGCTCTACTAGACATAAGCAGTAATCTCATTCATTCCATCATCTCTTCTGAAACTAACTTGAATTTCTGTCAGTTCCCTGTCAATGTCCTGCTTTCACTATTTTTTAAATTACTTAAAGCAAAATTATGCTTGCAGGCGATATTTATGATATTGTTCTGTAAGTTCTGCATTCTATTGGTTCATCTTGGAATGGGAACAATTATGGATTTCATTCTCAGAGTTGGTGGGCCAAGTACTTGTCTTCCAAATTTCAAGTCATAAAGGAGTCAAGTGTCTCATCTGAGGAGAAGTGTGAGACAGTGAAGTGGAAATCTGTGATTGATGTCTTTATGATAACGATTACATTGTCTCCTATCCAAGAGAGAGTTTTCTTGAACTCATATGAATATATTACTTCTTGTTCCTTTCACATGGAAGAATAGAGACACTGGGAAATTACATGGTTTGTTCAGTCTTTCAACCTTCTACAGTTAGAATTCTTGGCATGTGTTACTCGGAAGAAGTCACACAGAACAATTCATGGGCATTTTGAACAACCCAGACCTTTATAAGACTTAATGCATGGTTAAACCTCATGCTTCTACTACAATAAACCCAAAGGATTCTTTTTAAATTTTATATTTCACGGACTGAAAATTTTCATGACACAGTACTACAGCACTTGGCTGCTAAGTGAAAAATTACTGATTCTGATTAGTCACCCCAAGGGAAAAATATTCAGTAAGTCTTGGAAACCCAACAGACCAGCTCTGCTTTGCCGAGTCTCTACAAGTTGGATGCAACTAGATTCCAACAGTGAGTTTTCAACTGAAAAACTGAAAAAAAAAGGAATATTTTCAATTGGAAAAAAAGTAAAACCATTGAACCAATTTTTTCCTTTTCTTGTCCATTCTTAAAATTGTGTCCCTGAGAAAAGTCAGCGTTCCTTCCAACCCTCCCCCACAGTACTCTTTTTTAAACAAAAGCCGGTCTCAAATGTGGTCTTCTTTTTACACTCTTCCTAGTAAAAGAGTGTGTAAAAGATATTGTTATGAAGGGAGTGCAAAACACATATGATTACAAGCTGAATTATAAAAATTTTAGTTAACTAAAGTTGTAAGAAGTTGAAAAAAAATAAAAGGGGCAGTATTTCTCCTCTGCATTTTGACATTTTTAATTACAGAGAGGAATGAGATGCTCACTTTGGGTGATTTGCTGTTCCCTGTGCTGTCTGTTTGTCTAAACTGTAGGGCTTTGCACCATTACATAGCATTAAAAAAAAAAAAAGACAGAGACAGAGATATTGATACAAGCAAGAAGAACAATGGTGCTCCTCAAACCATTTCTCTCTAGCTTTATATATTTTAATGTTTGTTTTCATCATTTTATTTCTTGTACCCTGACAACACAAAAGAAAGGAAGAGTATTATGAATTATTAAATATTTTAAAGCCAATGTAGAAAGCACAGAAAATTCTTTTCAAAAATTTACTCTCTGGTTTGGACAAATTTGAAATGTAGAGAATTTGCAATTACGAAAACAGAATATTGGAACAGCTAAAGGTGTCTCTCCTCATTTGATTTCTGTGGACTGTATTTTGTTAAAATAGAATAGAACATTTTCAGTCAGTAATCATTGTGTTTGTTTTGTTTTTTTTTGTTGTTGTTATGTGCCGTCAAGTTACTTGTGACTCGTAGTGACCCTATGTACAACAGCCTTGAAAACTGCTCTATCCTGTGCCAACTTTACTGTCTCCAACACACCTACCCTCATAACCCCAGTCACTGTATCAATCCATTACATCAATGGTCTCCCTCTTTTTCTCCATCCCTCCACCGTTCCAAGCATGAAGACCCTCTCCAAGTACCAGTCTATCCTTGCAATATGCCCAAAGTATGTCAGACAAAGCCTGAGAATCTAGGCTGGCTTCACCCTCTCTAGGATGAAGCTATTTGTTCTCCTGACAGTCCATGGTATATTCAAAGCTCTTCTCCAGCACCACAAAGGCATTAATTCTCTTTCTATCATCCCTAGTCATTGTCCTACTCTCTGACACATAACAAGCAATTACAAAGACTATGGACTGGATCAGGTGCACCTTAGTCTCCAGACTGATGTTGTTGCTCTTCAGTACTCTGGAGAGGTCCCTGACATCTGACTTTCCCAATGCAATTTGTCTCTTGATTTCCTGGCTGCTGGTGCTAAGAGTGTTGATTGTGGAGCCAAGCAAACTAAAGCTGTTAACTATCTCAATCTCTTCACCATGTACAGTGATGCTGCCAATCAGCCCAGTGGTGAGAATCTTTGTTTTCTTGATGTTGAGCTTCAATCCGTATTGAAGGCTGCAGTCCTTGACCTTCAGCAAGCGCTTCAGGTCCTCCTCAGTTCCAACAAACTGGGTTGTGTCATTTGCATAACACAGGTTGTTGATGAAGTCTCACCGTTTTCACTTCTAAGAAAAACTTTGACTGCACTTCTTTCATGACAGATTTCTTTTGTTCTTTTGGCAAGCCAGAGTATGCTCAGTATTCTTTGCCAATACCACAGTTCAAAGACATCAATTTTTAAGATGCCAAAATACATCTTATAATCTATAAAGAATTGGATAAAATCAGTGTTTCTCAAGCTCAGGTGCATATTAGAATTGCCCACCTTGTCAACTGGAGTTCTGTGAACTTGGTTTCTTAAGTTTTAAGCTAAAGAACTCTTTTCCATTGTGTTCAGCTAACATTGAGTCCTACTTATCCTTAATGTCAAGATGGGAGTATTCCATGAAGAGGAGTGGAGCTCAAAGCCATACAGAGTCTGCTGTCCTGACTAACAAGTCTGTGGGGCTGCTCTTCATTTGCACATCGATGGGCTGTCACACTCCCATAGTAGCAGCCTCTCTAGCTGCATATTGAGAGATTTTTCAAATTATAAAGTTAAAAAGAAAACAAAGCACACCACCTTTTCTAGTTGGAAATGACTCATGACTGATCTTCCATTAGATTTCCAAGTCTGTGAGTCACATGTGAGGAGATGGTACATCTTTCTCCACAAACAGGGGGGATTTAGAATCACCATGGGTAGCATACCTCTGACTAGCCACCAAGCTCCCTTAAACCACAAAAGTGGCAGTGTTTACTCCTTCAAAGGACCTGATCTTTATATTGCAAATTGGACAAAAGAAGTGACATTAACAATTTTAATACAAACACTGCGGGTATAATAGAAAGTGCTTGGTGGACTAGTGGGTAGGAAGTTGCACTGGCAACCCAAAGATAGGGTGTTCTAATCTATGATCAGTGGGAGAAAGATGGGCAATCTCCCCTTATGCAATTATTGCCTCCAAAAACCCATTGAAAGAGTAGCTATGAGTCAGTTCCACCTCAACAGCAGTAATTCGAGTTTCTAAGAAGACAAACTCAAACACTTCATAGATTGTGAAAGCTGAGAGAACATTCATACATCATCTGACTCATTGGTCCTCAATCCAGGCTGCACAGTAGAATCACCTGGAGACATCATATGGAGATACCAGTGTCAGATTTCAACCCAGAAAACATTATTTCGTTGATCTTGAGTAATGCCTGACAATTGTTATTTTCATAAGCTCATTATGGGATTTTCAAAAGGAAAACAAAGCATTGGTTTGACCTAAAACCTCATTGAGTGTAAGGGTTTGCCTGATGCCATGCAGTATGTAAGAATAGAGCCAAAAAAATATATAACTATTCTCATTTGAAACTGGGGCTATGCTTTCTTTTTAAAACTATCAAAAAAATTCTTAGAAAAAGTACTAGTTGTAAGACTAAGTGAAGCAAATGGTTAAAGTTAAGTGCTGGGCACACCTTTGGATCTGCTTCTGTAAAGAAATAGTCTTAAAAATTCCACAGAGTACAGTTCTTCTTCTCTCACATACATGAAGTCATGATTTAGAGTCAAATTGACAATGTCTAAGAAAAACCTAAGACTTGAGTAATATTTTCAAAATCATGCACAATTACAAATATATTTGTGTGTAACTAAAACAAGTATATCTTTCAATCATACTTTCTGAAAGTCAATTGTACTTGTTCATTAAGGATGTCTTATTTTCTTTGCTTCAGTTGTACAGTCTGAACTTCTTCCATAAAAGCAAATAGGAAGGGGATTGTCCAGATGCAAGGTAATAGGCAATGCCTGTGAGCACACAGAGATGCAAGCATCGAGTGGTGCTTGGGAAATGATCACAGTTAATGAACTGATACTAACTGGGCTCATTTTACAGTTATCTCAATGGTGTGAGAGACAGACCATTTCTAGTCACTCGTTTTAATGCCAAAAACTAAGGAAAATAACAGTCAGTCACTGAGGCTTGATTTACCAGGCAATAACATGATCAGAGAAGCATGGGCTCTGGACAGTAAATGTCATTCTTTACCTGCAAATACAATGCTTACAAATCACCACACTGGAGATTGTAAATGCACGTTTCAGACTGCTAAAATATTTGTTTCTATTCTGAAAGTAAAAAAGATAAAATATTAACAAATGGATCTTACATTAGTTCAGAATCTTCATTCAGATGTATGAAATTTTGAATGAAATATTTTTAAAAAATTTAGAGATTGAGGGGTTAAAGATAATGCTTAACTTCACATTCAACAAAACAAATGTGTAAGCCCTTTAGTCCAACTATGCATGCAAAATGCTAATTACGAATGTTATGAAAATACTAAAGACAGGCTTGCTCACTTCTTCAATAGTATTTGTATGGGTGAATTCAGCAAACGTCTTGAGTGTTTACTGTGTGTTTCCTTGAGAACATGATATGACCAGTTGAGAAATTAATCTGTATTTTGTATCCCGTTACTGCAAATTCTTCTGGAAATAACAAAGTCAAGCCTTGCTGTTCCTAAAGCCAGATCCTTCTCACTCTCAGAAAAGGTAGACAGGTTTATATGTGGAGGGTCTAAGATTATGGGTCATCTCAAACTTCTTCAAGCCCTGTTATTAGAGAAAGGGGCAAGATTAACCTGATGGAACCCAGTGGAAGAACATTAGGAGTTAGAACTGACTCAAGGGCAGTGGGATTTTTGGTTTAAGACCCAGGAGGCTGTGGCATCTCTTTTCAGGGTGACGTAAGTCCACAGCACAATTCCACAGCATAATGATGTTTATATGACTGGACTTAAAATATTGTACTTCTTACTAATTTGGACATGTAAAGACTAATACCAGTTCTAATGAAACCTCTTCCAAAAATTACAAAATTATTGTTTGTATATTATGAGAAAAATTTCTATCAGTTACATTTATCTTAGAAACTTTATTTCATATCTGTGTAACTAAATTCACTTGAATGTAATTATAATTTTTTTTCAGCCGTAATATAATTCAGCTTGTTCTGTGACAGTGCAAGGAGTGAGTGTCTAGGTGGATATCATTAGACTCCTTTCCATATAAATCCTTGCCTTATTGAATTAGAAAAGGATTTCCTGGAACCTTGCTAGTGACATTTAAAAGCTACACAATTTAAATTTGAGCACTTTCTCTCCTACACAATCTCATTTATTTATTCAACCAACACATGCATGGATTAGATTCTCCCTACACGCCAAGAGTGTCTGCATTAAGCTCTTACCATATGCCAGGTTCTGTTAGAGGGAATATAATGGAGAAAAATTAAAATATCTATTCTATCCTCATAGTGTTTGAAATTTAATGAAAGGTTCACAAAACTTATCAAAATAAAGTTTGTATCTCTCTTACTGGGTGAAGAATATATTTTACAGAAGCAAAGAGTAGAATATCACCTAGTCAGAGGTGAAAATCTCTAGAATAACAGTTAAGCTGAGACTAAAAGATAGGATGAGTTAGTCAAGTGGCCATTATGTATAATTTCTCATCATCTTTTTAACTATGAAAATGAGAATTTACAATGTCTCAATGTCATAAAATCCTTCAAGTCCAAAACTCCCCAAATCTACATTAAATGTCCTTTTTGAGCATTATCAATAGGAAAGGACATCATAGTTTATAAAATAGAGGGTC
>NW_006399769.1:25583486-25586502 GCF_000299155.1 Elephantulus edwardii
AAAAAAAAAAGTATGGCCCAGGGCCTTGCAACAATAGGCTCAATGGTGAAGGAAGATACAGAGTCAAGCAGAATGTTGTTCTATTACATGATGAGTGTAATGACTGAAGGGTGCCTAATAAAATAAGTTATTCAACCAGGAAAATGAAAGCGGGAGACTAAGTCTCTTTAAAAATTAGTTTGCATTCAATAATTCAAATACATTTTTCGTAAATTATTTACATTTGATTAATGAAGTTAATTACACTACTTCATCAAAGCCCCATTGCACTTTCCTTTCCATTTCCTCAACCTATCTTTATTAGTCTTTTGTTCCTTCACCCTCTCTTTTCATCCTTGTTAACCCTACAAGATTGATTCTGTGTGTAAACCTTTTCCTTAGCTTTTTTAAAGTCAATCAGTCATGCATACTTTTTTCTATATTGTTAATTGCAATTCCCATAATGTCTGATCAACCATTCATTCCACGTTGTCCTTCCCAGTACCTATTCCAATAAAGTTCTGGTGGCCTAGTGGCAAGAAGTTGCTCTGCAATCCTTCAGGCACATTGTTCGAGGCCACCAGCTGCTCCATGAGAGAAGGGTGAGTAATCTCCTCCGGATAGATTAACAGCCTCTGAAAACCCTCCAGATCAGTAGGTTCCAGCTGCACAGTACACAGTAACAACAGATTAATTCTGAGGAATTTGTCTTTCGTTTTACTAATTCCTTTTTTTTTTTTCCATTTCTTCAACTCTGCTTTTTTATCCTACCAGAATGTTAACAATTTCTAAATTTATGGCCTTGCTCTCCCAGGTTTCAATTTTCTGCATTTTTTGGCTTCTAATAGTCCATTGGTTTTACCTGTTTTGTCTTTAATTATTTTTTTAAATTATTCTATAATTTTGTCAGTAAGTTCCTTCAATTCTTCATCTTTTTCTTCCATTCTAGTAAGACATTTAAGAGTCATTCTTCTGAATGTCTGATCAAAATGTTCTAAGTCTTAATTTCTCTGAAAAATCTACTCATTTTATATTCGTTCTATTCACTTTTTTTAATGTGTGTATTACACCTTCTTTGGGGGGTCTGAGTTTATCTATTTCCAGGAAGTTGTGGTAATGCTAATTTTTAGTCTTTCACTTCCTTTCTTCTGGTAACTGTGAAGTAGAAGATGGACTGTCCATGTGATTCTCCTGTTCATTGTTTGTGTAGTTCTTTTGATTGAGAAACTGGATGTGGGCAGGTAGCTGGTGATAGTTGTTGTCTAATGCTGGTCCGGTGTAGAAAGTCCTGGTTCTTGCTCTGATTAAATTCATGAACACTCAAATTGGCACATCATGGGCCCTGAAGAGTTAATAGTGTAAGAACAGGCCCTCAGATGAGAATGGAACATTGTTGTCTTTAAACCAGTGCCGCCTAATGAGTGATAAGCCAGTTCAAGAGTAGCACTGGGATGTAGGAACGAAGGGGAGCCTGGCCTAATGTCAAAAGGCTGGTGATAAACGTGGTACATAGGGAACTAAAAATGAATGAGGCCTGGGCACTGGCAAGCGTGTGCTTTTTAACAGGTGCTTCTTAACAAAACATTAGTTCGAGCCTCTGAATCACTGGGCCTGTGTGTGGTCAGGCAGTACAGGTGTGGCACTGAGCTATGGGTCTGTGGGTAAGCATGGCACAGGCTGGTAGGTCCCCATCAGACATGTTTGGTGATGGGATCAACAGTAGGTATGATCTGGGGCCTGGGGAACTTGGAGTCTTTCACAGTAAAGTCCGTCACTGTGCTCTGGGAATTCCAAAGCTCTGTACCTGCTTCAGTACTCCCAGAACAAGATTTTAAATAGTGTAAAGCTGCTCACCAGAGGAATTGATTTGGCAAGAGATTGAGATAGTTAACAGTTTTAATTTACTTGGTGCCACAGTCAACACTCTTGGTAACAGCAGCCAGGAAATCAGGAGACGAATTGCATTGGGAAAGTCAGCTGTGAGGGACCTCTCAAGAATACTGAAGAGCAACGATGTCAGGCTGGAGACCAAGGTGCACCTGATCCAGGCTATAGTCTTCGCAATTACATGCTATGCACTGGAGAGTTGGACAGTGAATAGGGATGATAGAAAGAGAATTGATGCCTTTGAGCTGTGGTGCTGGAGAAGAGTGTTGAATATACCATGGACTGCTAGGAGAACAAACAGGTTTGTCCTGGAGAGGGTGAAACTGGAGTGCTCCTTGAAGTCAAGGATCCTGAAGCTTCATCTGACATACTTTGGGCATATTGCAAGGAGGGACGGGTCCTTGGAGAGGGACATCATGTTTGGGAGAGTGGAGGGACGGCGCAGGAGAGGAAGACCCTCAATCACATGGATCAACTCTGTGAGTAGAGTGGTGGGAATGAGTGTGTTTGAGATGGCGAGGTTGGCACAGGATAGAACGGCATTTAGGGCTCTTGTACATAGGGTCGCTATGAGTCGCAAGCCACTTGATGGCACATAACAACAACAACTCATTCAGATGAAATATCCCTCAGACAAATAGAGGGAAAAGGAGGTGCATCCTAATACTTCCTTGATATAAAACTCACTGTTGTAGTTCTGGATTACTGCAGGTTCCCCAAGAGTTTCCTAAGGAAGTGCTCCAAAAAGTGGCAGGGTACTGAGTTCCTTCATGGTTATCCGTGTCATCTGTGTCTTTCCCCAAACTTCCTCTCTCAATCTGATTTTTTCCCTTCAATAAATTCCCCTTAATTTCAGATTAAGAAGGCCATGCCTTATCCAGAGTTCTCGTTGTCAATTATCTCCACTTCTATCCACATTACAGCACCCTAGAAAGACTCTCATATGACGTACAGATCACAATCTCTCTGGCCTAGATACAGATTCTGTGTCTAATACAAAATTTTTGGTGCCTTTTACTTCTTAAATCTACCCTTACCTCACCCACTAAAGATCTATAATAATAATAATAATAATATCCATTCATATTCATTCATTCAATAATATTCATGAAGTTGCCTAAGCCAAAAATGCCATGTGGCATCTTCATTC
>NW_006399769.1:25587077-25588430 GCF_000299155.1 Elephantulus edwardii
TTTTTTTATTGATGTTGAGATGCGGTACATATTGAAGGCTATATTCTTTGATCTTCTGCAGCAAGTGCTTCAAGTCCTCCTAATTTTCAGAAAGCAAATTATATCATGTGCATAACAAACATTATTGATGCGTCTTCCCAATCCTGATACCATGTAAAATTCAGGTCTAAAATAATTTCCTCAGCATACAAATGAAATAGGTAAGGAGAGAGGATTCAACCCTGACACACACCTTTCTTAATTTTGAATCTTCCTCTATTTGCAAAAAAAGCCTCTTTATCTAACTATAGGTTTCTCATGAGCCCAAATAAGTGCTCTGGCATTCCCATTCTTCTAGTAGTTCACTATGATTTATTATGATCCACACAGTCAAATGCTTTTGCAAAGTCAATAAAGCACAAATAGACATTCTTTTGGTATTCTTTACTTTCAGCCAGGATCCATCTGACACCAGCAATGATATCCCTGGTACAACAGCCTCTTCTAAATTGAGTAGTGCTATGTCTTTGTACTGTTCTAACATTTGTGATCCTCAACAGTATTTTACTTGCATGTGATGTTGTTCTATACTTTCCACATTTCTGTTGCATGAACATTCTTGAGAATCAGCACAAATCACTGATCTCTTCCAGTTAGCCATCCAAGCAATTGTCCTCCAAAATTTCTGACATAGACTGATGAGCACATCCAGGACTGAATCTGTTAGTTGAAAAATGTCAATTTGTAGCCTTTTCATTCTGGGGCCTTATTTTATTTTATTTTATTTTTTTGCCCAGGCCTTCAATGAAGCTTCAGCTTCTTACTTCATAACCAGTACTTTTTGAGCAAATAATGCTTCCCAAAATATTTCAGTGTTAGCCAATTCTTTTTGGGACAATAATTCTGTGTATTTATTCAGTTTTCTTTTGATATCTCCTGGATGATGCAAGATTTTTTACCCAAAGCATCTTTCAGTATTGCAACTCGAGGCTTGAATTTGTTTTCAGTTCTTTCTGATAAAAAATGTCAAGCAAATTTTCCTCTTTTTATTCTCCAATTTCAGCTCTATGTCCATTCTGTTAGAATATTTTATTTTGTCTTCTTGAGCTGTTCTTTGAAATCATTTCAACTCTTTAATTTTGGTATCTCGTCCCTTTGTTTTTACTTCTCTATGCTCTCATGCAATTTTCAGAGTCTCTTATGACATCCAATTTGACTCTTTTCTTTCTTCTCTGCCAATACAACTAGAAAATATTTTTAGTCTAACCACATCTCAACATCTGTTATAACCCAATTAAATAAAGTCACCATTATCCCTTGCCAAGATCATGGCTGTTGTCATTAGGTACTCTCAAGTCAAATATGGCTCATAGG
>NW_006399769.1:25589970-25599129 GCF_000299155.1 Elephantulus edwardii
CATACCGAAGGCTTCATTCCTTGATCGTCTGCAACAAGTGCTTCAAGTCCTCCTTACTTTCAGCAAACATATTTGTGTCAGGAGAATTTAAACTGATATCCTTACTTCAATTTTTGCCATTTGCCCAGCATGCCACATCTTCACAGAATACTCTTTACTCTTAGGAGGAACTTTTTAAAGCATTATCATATCATATCTGTGCGTCAAATTTTCTATTCGTTTTTTATCACAGAATAAATTTCTACAAAATCCTTCATAACCTAGCTCCTATAGTTCTCTCTCATCTCTTTCCACCTTTCCCCTCCTTCCCTAATTTCTAATGTCTTTTTCTCTGTTTCTCAAATATGCCAAGTTTACTTAATCTTGGGATCTTTTCCCTGCTATTTTACAGGAAAATTCTTCCCATGATCTTAACATAGCTGTTTCCTCTTCTTCTAAACCTTATATCTCAAATACTATCTCATCAAAAGTAAAAATAAAAGGATAACTAGAAAAACATGTTTGGGGACCCAAGGCAGGGAAGGTGTGGAAGAGGAAGGATGAGGATGTGTAGGGGCAAAACCACAGGGTTGTACAATTTGGTGGGTGGAGGGGGTGCAGGGTAAGAAATAGAAAGAATTGGGAAAGGACCTGAAATGACAGATGGGCAAGGTCCAATGGCGATAAATTTTATAAAGCATAATACATGGTAATGATTGTTTGAAACATAATGAAAAATAGTGTGAAACACAAAGTATACAAACTTTGTAGGCAAACCAATATAAAATTAGAAAATGAAATCGAGATAATTGGGGGCAATATATTCATAGATATGTTGTTGTAGTAATTGGTGTTGTTATTGTTCTTGTTGTTGCTATGTGCTGTCAAGTTGCCTGCAACTCATAGCAACCCTATGTACAACAACCCTAAATCCTCCTCTATCCTGTGTCAATCTCACCATCTCCGACACACCTACCCCCATTACCCCAGTCACTGAATCAATCTGTGTCATTGAGGGTCTTCCTCTCCTGTGCAATCCCTGTACCCTCCCAGCATGATGTCCTCTCCAAGGACTGGTCCCTGCTTGCAACATGTCCAAAATATGTAAAATGAAGCTTCAGAATCCTTATCTCCAAGGAGCAACCTGGTTTAACCCTCTCTTGGACAAACCTGTTCATTTTCTTAGTCTATAGTATATTCTATAAACTTCTCCAGCACCACAGCTCAAAGGCATCAATTCTCCTTCTATCATCCCTAGTCATTGTCCAGCTCTCTGACACATAGCAAATGATTGCAAAGACTATGGCCTGTATCAGGTGCACCTTAGTCTCCAGGATGACATTGTTGCTCTTCAGTACTTTGGAGAGGTCTCTAAAAGCAGACTTTCCCATTGCAATACCTCATTAGTTCAGTTAGCAATACATTTCTTCTAAGAACTAAACCACCAGTGTTCACTTATAAACACATGGACACAAGAAATTTTAGTTACTGGTAAGTGTGAAGAAGAGAGAAAATTTCTGTAGGGGACAGAATGACCATAGAGGATACACTATACTAGATAGATAGATAGATAGATAGATAGATAGATAGATAGATAGATAGATAGATAATAGATTAGATAGATAAAAGATAGATGAGAGAGATAGACTATACATGTATATGTATATGTATAATGTATATGTATATAGTTTGTCTAGTACCAGCTAAAGGAGTAGTCCTCCATGGTCACTCAGTCCCATAAAGCAATTCTTTCTCTTCTTCACACTTACCAGTAACTAAAATTTCTTATGTATCCATACGTTTATAAGGGAACACTGGTGGTTTATTTCTTAGAAGAAATGCATTGTTAACTCAGTTGCATTTCAGGAAGCACTAATTGCAAAGGCCAAACTTCTCTGACTGTTCAAATCCATTTATGATTTCAAAGAGGAACAATGGGCTTTCTCCTCATGTGTTATTTACAACCTCAGAAGCCCAGGGATGGCCAGCTAGGTGTCAGTTCCAACTCAATAGTAATGAGTGTTACATAATTATAGGCTTGAACAGAAGTTCTTGAATGCGTAAAAAAAAATCCAGACTAGTTCTTGTTAAGCAGTCACTCCATAGATTTCATAAGGATTTTCAAACAATGAACTTTCAAAATCAGATCATCAAACCTTTCTTCAGATATGACTTTAGTTGTATTTGAACCATCAGTTTTTTCACTAACGGACAGCTCTTAACTGCTTGCACCACTGAAGATTCTTCTTTGAAGACCAAAGCTGTATTATTTAGCACTTGATTTCTAGGATCTAGGGTTCAGCTGTACTGAACAATATCACACAAAAATAAAATCTTACTGTAGGTAATCAAAAAATTTTGCAATGTCTCCATACCTTTTCAACCTGTATGCAGAACAGGAGGCTGGGCTCTATGAGGAGAAATGTGGGGTCAAAATTGGTGGAAGATCTATCAACAATCTGCAATATGCAGATGACACAACCCTGCTTGCTGAAACTGAGAAGGACCTGAAGCGCCTGCTGCAGAGGGTCAAGGACTGCAGCCTACAATATGGATTGAGGCTCAATGTCAAGAAGACAAAGATTCTCACCACTGGGCCACTTGGCAGCATCAGGATGGATGGTGAAGAGATTGAGATTGTTCACAGCTTCAGTTTGCTTGTCGCCACAATCAACACTCTCAGCGCCAGTAGCCAGGAAATTAAAAGGCGCATTGCCATGGGAAAGTCGGCTGTTAGGGACTTCTCCAAAGTACTGAAGAGCAATGGTGTCTCTTTGGAGACTAAGGTGCGTCTGATACAGGCCATGGTCTTTGCTATCACTTGTTATGCATCAGAGAGTTGGATAACGACTAAGGAATATAGAAGGAGAGTTGATGCCTTTGAGCTGTGGTGCTGGAGAAGAGTATTGAATGCACTATGGACTGCCAGGAAAACAAACAGATTCATCCTGGAAAGGGTCAAACTGGGTGGCTCCTTGGAGGCAAGGATTCTAAGGCTCCATCTAACATATTTTGAACATGTTGCAAGGAGGGACAGGTCCTTGGAGAGGGACATCATGCTTGGTAGAGTGGAGGGACAGCGCAGAAGGGGAAGACCCCCTATGAGGTGGATTGATTCAGTGACTGGGGTAATTAGGATGGGTGTGTCGGAGACAGTGCGATTGGCACAGGACAGAGCAGAGTTTAGTGATGTTGTACAAAGGGTCGCTATGAGTTGCAAGCGACTCGACGGCACATAACAACAATATATAAACAACTAAATGCCAGAAATTCAAGCCTGACTCAGAAGATAGTGTGTAATAAGGGCTATCATTTCTGATACTAAACAGATCTAATTCAAACCAGAGAATACCAGACATATGTGTTCCTATATTATGAAAAGACATTTACTGTGTAGATCATAACAAATTATGAGTAACATTGAAAAGAATGTTTTAATTAGGCTCATCCAGAATCCATGCATTGCTCAAAAGGCTTTCATTCTTTCTTACAGAACAAGAGGATATTGCCTGTTTAAAATCAAGAAAGGGGTGAATCAGAGTTGTATCTTTCCACCACATTTATTTAGTGTGTAAGAGAGCTCTGACACTCCAGCAGTTTTACTGGAAGCTGTAAATCCCACAGGAGAAGATTGATTCATCTTTATTCTGTAGAACTATTCTGGAGGTATAAATCATCAGAGAAGCATTCCCTTTGGATTAGAAGCAGTTCTCTCCTGTGCTGTCCATCCACCATTCCAAGCATGATGTCCTTCTCCAAGGTCTGATATCTTCTGGCCACTTGCCCAAAGGAAGTGAGACAGAGCTTCAAAATCCTAGCCTCTAAGGAGAGACTTGGTTTCACCCTCTCCAAGACAGACGGATTTGTTTTCTTGGCCGTCGATGGTATGATTAAGACATCTATTCTTCTTCTGTAATTCTTAGTCATTGTCCAACTCTCTGAAGCATAACAAGTAATTGAGAAGAATGTTTCAAAAATGAGTAACAAAATTATTCCCCTCCTCAAAACCAAAATTTTGCAATATATTCTGTTGTACAGTATATGTTAGAGGATAGGCAAGGGCTAATTGAGCCCTGGAGAGGGGCATAAGTCTTGGAAACAGAGAAGAGTGAGAAGGGGACATGGGATGTGACATTTGGGCTTGGCTTTTAATTGAATATGATGAAGATTAAATAAAGAAAATTCCTGTGTCATTTTTGCAAAAAAAAATATTACTTGAAAAATGTAATTCCAAATTATTTGGCCTTTTTACACTGTGGAATTGCTCCTAGAATATCATTAGCTATAATTCAGACTCACTTCACAGGTGAAATTGAACTTCAGGGTAGATATATCACTCAAATGGATTATTTTTTTTTCTACTTGCCAATAGAGTTATCAAGAAACAATAAAAAATATTCACCATGGGCATGGCTATCATTATTGATACTTTCTAAATAATTTGCTCTCCCCCAATAAAACTGAATAAATAAGATTAATTTTTAATTGTGTAGGAAAATACTAGCAAATACTTCTGAATCCTTCTCACTTGGTAGGTAATATGTTTCAATGCTTGAGAATTCATTGAATGTTTGGAATTCATGAACCACAGAAATATTTCATTTACCATCCAAAATATCCTAATTGCTCCATGGAGATAGATAGATAGATAGAATGTTTGGAATTCATGAACCACAGAAATATTTCATTTACCATCCAAAATATCCTAATTGCTCCATGGAAATTAGAGATGTTTTCTTAATGAATCATATATGCTTTCAAGAAGAAGCTTATTTTGAAATTTATTAAGTAATTTCTCATATTTGTAAGCTGAAGAAGTCTCAGTGGAAATAAACACTGAGCAATACACTAAATAAAAAATAATAAAAAAGTCCAACCTGTCTCTGTAAGCACATTTGGGGTAATATCTTGAAATGGCTCAGCAGATCCCATAGAGTTGTGTATGTTGCAGAAACAAATATATTTCTTTATTCTTGTCACTGAGTAGAGCCTTCCATAATACATCAAATTTGTTGTTCAAGTTAAGTGCTATTGAACCAATTCCAACTCATAGATAGCAACACCATGGGACTAAGAAGAGCTACCCCACAGAGTGTTCTTAACTATAACCTTTACAGAAGCAAATTGTCAAATCTTTCTCCTGCAAAGCCACTGGGTAGATTCAAATTACTAACCTTTCAGTAAACAAATAAGGACTCAACCATTTCACACCATTGCTTTTTATGTCATTTCTAGTTCTTTTTAGAAAACGTCCTTTTTAGACAAACTGTATACTGAATATAATATAAAGTCCAAAGAAAGCATAATGATTACAATGAAATAGTCCTCTTTCAATTTATTCTTTTTTTAATATTTAATCTTTTTATGCCCAAATACTTTTACATTTGTTATCATTTACGGTCTTCATACACTTTGCAAAAATGGAAATAAAAATAGAACTAAAAGTCTTTCGTAAGACTATGAACCATTAGTCCATGGGTATTAAATATACGAGCAAGTTATGATGGATGTTATGTAGGAAAACTGTATAGTGCTAATGGAGGTACAATGTTCCACAGTTGTTCACGATGTGTTTTTTTTTTAATTAATCCATTAACTTTGTAATATTTCCTTCTGTTGTACATAGTCACTATGAATTGGAGCTAAACTCAACAGCACCTAACAAACTAAGGACTGTAAAAAAAAAAGTCTTAGGAAATACTTTATAAAATAGGTTTTACAGTTTATTGAGAGGAGACTAGGAATTTCTGTATTATGGGCTGTGGTATCAGAACTCCCTTGTAACTGACCTTCTAGCAGGTTTTCAAAGGCTATAAATTGTATAGAAGGATATTACACATCTTTATGGATCAACTGGGAGGTTCAAGTTGCCTGCTTTTGTATTAGCAAAGCAACAAACTCCCGGGCTCTTCCCAACGAGCTATAAGACCTACTAGGCAAAAGACAATGTCTTTCTTATCTAAATAGTCCCAGATCCTAGTACATTGTCTGACATATAGTGAAATAAAGTTTCCATGACAAAAATGACAGAATCAACATGGTAAATGAGCAGTGAGAAGAAACATGAAATTATGATACTCTTACAAGGCTGAGGAAGAATATACAGCTTCAAAGAAAGGTGAGTAGCAAAGACAGAGGTGGAATGTCATAAAATTACAAACTGACCACTGAAAGGAAAGAGTAGATTAAAAACAAGAGATTTATGAGACAGTAGTAATGGGATAAAGGGCCCTTGTGGTGCCACAGCTAAATGTTTGGTCGCTAGCCAGAAGGTTGATGAATTGAACTCACCAGCCATTCCACAGAAGACCAAAAAAAAAAAAAAAACCCACCAGGCAATGTGCTCTGGTAAACACCTGCTCTTATTGTATGTTAGGTGTCATTTCCTTCAATTCATAGGGGCCTTATGCACGCTATATTGGCAACTTGCCTGTTCCTGTGCCGTCCACACAATCTCCACTGTAGTTAAGCTCATTGTTGCAAGATTTTACTTGGATTGAAATTAATAATATTGTTCCATAATTTCCACATTCTGTTTGATCACATTTTGGAGAATGGGATCTCTGTCAATCAGTTAACCAAGTAGCTGTCTTCCAAATTTGTTGACAGAGGCTCATGAGCACATTCAGGGCTGCACTTGTTCATTGAAATACCTCAGTTGATATCCTAATGATTCTTAGAGTCTTATTGTTAACTAGTACCTTTGGTGTAGCTTGGATTTCTTCCTTTAGAGCCATTGGTTCTTGATCATATGAAATGTTTAGAGTTAGTGACACTGCATATTCTCTCCAACCTCATTAGATGCTTCCTGCATCATTCAATATTTTACACACAGAATCCTTCAGTATTGCAACTCGAGACTTGAATTTGTTCTTCAGTTCCTTCAGATTGAAAAAAAAGTTATATTTATCCTCCTCTTTTGGCTTTCTAACCCCAGGTCTTTACATATTTCCTTATACTACTTGTCTTTTTGAGCTACCCTTTGAAATTTTCTCTTCAGGTCTCTTATTCACTTTTTCCTTTGTTCAATACCAAGTCTCAGAGTCTCTTCTGACATTTATATTGACCTTTTCTTTCATCCTGTCTATTAAATAACATTCTGCTTTCTTCCTGAATGATGTCGTTGATATAATTTCACCTTTTTGGTCTTAGTCATTAGTGTTCAATGCATAAAATATATCCCTAAGACAACTTTTAAATTCAGATGGGATGAACTCAAGGCTCTATTTTAGCTGTCATGGATTTATTTTCATTTGCTTCAGCTTCAGTTTGGACTTCATATAAACAGCTGATAGTCTATTTTACAGTCAACTCCTGGCCTTGTTCTGCCTAATACTAACTTTTTCCAACATCTCTTTCCACAGATGTAGTCCATTAGATTCTTCTGTATCCTATCAGGTGAGGTCTAGATGCATAGTCAGCCTTAATGGTTTCTTTAGATTAAAAAAAGGTATTTTCATAGTAAAAATTACTGACTATGCAGAATTCCCTCACGAGATTTGCTCCATTTCTGTCTCAAAGGCTACATTATCTAATTATCAATCATTTTTTTCCGTTCTTTGCATTCCAGTTATCAATTATTATTAGTGCATTTGATTGCATGTTCTAACAATTTCAAATTTTAGGATACATCACCCTAACCTGGGAGCTATTCCATTATAACTACAGTGTAGTGGTGTAGTACAAATGGAGGAGAAGAGGCCCTAAGCCACAAGAAGTTATTCCTTCCTGGAGCAGAAGTTCAAGGTAAAGGATTTCCCCTTAGAACCTTCTGAGATAGGAAGTTTTCCCTGACACTAGTACATGGTATTTGGACTTACAGATTCCTAAACTCAAAACATACTGCCCAAAGCAGAAGAAATTGTCAGCAGATTGAGGCATTCCGAATGACAGAAGCCAAAAAGATTGAGATATAAGCCATCGCATCAAGATCTGGACAAGGGATATAGGTGTTGAATGGATTAGGTGGGAGTAGAAGTGAATTCTGATGGAGCAGGGAAAGGGGTGGGTCAAGACACACGTCAAGGGTGGGAACAACACTGAATCTAATCTATTGGTTATTTTTATAATTGGAAAATATCTTTAACCTGATGTTTTCTCTAAAATGCTTGTCTGTCAGATAATGTTCTAAATTAAGTCAGACTAGGAAGAAGGCTTGGCCATCCACTTCTGAAACAGCAGGACTTTGAAAACCATAAATAGAATAGGGCACACTTAGACTAGCAGATATGGCAACTGAGGCTGAGCCGTTGGGTATGGAAACACACAGGAGGAGGAACAGTTGTAAGCAGACACTAATGATTGCAACATGGAATGTGAGAACTATGAATGTAGAAAAATTGGATATTGTTAAGAAGAAAGTGTTTGTTGTTGTTAGGTGCCATCGAGTCATAGATGACTCATAGTGACCCTATGAACTAGAGGCCTGAGTACTGTTCGTACATAGAGTTTCTGGAGGCAAACCTTTTCGGAAGCAGATGCTGCTCCTGCTTCCAGGCTTGCTTTAGTTGGAAAGCTCCACCAAACACTGTCCACCATGGGTACCCATTACCATGTTTGGCACAGTGTCACAGTGTCACAGTGTTCATTCAGCATCACAGCAACCTCGCGTTACCTCTGTACAGCAACACACATACCAGTGCTATACCACCTAGAAGAATGTTGGACAGGAAAACAATTTAAATCCAGCCTGAGGGCCACAGATTAAAATCACCCACATTTGGCTTGGTAGCATAACTTTCTGTCCACTAGGCCAACGTAGCTCTGTCTATGTCATCGCTGTTATTGCAAAACTATTGACATACTAGGTGTTGGTGAAATGAGATGGACCAAAATGGGACATTTTGAGCCAGAAAATTATATGATCTACCATGCTGGAGATGAAAAGGTGAGGAAAAATGGAGTTCCTTTCACAGTTAAAAAAGTCATTTCTAGATCCAACTTGAAATTCAATGTTGTGAGTGACAAGATAATATCCATACGCATGCAAGGAAGTCCAGTGAATACCACCATCATTTAAATATATGCACCAGCAACCAGAGCCAGAGGTTGAAATAAGATTTCTACCAACTTTAGCAGTCAGATATCAATCGAACATGCAATCAAGATTTATTAATAATAATGGGGGACTAGAATGCAAAAATTGGGAACAGAGAAGAAGGCTCTGTAGTTGGAAAACAT
>NW_006399769.1:25599629-25608086 GCF_000299155.1 Elephantulus edwardii
AACTGAGGAGGACCTGAAGTGTTTGCTGCAGAAGGTAGGTCATGTACTGCACTCTTCAGTATGGACTGAAGCTGAACATCAAGAAAACAAAGATTCTATCTCAACATAAAGAATATAAAAATCGTCATCTCTAGACCAATAAGTAGCATCATGATGTTGTAGTTGTTGTTAGGTACCGTTGAGTCAAGTACAACTCATAGTGACACAATGAACAACAAATCCTATCCTGTGCTATCTTCATTGTTTCTGACATACTTGAGCCCATTGCTGTAGTCACTGTGTCAATCCATCTCATTGAGGGTCTTCCTCTGATTCTCTGACCTTCCGTCTTTTCCATAGTCTTTTCCTAACATACGCCTAAAGTATGGGAGATGAAGATTCTCCATCCTTGCTTCCAAAGAGCACTCTGGCCGCACTTTTCCCAAGACATATCTGTTTGTTCTTTTGGCAATCCATGGGGTATTCAGTACTCTTCTCCAACACCATAATCCAAAGGCATCCGTTCTTCTGTCACCCTTACTCACTGTCCAATTGAATTAGTTAAGATTTCATTTTACTTGGATCCTCAGTCAGCATCCATGGTAGCATCAGTCAGGAAATCAAACAGACATCCTACACTGGGAAAATCTGCTGTCTAAGGATTTTCCAAATTTCTAAAGAGCAAAGATGTAGATTTGAAAACCAAGGTGTGTGCCTATCCCAAACCAGAGTATTTTTCATTATGTAATATGCATTTTAAAATTGAACAAAGAATCAAGAAGACCAAAGAAGAATCTATGTCTTTGTATTGTGATGTTAAAGAAAAGCCTATGTCATTGCACTGTGATGTTGCAGAAGAGTATTGAAAGCATGCCGTGAACTGCCAAAAGAACAAACAAACCAGTCTTAAAGGAAGTACAAACAGAGTGTCCCTTATGGACAAAGAATGTAAAACTTTGTCTCACATACTTTGGGCGTATCATCAGGAAGTTCCAGTCATGCTTGGGAAAACCAAAGGGTCTAAGAAAAAGAGTAAAACCTCTATGAGATGGTTTATCACACTGACTACAATAATGGGCCTGAACGTCGAAGAGATAGCGCAGAAGGTGCAGGATTGGACAAGTTTTCTATCTGTTGCTCGAAAGGTCACTATTAGTCATACTAATAGCTCGCTGACACTTAACAATTAAAAGAGAATTTATGTGGAAGGACATCAGTTGATTTTTGCCTAGTGATTAGGAATTGAACAAATAATTTCTGGAAATGCCTTCCATTTTTCTTGAACAAACATAGTAGGTGTTTCCTGGACTGTGTGTATTAGGTACTATGAGAGGAATGAAGTAAGCAAGGAACGGAAAAAGGAGAGCTCTCCCTCCTATACTTTGCCATTAACAAGCTCTTCTGAAGTCTACAGTTGTCATGAAGCTAGAATGAATCTGTTTTTCAGAGCTGTAGTGCAAATTAAGGCCAAGTACATCAGCATTGTTTCCAGAAGACTCTGAATCTTTAAGATGTGCCAAGTGCCTTTTTGCCTGTATATGTGAAAATTACTACATTTTTCAACTTATTTCTGTTTGAAGGAAATGTTTTAGGTGATTATAGAGGAGTAGCTCCTTGATTCAGCACTAATTCCACTTATAGTTTTTATGCTAAAATTCAAAGAGTCTTTTTAATAGATAATTAATGTCCCTCTCAGATAGCTTTATTTAAAGGAGAATAAAAACCTTCAAACTTCCTAAAGGCAAAAAAAATTGTTCTCAATGTCAGCTCTTACAGAGAAGCTCTTGCCAAAGGCCTATCCATCTTACATGATCAAGAAAAATTCTCTGGTATGTCTCTGTGGGTGACTGAAAACTGTAGAAAAGTGATGAAACAGAAGCCCTTAGCCTGGACTTGATTGTTACCAGGACCAAAAAGCAAATTCAAGAATTGCTCAGGATCTCTTTTTTGAGGGGGAAAAAAATCTAACTTTCCTGAACCATATTCTGTTCAATCTAGATTTCATTTATTCATCTGGCAAATGCTGATGGCGCATATAATAAGTGCCAGGCATTGTTCTGCATGCTGAGGACACAGCAGTGAACAAGAGAGAAAAGATCCTTGGAGCTCACTCTGAGAATGCAGAATGGAAGAGGGGACAAGGAGAGGCAAGGATATGTCACGTGGCCTAGTCCAGACAAGTTTCACTAACGTAAAGACTGAGTCTCTCTGGTCATTCAAATCCATCAGCAGCTCCTCAGGAGAAAGATGGGCAAATCTCCTTTCATGTGACTTACAGCTTCAGAAACCCAATGGACAGTCAACTATGAATTGGTTCCAACTCAATGGCAGTGAGGTTTTTGAGTGTTCAGTTATAAAGGAAATAAAATTAGATGTCATCCTTGACAAGGGTTGCTAGGATGGGAACTGATTAGAAGTTTTCACAACATTTGAATGGAGGAGATTCTGACTCAAGGTGACCTCCATTAAGTCTTCGTGAAGCTGGGCCCCAGAGGGTTCTCCATGAACAAATGCTCAGAAGTAGATCCAAATCCCCAGGGTTTTCTTCCCAGGAGCCTCTGGAGGAACCTAAATCAACAAACTTTTGTTTAGCAAATGAATGCTTTAAAAATACCCAAGGACACAGTGTGATCAGAAAATCCTTATCAATGGAGATATTAGAAGCAAAAACCTACTATCAAGACAAAGTCATCCATGAAAAATGGCTGAGGGGGAAATATTCCAGTCAGAGGAAAGAGCAAGTGCAAATGCCTACGAGAGCAGTTATGTGACCAGAGTCTCTACAGGAAAGTTCTCAGGAGAATTTCAACAGTTTTAGTGGATGCCTTGCCACAAACCACCATGTCCCCAGTTGCCAGAATGTCAGAGTTCATGGTTCATAGATGAGTCCTTCAGCCTACAAATGTCACACCTCCTTCACAAGGACAGTCTCTATTCAAGGAGTGGCCACAAAAGTGCAAAGACCCAGTGCCCTTGCCTCTACTAAAACACTCTGGAGGGTCATCCAACCCCTAAGTGCCCAAGTGCTGGCTGAAGCCTTAAAAGTGCCAGTGCTTTAAAAAATCTTCCTGGTTATACTTAAAGATAACATGGCATCAGATCCTGACTGGTCCATATGATGTATGAGCATTTACGTCAGAGCCACTAAGAATGCATAAGGAAGCTCTGGTGGCGTAGCCTGTCAGGGGCTGTGCTATTGACCCAAAGACTACTCCTCTCCAGTGATTCAAATCCACCGGCAACAGTGAGGGAGAAAGATGGGCAATTTTGCACTGTGCAGTTTATAGTCAAGGAAACACTAGTTGGTTTTGATTCAATGGAAATATGCTTGAATTTTTTTTTTTGAGGTGTGGATTAATAGAGTACCCAGGGGGAAAGAGCCTTAAGGCCATTTTTAGAGTCTTGTCTTGAGTCTGGAATCTATACTAGATTTTTCAAAGTGCCCTTCAAAATTGCAGTTCGTCCAACTTTGTTGCTAACCTAACCATACACTGTAAAAGAAGATACATCTTTCTCTGAGTTCTAGCAAACTCAGATCTGTAGTTTCATCCCAGGAAGCCTTTTTCCCCACAGTTAAGCAGATGTAAGATGGGAAAGCTTTTGCTCAATATGTACCACATTGTCAATAAATCTTTAAAAGGGAATCCAGGAAGACACAATTGAGGGGAAAATTTTACTAAAAAGTTACCAGAATAACCTGTCCTGTCACTGTCCTTACAATAAACTGAATGGCATATTACTTTGAGCAATCATGTCATCCTACTTTGTATTATCGCTGCCAAATTCTCACTTCTAGATATTTTGCTTTTAACTACCATGATGGTCTTTCAGCCAATTACAAGTTTTGTAAATAATACTCCACCTGGAATAGTACAGAATGTACCTTCTCATCCAGCAAAGCTGTCTTTTTCCCTCCATGACAATGTCCCAGGCTAAATAATTTCTCTCCCTTGATAGGCCTCTTTTGCTTTTATTTAAACAGACTCTACTATAAGTTTACAGTTTTAACACTCTAAAATCCATCCCTCATGAAAGTGAGTAAGTATTCCCAAATGCAAATTCCATTTTAGGACTCCGTATCAAGGCCCTTAGATGTCTCACGGTGAACTTTGAGATTATCTAAGTGCCGCCCCCACAAGCCTCTTGACTCTCTGTTATCTGCCTTCCCAAACTTTCATCCACCTCCAACTCCAGACCTTGTCGTTTTCGTGGTTCTGTTTTAATACTCCTCCTCATCTTTGAATCTATGGTTTCCTCTCATTAACAAATTTCATTCCTTAAAGTCAACTTCTCTGAAAGTCTTCCTCATCCCTATACCAAGAACTCTAAATACATTTCTTGTACCTCTATATTATACCACAGACTGCTAGGAAAACAAACAGATTCGTCCTGGAAAGGGTTAAACTGGGTGGCTCCTTGGAGGCAAGGATTCTGAGGCTCCATCTAACATACTTTGGACATGTTGTGAAGAGAGACTGGTCCTTGGAGAGGGACATCATGCTTGGGAGGGTGGAGGGACAGAGCAGGAGGGGAAGGCCCTCTATGAGGTGGATTGATTCAGTGACTGGGATAATTGGGATGGGAGTGTCAGAGACAGTGTGATTGGCACAGGACAGAGCAGAGTTTAGGGCTGTTGTACATCGGGTTGCCAAGAATTGCAGGTGACTTTACAGTACATAACAACAACTATATTATACATTTAATATACTCTATCAAGTTTGTAAAAGTAAAAGTTTGCCTCTTCTGTCTACTCAAGGGCAATCTAAGGAGGTCTGATGGTGCAGTGGATTAAGTAGGTTAAGGTCAGTCACCACCTGCTTGGTGGGAGAAAGCCAAGGTACATCTTTTCCATAAAGATTTATAACCTTAGAAACCCTAAGACGATACTCTACTCTGTCCTTAGGGTGGCTGTGAGTATTGATCCACAGCAGTGGGTTACATTAGGAACTGCACTATAATTCCCTCTGCATCAGGGATCTGGCCTTGGCCTCCTTCTCTGCATCTACCACAGTGCAAGGCACTTGATAGACACTCAGAAAAACTAGTTTGTGCTGATTTCATCTTGATGAAAATAATCTCAAAATATAGCTGTGAAATAGATGTCTGATTAGCAGCCGAAAATGCATTCTGTAGATGCCTAGAAAAACTAGCTTATTCTGACTTAATCTTGGGAGTGTGTGTGTGTGTGTGTGTGTGTGTGTGTGTGTGTGTGTGTGTGTTATAAAATACCAATGTAAAATAAAAACTTAATTAGCAAGCTAGTGGGTAGGGAGATGCGCTGCTAACTAACCCACAGTGGTATCCCTCTACTAGTCCACATCCACCAGTGGCTCTACTGGAGAAAGATGGACACTCTCTTTCTGTGCAATTTACAGCCTTAGAAAACTCTCTAGAGGGTCAGCTATGAGTGAGTCCCAACTCGACATCAATGAGTTAGAGTTGTTATTTTTAAAAATTAGTAACCATTTTATCATTTTGGAATCCATTTTAGCTGAATAGTGGCTTTTGATTGGTCTTAAGAGAAGAGGGGCAGAGATTTGGGCTGCAGGTACTCTTGTGTGGGTACTCTTTGCATTATTAATGTGACTGCCATCATAAAACCCTTATAAGACCTTTTGTAAAGGATCTATTTAAAAAAGAAAGAAAGAAAAATTCTTTCATTATTATACATTCCCTCCCTCCAAGTCCATTCTACTATGGTGCCTTCGTTCTGGACTCCTGTCATGACAATACTACCTAATTGTATAGCCCTGGTGTGTCCATTTTCTGTGCAGTGGTAACTTGTGGTTGCTCTGAAGCTGAACACTGTGACCCTGATGTGTCAAATGTATTAATTGTTACCCATGGCGGACAGTGTTTAGTGGAGCTCCCCGACTAAAACAAGCTTGAAAGCAGGAGTGGCATCCACTTCTGTAATAGCTTGTCTCTGGAAGCCCTATGACCCTGGAGAAAGGATGAATGTGTTGAGGACTTTCATTCATAGGGTCACTATGAGTCGCCTATGACTCGACGGCACTTAACAACAAAAATAACATATCCCTTTTAAATAATTCTCTCCCTCATCTGTTTCAATGCAGTATACATAATGTATCCCATCTTTCTCAGTCTCCCCTCAACCCCAATGTCAGTCCCATTTTACAACAGTGACTCTATGCAGTATTTTAAGGACTCCCCACTGAGCACTTTGGAAACAGGGGTGGCATCCACTTCCTAAACAACTTGTCTCCAGAAACTCTGTGAACTTTGATAATTGTCCATAGTTATAGAGGGGCTTAAGGCCTTTTGTTCATAGGGTCACTATGAGTCATGCTCGACTCAAAGGCAATCAACAACCACTGACCACTACATTTTTATACTGCTCCAATGTACTTAAATCTCCTAATTAGCAAGAAGGGAGCTCTAGTAATTTAAAGGTATGGAATTGTGCTGCCAAGTCAAAGGCACAGTTCAAATCCACCAGCTGCTCAGTGGAAGAAAGATGGGCAACATTCTCCCATGAAATTTACAGTCTCTGAAAACCAATTGGAAGATCAATTATGCATCTGTTCCAACTAGACAATATATAACAACAACAATTAACAAGAAGGAGCTCAGGTGCCCTAGTGGTAAGGAGTTGTACTTCCAATCCAAAGGTGTAAAATCCAAATACACCAATTGCTCTAGGGAGAAAGATGGACAATATCCTTGTGTGCAATTTACAGCCCCTGAAAGCCCACTGGAAGTTTAACTTTGAATTGGTGCCAGCGCCAGCTCCATGGCACGTAGTAAATAGAGAGATATTACAAAAGCGACACTATCCGGGGTATTTATTCATCCTCCCAGTCTTAACTAGCAGTAGATAATATAATGAAAAATGCAATGAAACAATGGGAAGACTAGAGCAATATCCTCAACAATTCCATATTTGTTTTGTCAGTTCACAGGTAAAACATTGGCAAAAGTAGTTCAAGACTTGAAGAAAAACATTTCTCTATATTTGACAATTAACAAAGTTATTCAATTAAAAAATCTACTGAAGAAATTATACTCGTTCATGATGGTAATGATGAGAAATATAATCTTTTTTTCTATGGACACTTGTAGTGTGGAGAATAAACAGGAATATATCCACAGGGTCAGTGGCTTTCAAAGTAGAAGATATAAGCTTCAATCCTAGCTCTTTGTCATCTGTGGTCTTGGGCAAGATATTCAACATCCCTAAATCCACTTCCATATACCTAATATGATGGTTGTTGTGTTTTTTTTTTAAACTAACTGTGCAAAGGTATTTGACGGTGAGAATCATGATAAATTATGGACAATCTTAAGGAGAAGGGGAATCCCAGAACACTTAATTGTATTCATCCAAAACCTGTGAATTGACCAAGAAGCAGGTATTTTAATAAGCCAAAAGAACAAGTATGTATGTGTTGGAGAAAGTACAGCCAGAGTGCTCCTTAGAGGCAAGGAAGACAAAGCCTGGTCTCACATTCTTTGGACATGTTGTTAGAAAGGAAGGACTGTTCCTTTGAAAAGGGCATCATGCTTAGATAGGAGAAGGGTCAGCAAAAAAAGTGAAAAGCCTTCAACCAGATAGATTGACATAGTGACTGCAGCAATGGGCTTGAGTGTGTCAGAGATGATGAGGATGGTGCACGATAGGATATATAGTTCAGGTCTGTTGTTTATAGGGTCACTATGAGTCATACTTGAATCAAAGCCACCTAAAAAACAACATATCGTTTAAAATCAGAAACTTTGCGATTTAGAAGTATATCTTTAACCTATTTCATTTGTAGGGAGCTCTCATAGCCTAATGATAAGGAGTTTTTCAAAGGCATACAGTTCAAATCCACCAGCTGCTCTATGGGAGAAAGACAGGCAATTTCCTCCCCTTCAGTTTATTGCCTTTCAAAACCCATTAGAGGGTCAGAAATTAGTCAGTTTTTACTCTACAGTACCTAACAACATTCAGTTTGTATGCAAAACAAACCAGTGCAGAAGCTGAACTACAAGAAGGAAAATATGGCATCAGGATTGGAGGAAGACGACTCATCAATAACTTACATGATGCAGATGGCGTAACCTTGCTTGCTGAAAGTAAATGAGACTTGAAGCACTTATTGAAAAGCACTTAATGAAGCAGACAGTGAGGATTGTGCAGGTCTGGGCAAGGTTTTGATCTGTTGTACAGAGGGGTTGCTATGAGTTGGTGGCAACTTAATAGCACCTACCAACAACAGCAATTTCTCTTTCAGGTTTCAGTGGTTAAGTTTTGTTGTCATGCTGGACATTTGTGTTCTCATCCCAACAAATGCACGTTAAGCACAGTGGCCACCTCAGTGGAGCCTGGCATGTTGTTGTGATCCTAAACATGTTTAAAAAGACTTTCAGACCAAGATTAAAAGGCTTGGAATCTCCTTCAAAAAACTGTGTTGTTGTTGCTGTTGTTGTTGTTATTGTTGTTGTTGTTGTTGTTGCTATGTGCTGTCAGCAACC
>NW_006399769.1:25608826-25622141 GCF_000299155.1 Elephantulus edwardii
CTCCTCATAGAGCCCAGCCTCCCGGATAATCTGTTCTGCATACATGTTGAAAAGGTATGGAGACAGGGCACATCCCTGGTGTATGCCCTTCCCAATTTTGAACCATGCAGTGTTTCCTCTCTGTTCTAATGACTGCCTCTTGGTCCAAGTATAGGATTCTCATTAGCACAATCAAGTGTTCTGGATTCCCATTCTTCTCAGAGTCAGCCACAGTTTGTTATGATCCACACAGTCAAACGCCTTTGTATATACATTGAAACACAGATATACATTCTTCTGGTATTCCCTGCTTTCAGCCAAGATCCATCTAACATTAGCTACAGTATCCCTAGTACCATGACCCCTTCTAAACCCAGTCTGGACTTCTGGCAGTTCTCTGCTGATGTACTGTTTCAGTTGCTAGCTGATGAAAATCCTACCCATCACAACTATCTGGACCTGGTGCATAAGGTTGCCCTGAGCTGGGGATAACTGAAGCGCAACTAAGAACATCTACACTTTCTTCATCTGAAAAGTTATTAAAAGGACTTCACTCACACTATTATTATTAATAAAGTCACATATGAGAAAGTGCTTAGACCAGGTTCTGGCATAATTAAGACCTCAAGAACTCTTAGTTCAAAGCAGCAACCAGTGTTTTCATCAAAATCATTTCCCTTATGTCCTGAAAGCCAAGCGGAGCAGATCAAAAGAAATTGATTCTTATGGATTAAAATCTACCCTGCATGAGTTTAAAATATGCTGATATTTTAAATCTCTCTTTTCAATCGTACTTGTATATGATCAGAATATTAGTTTATTTAAGAAACTATATCAAATTTTTAACCCAAGTGCCAGACTTCAGTGCATTTGAATTTTTCTCCCCTACATAAGCTATTTGAAGAATGACAGCTAGATAGCAAAAAAAAAAAAAAATAATAAAATAAAGAAAAAAGAAAAGAAAGAAAGAAAATCAAATCCCCTGGGAAGTAAGTAGCTTTATATGCTTTTAAATTCCAGAAAATATCTAAGCACATGAAAACCTTTCTGCCTTTCTTAAAAGCACATTTGGTCTGACCACCTGCTTGCTGAATTTACAATAATGGCATTTAGAAGGATTCGGATAGTAAATCTCTCAGATCAACACATAAAAGCCAATACCACCAAAAATTTTGCTTGTCCAGCACAATACTGAGAGACAACCACTCAAATCTGATGGATATAAAATGTTGAGCTGACTGTTTTAGAAAGCCTGTAGGTTGTCAGGTTGCCCCCACTACAAAAAAAAAAAAATACAATGCAGAAATCAGAGAAAATAATCTATAACCTCTTGTGTCTTTTTGATATGCAAAATGATGAGTTCTGTGAAGGGTATGAGAAGCTAGAGCAAATTTTTATTAAAAAGGGTAGTGGGTGGGGAGAATAACCACCATTAATCAGCCTTTAAGTATAGTTCTGCTTGTCTCAAATTGTACTACTTGTCAAGACTTTTGTTTAGTTGCAAATAAAAGGCTTAGTGGATAAAGGTTTGGCCTTTCACTACAGGTTTTCTGCCAAACTCTGACCTCAAGTGAATGAATTGGTATTGAGTATGGCCTCCTGACTCTGTAATTTAATACTGACAGTAATTAGCTAAGAAGGTGGTGTCCTAATGAAAGCCCAGGGCATAGTGTGTATGTGATTTTACAGAGCCGCAATAGATGGCACCTCCTGTTGCCTTCTTTTTCATTTACTGCCTCTGGCCACAGTCTTTCCAATTACTTGCTATGCATTTAAGAGCTAGACAGTGAATAAGAATGACATAAAAAGAATTGATGCCTTTGAGCTGTGGTGTTGGAGAAGAGCACTGAACATCCCATGGACAGCCAAGAGAATGAACAGATACGTCTTAGAGAGGGTGCAACCAGAGTGTTCTTTGGAGGCAGGAATGATGTGCCTTCACCTCCCATACTTAGGACATTTTGCTAGGAAGTGCTATTCCTTGGAGAAAGACATGATGCTGGGAAGGGTGGAGGGTCGGCAAAGAAAAGGAAGACCCTCAACTAAGTGGATTGACACTGTGACTACTGCCATGGGCTCTTATGTGTCAGGAAGCGTAAGGATGGTGCAGGACAGAACAGTGTTCAGATCTTTTATTCACAGGGTCTCTGAGTTATACTCAACTCAACAGAACCTACCAACAATTTCTGGAAAAGAAGGAACAAGTCATAAAAGATACTGGCTGCTTGACTGTCTGACAAAAGTCTGGACAGTGAAGACTTTGGGTATAAATTAGTTATGAGGTGGCAGCCAGCTCATCCACTGGCTCACACTGCCTTTAGCTACAGGGCAAAGATGTTATAAATGGATTTGTGTGTCTCGATTAATACCTTCTTTTGTAAACACTTTAAGCATAGAATTGTGGAGTAGTGGCTGCCCTGTTTGAAACGTTAATCTTTATATCAATAACATATTCAAGATATTCTGCCTTTTGTGAGTTCTCATTTCCTTTTGAATTTCAGTGTCTCAAAATAAATGAGGAGTCCTAATGGCAGAACCCTAATAGGTTGTTAGAAGCTTCTTATATAAATAAAGGATCATTCCTGAGTATGACTATTTCAAAGAACAAAGGAAATACTCTTTGACTCAAAATTGAAGCTATTATTACTTTGCCCTTTAAAAAAAAAAAAAGACATTCTAGCAGAGAAGGGCTAGACTTCAGGAACCTATCTGTGCTTCTAGTTAGGGGTGATCTGATCAATAGAATGATGCTATTGTATACAATAATTTAACATTGGACTCTGTCAAGTGATCCATTGGTATGATCAAATCCTAAGAATGCATTAGGAGGCCTATTTTATCCTAACTGTTGCCAATGTTTGTGTTGCTTGGATCATCACTTTACTGTTGCAAGAGGAACAGAGGAGAAATGGAGAGGTAAAAGCCAGATGATTATACTAATACCTCTTCATCCTAAGCTTTGGTCCATCTGATGATTGGAGATTTTTGTCACCACAATTACAATGACTTGGAGGTAAATCTTTCTTTCAATTATTTATTGGCATTATTAATTACTCAACTTCCAAAAAAGGGTTTTGTTCACATGCATTAGATTATTGTTTACTCCAAGCAGGACCAAAAATAAAATTCTTTAAATAAAAACAATTTTATTATTTCCTTATCCTCAGAAAATCCACAATTCTGCCTAAGAATTCTGGGTTAGGTTAATCCACCACCAACAGTAAAACTGGAAGAATGCAAGCATTTTGTATAGGAAATTTGTTTTAAATTCTTGTACATTTTTCAAAAGCTATTTGGTCCTTTATAGACTATGTTTGCATAATTTAATATGGATTTCCAGAAGATCAATTCTCTTCTTCTTCAAAGGAAGTAGATAAAATATACATCCTCCAAATTAAAGGTGTGGAGTTAAGGGTTTGTTCAAAATGGCTTTCCTAGCCATTGCTTGACTTTGTCGTGTGGATAGGTGGAAATGTGTAAATAGGATGTGTTGCTTATCCACAAGAGAATTGGCTAGTCTCATCAATCCATAAGAGAACTGGGCAGTATCCCCATTAAATTGAGAGGTTCCAGCAATAGAAAGAAACTCTTCCACCAGCAGAGAACCAGAGGATGCAATTCATCTTTCAGAACACCCGACAGACTAGGAGGACCTACAAGAGCAGGAGCCATAGCAGACACAGCAGCGAACTTGAGACCTGACATGAGATGGGAACTTGAGATTGCTACATCATTGTACCAGAGATAAAGACCTTTTGCCCAAGTTTGTTGGAGAACTGGGGAGGGGAGAGGCAATATTAATAGGACTAAGAACTTTGTAACATGGGCCTAAAGCCAGAAACCTCAAGATGGAGGTACCAGTGAGCACTTTCTGAAAGCTGTCCTGACTACAGTCTGCACCTACCCTGGACCATAGCCTTTTGACTTTCCCAGTATGGTTCTCTGTGGTCCATGATCTATCACATTTGGACCCAGTAAAGCAGTATGAGTGGTACTAATATGAGTAGAAAGAGGTGTGGGAGATTGAGGAACATGTCTGATCTCTCGGGAATTGGTTTTGTGTTGTTGAAGCTGTTGATGGGGACAATTCCTTTTAGTGAAGATGATAAAAATTAGATATTACTCTCCCCATATGGCCCTTTCTCTTTTTATGAAGGGATTATCTGAACTTTTACCATTGTTTGCCTCTAATTCCCTCCATATCTTACTGTGCTTATACCATCATTCCTTTTCTAAAATAAACTATTATAATAAAGAGAATGATGGGATCCTTGGTTGTACAAATAATTTATACACTCAGGTGATAACTGATAGGCCAGAAGTTTAAGTCCACAAAGAGGTCCCTCAGAAAAAAGGGTGGACAATGTACTTCTAAAATATCAGCCATTAAATCCTGTGGTACACAGTTCTACTCCACCACACATGAGTTGCCCTGAGTGAAAATCCACTTGTTATCAAGTTGTTGTTGTTGTTGTTGTTGTTGTTGTTGTTATTGTTAGGTGCCATCAAGTCGAGTACAACTCATAGTGACCCTATGAACAACAAATGTGAACCTTGTCCTATCCAGTGTCATCCTCATCTTCTCAGACACACATGTGTCCATTGCCACAATCACTCTGTCAATTCATCTTGTTCAAGGTCTTCTATTTTTTTCACCAACCTTCGGCCTTTCCAGGCATGATGCTCCTTTACAAGGAATAGCCTCTCCAAGCAATAAGTCCAAAGCCTATAGTCAATGCTTTATCATCTTTGCTTCCAAGGAACATTATGGCTGTGATTTCTCCAAGACATACCTGTTTATTCTTTTTGGTGGTCCATGAAATAGTCAGTACTCTTCTTCTATTTGTGACAAGCTAGTAATCAACTTCTTGTTGTTGTTTGCTGTTGAGTTGGAACTAATTCATAGTTGACCCTCCAGCAGGGTTTCAGAGGCAATAAATCTAATGAGAGAAGACTATCCGTCCTTCTACCATGGATCATCTGGTGGATCAAACCATGTGCCTTTGTGATTGCAGCTCACTTTCTTACCATAAGAGTAATTAGAGTAAAATCAATGATCAGTGAATTGAGAGGAAGATCCAGAGATAATCCATGTATTCTCTTCTCTTTATGACCGAGGCCTCAGACAGAAGTCTTTGCCACCAAGGAAAGAGCTTAAAAATGGCAGGTAGATATAAATATACTGAGTGTCCTTTTCCATGGGAAAAATAGGTACCAATGGAGTTAAGCAAGGCCCATGAATTTAGAGCAAAGAGAGCACATTGTATAATCTGAAATGTTCAACGTCCAGCACTTGCTCCAGTCTTCTTATGAGGCTCCTTGGTTGTAGGCTTCCTTGTTGCAAATAAAAAAGGAAGTTGTGACTATCTATGTGAGATTTGTAAGCCAACAATCAACAATTAGCAAAACAAGGAAAATGCTGACAAGTGCTACTTTTGAAGGAAAGATATTTCTTTTAGGTGAAAGAATATAGCATTAGAAAGAATTTGACATTTCATTATTGTATATTCCACAGTCATAGATATGTGTCTGACTTACAGTGACCTTCTAACAAGTTTCTGACGCCAGTCTTAGGTTTCTGAACTGTCAATCTTTTGGTTAGCAACCCAAAACATTACATACTAAGCCACCAGAATTATCTGTGCCTTTAAAGTTTAAAAAATTAATCCCATGTAACTAAAGATTAAACCAGAAAGGACAATTAGATGCTAGAGTGTCCTCTCTGTAAATTCACATATCAAAAGTTAATGATGTGATAAACCTGGTAACATTCATGCTAGGCAGTAATATATTGGCACAAAATAGGAATAAAAATAGGTGTCTTCCAAAGGAAAACATGTCTATTTTTAATACTAAGGTTGTTGCTGCTGTTAAATTCCATTGGCTCAATTACAGCTCATAGAGATTCTATAAACAGAGGATCAAAAGTGCACCCTATCTTGTACCATTCTCACAATCTCCACTATTCTCAGGCTTATTTTTAACATCACTGTACTGTGTGTCAAGTTAGCTCACTTAGGGTCTTCATCTTCAAAGGCTATAAATTACACAGAAGGAGATTTCCCATCTTTCACTAGCTGAACAGCTGGTGAATTTGAACTTCATGCCTTTGAGTTGGCAGTGTAACTCCTTACCACTAGGTCATCCTCTAGAAACTCCAAAGTAACACAATCTTGATGGCACTTACTTGGACTTTAGCCTGGTGAAACTAAACTTGAGCTTAGCCTCTCAAACAGTTGTTAGGTGTTCTTGAATCAACTATGACTCATAGCTGTCCTATGAATAACAGATCTGAATCTTTCCAGTCCTGTGCAATCCTCATCATCTCTGATATATTTGAGCCCATTGATACAGCCACTGTGTCAATCTACTTCTCTGAAGGCTTTCCTCTCTCTCTGACCCTCCATATTTCCAAGCATGATGTCTTTTTCCAAGAACTGCCCTGTCCTGGCAACATGCCCAGAGTATGTGACATAAATCCTCTCTATCCTTACCTATAAAGGTCAGCTTGGTTAAAGTTTTACCAAGACATATCTTTTTGTTCTTTGGGCAATCCATTCAGTACTCTTCTCCAACACCACAACTCAAAGGCATCAGTTCTTCTTCTGTCATCCTATTCATTGTCTAGCTTTCAGATACAGAGCAAGTAATTGAGCATGGCTTGGATCAAATACACCGTGGTCATTAAATTGGCACGTTAGAGAGATCTTTGACAGATGATTATCCCAAAACAACACATCTTTTGATATCTTGACTGTTGCCAGAGGTGTTGACTGTGGACCTCAGTAAGATGAAATCACTGATTTTCAGTTTTTTCTCAAACTGTCATGATGTTGCTTCTTGGTTCAATTTTTTCTCCTTACAGGTATTTTGTTTTCTTAATTTTGTAATTTAGCTTATATTGAAGATTGTCTTATCTTCTGTAGCAAGTATTTCAAGTCCTCCTCACTTTCATCAAGGAAAGTTGAGTCATCTGGATAATGAAAATTGTTGAGTCCTTCTCCAATCCTGATCTCATATTCTTGTTCATGTAGTCCTGCTTCTTGAATAATCTGCTCAGCACACATATTGAATAGGTATGGAGAAAGAATGCAGTTTTGATGCACATCTTTCCTGATTTTAAACAATATATGTCCCCTTGCTCTGTTCAGACAACATTGAATCTGTTGTAATCTGTTACAAAAATGAAAAATGAATACAAGTACATTCCGCACTGAAGTAATATTAGACATACAGAGACATGATAAAGGTAAAGAATAAAACATGCAAAAATAGTTTATTTTATGGTATTTAAGAGCAAAACTCAACTTCAAGAATCAAATAAGCATTCCTCCAAAATAGAGTTTACCAGAAACAGATGACTTCATAGATTAGTATGGTACTACCTGATTTGTACTTGGTTATAGATCATAAAGTTATTTTGAGCAGTAGTTCTATTTTCTAAGAATGCTCCACTGGCTATTTCTCAGTGCCATCCCTGTCTCCTTCTATACCTGTATGCTATTCCAGGCACTATGGGAACAAAAACCTGGGACCCTTCTTTCCAATACTATGGAGAATACATCACAGAAAAGCACTTAAATGAGGTTTAGAAGGAAGAATGAGGGCAGAATCCATTCCCACTCAGAGTTCATAACTTTCATAGCAGAAGAAGCACCAGATTCCTGCAGCCTTCCTGGACTTCAGTCCAGCTTCAGGCTGGAACATAGGTAGCCTGAAATTTTGTTACCAGGGACTACATTCTCCACTTCCTACCTTGCCAACATTTTTAGGCCGTTACTTCCCTGAAACAAACCCTTTTCTGCTTGAAATAGCTAGGGTAATTTCTGTTTTTTCCACTTGGAAACTTTAACAGAAATGGGAAATTCCTTCTAAACTATGGTTCTCAAATTAAAATATCTATAAAATATGCTGATTTGTTGTTTAAGACTTCAAAAATATTTGTTGACACATGAAAATTTGGAATAAAAAGACTTTTTATTTGTGAGTTGTGATAAAGAGTTGTTGTTGTTGTTGTTGTTGTTGTTTGGTGCTGTCAAGTCGTAGACGACTCATAGCAACCCTATGAACGAACGGCCTGAGCACTGTTCATACATAGAGTTTCCGGAGGCAAGCCATTTCGGAAGTAGTTGCTGCTCCTGCTTCCAGGCTTGTTTTAGTCGGGAAGCTCCAGCCAACACTGTCCACCATGGGAACCCATTACCACGATTGACGCATCACTGTCACAGTCTTCAGCATCACAGCAACCACGAGTTACCTCTGTACAGCAACGTACAGACCAGTGCTATACCACCTAGAAGAATGTTTGACAGGAAAACAATTTGAACCTGGCCCGAGGACCACAGGCCCTAGGGCCCATTGGGCTTAAGGCCACCTCCTGCCTCAAACCCTGGGACAAGTCTGGCCTGGCTTTCTCGCTCCCGGGGACAGAGCAAACCTGCACGTCAAACTTGCCCAGAAACGCACTTGACTCCAAAAGCTTGCCACGATTCCTGCACTCACACCACCATGCTCCTTCTGGCAAGGAGAAGTTCCTGAGACCCTGGGAGGAGCCAACCAGGAAGAACATGGCCGCCTCCTTTCCCAACTGCCTTTGGGCTTAAGGTCGCCTCCTGCCTCAAACCCTAGGATAAAGAGTAACTTTTAAAAAAATATATGTAATCTGAGGATATGAGTATGTGGATAATAACAGGTTGAATATACATTTTATACATATTGTTAATAAAGACACGTTTGCAGTTTGGGCTTGCTGGTAAAGAAAGGGAAAGGAAGGTCTGAAAATGGGTAAGGAAACAAAGAATTGTCAATTTTTATAGATGCCAGTTTCCTTTTTTCCACTGTAAGTATTATTTAGAAGCCTGGTATCCTAGTGGGAAAGGAGTGGCATTGTCAACCAAATGGCAGGCAGTTTGAATCCTCCAACTAACTGCTCCTCTGGAGAAACGTAAATAATCTCCCCCTCTGAAAGCTTGCTGGAGAGTTAACTATAAGTAATCCCAACATGAGTTAAGTGGAGTAATGAGTCATCTGTTGAACTATTAATCAAAAGTTTGGTGGTTCAAATCAACCAGGCACTCTCCAGAAAGAAAAAAAAACGACAGTGAGGCAAATTATTCCTATTAATATTAATAGCTTCTCCCTATGCTCTAGTTGTCTAGTGGTAAGGAGCCGCATTGCCAATCAAAAGATTTACAGCTTCAGAAACCTAATGGACATTCTTCATGAGCTGTTGTCAACTCAGTAGCAGTGAGTGTGACATTTGGTTTCAATGTTTATTGGATCCTTGGTGACAGTATTTCTTTATTTTCAATTATAACCCATACTGAAGGCTTTGATCTTCTTTAACATGTGCTTTAAATTATCTTTGCTTTTAGCAAGAGATCTTGAGTCATCTGTGTATTGCAATTTGCTAATAAGGGATCTTCTAATTCTGATACCACATTCTCCTTCATATCTTCTGCTTCTCGGATTATTTGCTCAGCATAGAGATTGAATTTATGCTGAAAGGATACAACTCTAATGCATTTATTTTCTTCAAAATAGATCTTTAAATGTTTTTGTTTTGGCAATGAATGGCATGCCATTTCTCTTTAATTTGTTATTCTCAGTACAACAGACTAAATTATTGACTAATTCAAAATTATTAATACCAGTTAATTACAACTCACCATTGTCTAACATTTCATTTCTCATGACATTCAATTCTCCTAATGCATACTTCATACATATAACATTCCAATTATTAATGGATATTTCTTCTCATATTGATTCATGCCACATTAGCAAATAAAATCTTGAAAGTTTTGCTGCATTAATACCATTAAGGTAGACTTTATCTCATGAATATTTTGAGTGCCTTGCAACCTGGGTCTGTGCAGGTTACATCCCTTCCCAGTAGCTATTTAATGGTATGCTGAGAAAATAATCCAAGAAGCTGGAGTATATAAAGAAAAATTCTATGACATCCATTAGAGGAAGAATCATTAATAACATATAGAGGGTGTAGTTAAGAAAAAAAAACTATAAAAACCATATTGCATCGGGCAAATCTTCTGACAAGGACCTCTTTAAAATGTTCAAGACCAAAGATGTCATTTAAGATGAACTTGATTCAAACCATCTATTTTCAATCACCTCCTATGCATGAAAGCCGAACAATTAATTAAAGACTGAAGAATTGATGCTTTTGAATTAGGAATTTGTGAAGACTACTGAATATACAGTACACTCCCAGAATAAATAAATACATCTTGGAAGATACGTGATAAGAGTATTTCTTAACAATAAGAATGATCAGCTAAATCTCGTGTATTTTGAATGTTTTATTAGGAGGGGCCCATTTCTAAAGAAGGATACTAATCAGGGTTGGTCAAGTTGAAAGTTAGTGAAAAAGAAAGAGAATCTCAATAAAATTGATACAGTGGCTATAACGACTGTAATTAGAGTGGTGCCGCATTATGTAATGTTTAGCTCTGCTGTAGACTGAAGTTGTTCTTAGGGGTTATTGACTTCAACTCATAATGAAAACATTACCTGTTCCATGCCATCCTCCCAATCTCAACTGTGCTTAAACTCATTACTTCAGTCATTGTGTCAATCCAATTCATTGGGATTCTTCCAAATTAGCACTGATTCACTGACATCTAACAATAGCAACAATCACTGTTTTATTTATAGAAAATCTGAGATGTTTTGCCTCATTGCTAAGTGATTATTTTGTGACAAGAGTTTTGAAGGCTAATTCAGTCTGAATGACTCCAGAAAGACCACTGTCACGAAAATTTGAAATTCCTATCAGCAAATTTCTCCTTTTTGGTTGGCATTCTACAAAAGAATCTTTAATTAAAACTTTTACTTCTTTAGTTTCTTGGCAAAGAAGATTTCAATCAATCTACTTTGTGTCTCCCTGGAGACTAAGGTGCGTCTGATATAGGCCATGGTCTTCGCAATCACTTGTTATGCATCAGAGAGTTGGACAATGACCGAGGAGGATAGAAGGAGAATTGATGCCTTTGAGCTGTGGTGCTGGAGAATAGTGTTGAGGGTACCATGGACTGCTAGGAAAACAAACAGATTCGTCCTGGAAAGGGTTAAACTGGGTGGCTCCTTGGAGGCAAGGATTCTGAGGCTCCGTCTGACATACTTTGGACATGTTGTGAGGAGAGACCGGTCCTTAGAGAAAGACATCATGCTTGGGAGGGTGGAGGGACAGTGCAGGAGGGGAAGGCCCTCTATGAGGTGGATTGATTCAGTGACTGGGATAATCATGATGGGAGTGTCAGAGACAGTGCGATTGGCACAGGACAGAGCAGTTTAGGGCTGTTGTACATAGGGTCGCTATGAGTCGCAAGCAACTTGACGGCACATAACAACAACAACAACAATTTCTTTCTTCTGCCAGTGGAAATCTGCTTTTGAGGCCCTAGAGTGAATTTTCATTTTAATTATGTCTTCGTATGTCTTGTACATTTTACTGAAAATTTAATGTTTTAAATAATATATAAAGGAACTCTGGAAATCAGATCCTCACCTCCTAGATTTGTGTTGTTGCTAGTTGATTCGTTTTTTTTTTACTTTCAGACAAATGGCAATTTTTTTAACTTATAGTTTTTATTGGTTTTCTTAGAAAGTTTGTACATATTGTATTTCACACTTACTCTCCATTCACATTGAGTTTCATACAATCCATGCATCATTGTTTTTGTTACATACCATTGAATCACCTGTGACTCATAGCGACACTATGTACAATAGCCCTGAAATCTGCCCTATCCTGTGCCAGCTTTACTGTCTCTTACAGACCTAGCCTCATTACCCCAGTCACTGTGTCAATCCATCTCATCGATGATCCCCCTCTCTTTCTCTGTCTCTCCATCCTTCCAAGTATGATGTCCCTCTCCGAGGACATACTTGCAACATACTAAAAGTATGTCAGACGAAGCTTCAGAATCCTTGCCTCCAAGGAGCAGCAAGGCTTCACCCTCTCAAAGAGAAACCTGTTTGTTCTCCTGGCAGAACATGGTATATTCAAAACTCTTCTCCAGCACCACAGCTCAAAGGTATCAATTCTCTTTCTAGTCTTTGTCCAGCTCTCTGACGCATAACAAGCAATTGTAAAGACTATGGCCTGGATCAGGTGCACTATAGTCTCCAGACAGACATTGTTGCTCTTTAGTACTCTAGAGAGGTTAGCCAATTTTCCTAACGCAATTCATCTCTTGGTTTCCTGGCTGCTTTCCTGTATTTAGTTTGTTGATTGTGGAGCCAAGAAACTAAAACTGTTAACAATCTCAATCTCTTCACCATACATCATGATGCTGCCAATTGGCCCAGTGGTGAAAATCTTTGTTTTCTCAATGTTGAGCTTCAATCTGTATTGAAGGCTACAGCCCTTAATCTTCTGCAACAAGCACTTCAGGTCCTCCTCAGTTTCAGCAAGCAGGGTTGTATCATCTGCATAATGCAGGTTGTTGATGAACCGTCCTCCTATCCTGATGCCACATTCCTCCTCATACAGTCAAACCTGCTGGATGATCTGTTCTGCATATAAATTGAAAAGGTATGGAGACAGAATACAACCCTAGCATACACCCTTCTCAATTTTGAACCATGCAGTGTCTCCTTGCTCTGTTCTGAATACTGCCTCCTTGTCCAAGTATAGAATTTACATAAGCACAGTCAAACGCTCTGGGATTCCCATTTTTCTCAGAGTCAGCCATAGCTTGTTGTGATCCACACAGTCAAATGCCTTTGCATAGTCAAGGAAACATAAACATTCCTCTGGTACTCTCTGCTTGCAGCCAAGATCCATCAAAATTAGCTAAAATATCCCTAGTACCATGGCCTCTTCTAAATGCAGGCTGCACATCTGGCAGTTCTCTGTTGACGTACTGCTCCAGTCATTTTGAGATGATTTTCAGCAGACTTATATTTGCATGTGATATTAATGATATTGTTCAATAGATTTCACACTCTGTCGGGTCACCTTTCTCTAGAATGGGAACAAATATAGATCTCTTCCAGTCAGTTGGTGAGGTGGTTGTCCTCCAGATTTCTTGGTTCAATTTAGTGAGTGCATCCAGGGCTTTATCTTTTTTCAAAATATGTCATTTCCTGGAGCCTTTTTTTTCCTGACAATTCTTTCAGAGCCGTTTGGTCTTCTTCCTTCATCACCACAGGCTCCCATGCATTACATTTTATAAAATCAATCACCATTGGACTATGTCCACCATTACCCTGTCTATTCAGGTCCACTCACCACTTCAAGAACACAGAAACAGCCCAAATGTCCAACCACGAATGACTAGATTGAGAAATTGTGGTAGAATCACACAAT
>NW_006399769.1:25622951-25624332 GCF_000299155.1 Elephantulus edwardii
AAGTTTTTGTTGTTGTTGTTACATTTGGCTGGTAAAACCTATGCACATTTAATTTGAACTTCAGTCAGTAATTAGATTTTCTTGAATTTCTAGAACCAACCAGTTCTCCCAGTCTTGCTGACGAGCTCTCTGTGAATGCTGGGCCTCTCTCATTCCAGCAGGTGATTTCTAATACGTCTGTATCCTTCCTTTCCTGCTTAAACAAACTCTCATACCAGTTTCAAGTGAAAGATGTGAGACGTCTCAAGTTATTTCTAGATGTGCACACACCTCTACACGTGCACATAGTCTATTTTTAGTATGAATATTTCAGAGCTTTTCATAATTGTCTGTGAGCATTTCACTCATATTATGACTTCAGGCAACTGGAGTCTTAAAAAGTTGTCATTGTTCTACAAATGCCTCGTTGTTGTGTACCGTAGAGTCAGAACAGACTCAGAGTTGACCCTCCATTGGGTTTTCAGTTGCAGTTATTTGCATGGGAGGAGATTGCCCATCTGTCTCACACAGAGCAGCTGGTGGCTTTAGGATTACAGTGCAGCTTCTTGCCACCAGGCCACTAGAGATCCCTGCAAATACCTCAGGGGAGGGATTATCTTAATACTGAGTAAATTCTGGGTAAAGTCAATAAAGACAAGACCTGCCAGCGGTTTTCAGGAACTTGAGAGATCAATCACCACAATTATCTGGAAATTGACTTGTGAAAATTCTAATTCATTTGAACCCTTCCAATACCTGCAAAGCTACTGGTTTTCTTGGAAAATATGTTTGGTAGATTGTTGGTTATCAAGCTTACCATAGTGCTCGTAAGAGGAAAATTTAAATATGGCAAGTGGAAACTCTACACAGCAAATTTTACTTACCAAGTTGTAGTGGTTTTGTTTTTGATAAGCACTCCTCAAATCATTGCAAGCCTTTGGATAAGTTCCAGAGTGTTAAAGAGTTGGCTTTGATATTTCCCACCAGGTTAATATTGCCCGTTTTGGATAAGCTCTCCTAGACCACATTGTACTAAAGCAGCATGTGCCTCTTCCGTGACCTTGGGATATATCACCGAGCTCTCTCCTATTCTCTTTGGCTCCAGAAGTGCCAAGTGCTACTTTCCTTTTGTCATTCCTGATGATTTATTTCCCAATTTTACTATAACACATGGGGAAAGAGAATTCAAACACACTCATTTTGATTCTTCTTACTTTCAACAATAAACATATAAATACAGAGAAAAAGGAAGAGCTTAATTGAAAGTTTCTTTCCTCTGTTGTATCTTTAGGATTTGCTTTTTCATTCATAATTCTCCAAATGACAGTTTTATTTACATCACTGATCTTCTCTCATCAGCCCGAAAGTGTAATTGCATCAAATTTTGTACCAATAATTATTG
>NW_006399769.1:25631527-25640453 GCF_000299155.1 Elephantulus edwardii
AGGAGGGTAGAGAGAATAGTGCAACAATGAATGAATGGAAGCCCAAAATCTCTGTAAATGTTTATGAAAATTAATAAAATATAATTATAGAGTAAAAAAGATAAGTACATTTTTGTGATATTAAACAGTCTTGTTCTTGTTGTTGCTGTGTCCCATAGAGTCAGAACTGACCCACAGCTGACCCTCCATCGTGGGTTAATCCCACAGGAGTAGATTGCTTATCCTTCTCCCACACGCAGCTGGTGGAATTGAACTATGAGCTTTTGGGATTGCAGCACAGCTTCCTGTCACTAGGCCACCAGAGCTCTATGAATATGTATTATAACCTTTCATGCTGCTTCATGATATCAGTAAAAAATGTCACAAATATCTGTTCAATTTGTGCTCTTGAGTGCTAAATGTGTTTCTTGTTTACATAATTCTGTCCACTTGCAGCTGATTTTTTCTTTCTTTTTCAAATTACAAACCACAAATTTTTAGTAAGTACTATTATTAAGTGTCCAGTATTGCGCTAGTATTTCATGGAGCAAAATACAAGGTAGAATTCTTCTCATTGAAGAGAAGATAGTGATAATAAAGCAGAGGACTGTTTTTTTATAAACATTTAACAAACACACACACACACAAAATATTAGGATGTGGGTCCAGGACATTTGAAGCAAAAAACAGTTGGCATTTTCTTCTCCCTTATCTCTCAGAACAACCCTCTGCCTGACTTTCAATTTATATTTATTACAGTTTATTATTCCTGAGGATATATTCAAACAATGTTAATTAAAATACACAATGCCTAGTATCTAGATTCAACTTTTACCCATGAGTGTTCCTTAAAGAATTGATACATCACTAAAGGAGAAAAACTTCTAGACCCACAGAGGTCCTTTCTATAAGCAATGATCCAAAAGGCCTTTGTAAAATGTAAAGTGTAAGAGTAGAACACAACTTAGAGTGTGGAATTTTTCCTGACACTTATAAGATCTGCAAAGTGCTCAGGTGGCAGGGTGTTGTTCTGCAAGCGTAAAAGTCAGTAGTTCAAATCCATCAACTGTTCCTCAGAAGAAATATGAACCATATCCTCCAAAAAAAAGAGTTACAACTTTGGAAACTACTTGATAACAGGAGGTTAGGGGCATGATAGAAATATAGAAAATATATACGCGAAGTTAAGTTTTTTTACAATTTCTTTAGATACACACATAAGAAAAACAAAACATGTGTTCATCGATATGCTAGAAGGAACCAAAATAAGGTAAGAAAAGAGGGGAAAATTAAGATTAAAAAATGACTGAAAGATGCCAGAAGGCTAATGTACACCGGAGATGAGTGTAAAGAGAGAGAATTCCAAGCAAGAGGACAAGACACTGGAAGACACCTGATCTAATCCTATTTGCATCTTCCTTCTTTCTTTGTCTCTGCTCAGAGAGAAGGAATTGGATGCTAGGCTTTCCAATCTAAGAATAGATCTGCTTTAAAATCCCAATTTTATGAAGTTCATCTTTTTTAACTTTACTATGAGGTGCTATACTTCAAAACCTGTGGAATCTTATTCTCCAGGATGAGCTCTAGGCATCTATATTTGTACCAAGGCCCGCAGACATTGTCAAACACAGAAAGATTCATTAGTTCATTCTTATTTCGTTCCATTTGTTTGGTGCCATTGAGTTCACTATGACTCAGTGACCCCGTGAAGTGCAGAGCTGAACCTTGCCTATTCCTGTGCCTTCCTCACCATCTCTGATATGCTGGAGCACATTGCTTAAACCACTGCATCAACCTGTCTTATTGAGAATCTGTCTCTCTCCCTCTGACCCTCCACCTTCCCTAGCATGATCTTTCTCCAAGGACCAACCTCTCCTGTCAACATCTTCATAGCATGTGAGATAAAGTATAATCACCCTTGCCTCTGAGGGGCACCCTGATTGCACTGCTTCCAAGACAGACTTGTTTGGTTTTTTGGCAAGTCCATGGGGTATTCAGTACTTTTCTCCAACACAACAAAGCAAATGTATCAATTTTTCTTCTGTCATCAAATAACTGAAAACACTGTTCCTTCCAAAGGATGCACCTTAGTCTTTAAACTGACATCGTTGCTTTTTAGCACTTTAGAGAAGTCCTCAAGAAAAGATTTTCCCAAGGCAATATGTCTTTTTATGTCTCCACTGCTGTTACCATGAGTGTTAATTGTGGATCCATGTGAAATTAAATTGTTGACTTCCATTTTTTTCTCCATTTGTTGACTATTGGTCCAGTGATAAGAATTTTTGTTTTCTTGGTGTTGAAACGCAAACCATATTGAAAGCTTTAATATTTTTGCGACAAATGGTTCAAGTTCTCTTCACTTTCAGTGAGCAAAGTTGTGTCATCTGCATAGCTCAGGCTATTGATGAGTCTTCTAATCCTGATACTGCACACTTCTTCATATAGTCCAACACCATGAATGATTTCCTCAGGGTCAACTGGTCAACTTACATTTACTAGGAACCTACTTGTGCCAGGTGCTGTTTGAAGGTGTTGGGAAAGTAATAATGAACGAAGTATTTTTAAAAGTTCAAAACTTTATGATTCCTACATATCTCAAACCCATCTAGTAAAAGTATTGATTGTGAACAGTTGGAGTACCCCTGTGAATGAGGAGCAAACCCATACATCTAATAGAGAGAAGCACCATAAACTTCCTCAGTAGAGAGGACCTTAGTCATCAGCCTAGTTAACCCTGGAGAGTTCCCCAACTGGCAACTATCAAAATAAGAAGTGTCACACTATAATACCATGAGTTTGATCTCAAATACACACATCAAGGATAAAATAAATCTTGTTTCTTCTACATCTGTTAGAATATTTATTTTACAAATAATTTCTGAGCACAACACCAGCAGCCGCTCTGTAAGACAAGTATGGTCAATCTCCTCCTGCGTGATTTACTGCCTCTGAAAACACACTGGAGGATCAGTTATGGGTCGGTTCCAACTGGATGATCCATAACAACAATTTGCTCAGATGGCACGGCCTCAAACTCTGCAACAAAGCAAGGGCTCTGTCCTCAGGAAACTTAAATTTACTGGAGGAAACAGATTGCAAGCAAATAAATATACATCTTACTACAAAAAGGTAATAAAAAAATGAAAACAAGTCAAAAGAACAACAACAGAGAAGGCAGAGGTGGTAGTATTGTATCGGGACCAACTGGTGGTTTTGATGTGTAATTCTACTCCCTCTGAGGGCAATCCAAGCAGCTTCTTTCAATTCACATCTGCTGGACTAACCACAAGTGTGTCAGAGACGGTGAGTGTGACACAGGAAAGGATGTGGTGGTGGTGGTGTTGCTGTTGTTGTTGTTGTTGTTATGTGCCATCGACTCGCTTACGACTCATAGCGACCCTATGTACAACAACCCTAAACTCTGTTCTGTCCTGTGCCAATCGCACTTCCTCTAACACACTCATCCAGATTGCCCCAGTCACGGAATCAATCCACCTCCCAGACGGCTTTTCCCTCCTGCGCTGTCCCTCCACCCTCCCAAGCATGACGTCTTTCTCCAAGGACCAGTCTCTCCTTACAACATGTCCAAATTATGTCAGACGAAGCCTCAGAATCCTTGCCTACAAGGATCCACCCGGTTTAACCCTTTCCAAGATGAATCTGTTTTCCTACAGTCCATGGTACCCTCAACACTCTTCTCCAACACCAAAGCTCAAAAACATCAATTCTCCTTTTATTCTCCCTGGTCATTGTCCAGCTCTCTGATGCATAACAAGTGATCGCAAAGACCATAGCCTGTATCAGGTGCACCTTAGTCTCCAGAGACACACCATAGCTCTTGAGTACATTAGAGAGGTCACTAACGGCAGACTTTCCCATCACAATACGTCTTTTAATTTCCTGGCTGCTGGTGCCAAGAGTGTTGATTGTGGAGCCAAGCAGAGTAAAGCTGTGAACAATCTCAATTTCTTCGCCACCCATCCTGATGCTGCCAATTGGTCCAGTGGTGAGAATCTTAGTCTTCTTGACATTGAGCCTCAGTCCATATTGAAGGTTACAGTCCCTGACCCTCAGCAGCAAGCGCTTCAGGTCCTCCTCAGTTTCAGTAATCAGGGTTGTATCATCTGCATAACCCAGATTGTTATTAGATCTTCCACCAATCCTGATGCCACAATTCTCCTCATAGAGCCCAGCCTCCCGGATGATCTGTTCTGCATATAGGTTGAAAAGGTATGGAGACAGGACACGTCCCTGGCGTACACCCTTCCCAATTTTGAACCATGCAATGTTTCCCTGCTCTGTTCTGATGACTGCCTCTTGGTTCAAGTATAAGTTTCGCATTAGCACAATCAAATGTTCTGGGATTCCCATTCTTCTCAGAGTCAGCCATAGCTTGTTGTGATCCACACAGTCAAATGCCTTTGCATAGTCAAGGAAACATAAACATTCCTCTGGTACTCTCTGCTTGCAGCCAAGATCCATCAAAATTAGCTAAAATATCCCTAGTACCATGGCCTCTTCTAAATGCAGGCTGCACATCTGGCAGTTCTCTGCTGATGTGCTGTTCCAGTCATTTTTGGATAATCTTCAGCAGAATCTTGATTGCATGTGAAATCAACGATAAGTGTTCTATAGTTTCCACACTCTATTGGGTCACCTTTCTTTGGAATGGGAACAAATATAGATCTCTTCCATTAAGTTGGCCTGGTGGTTATTCTCCAAGTTTCTTGACACATGTTGGTAAGCACGTCCAGGAAAGGAGAGTTTTCAAATATTTTGGCCATAGGGTTGCTTTGAGTTATACTCGATGACAACAACAAACAACCACAAAGATAGCAAATTTCCCAGTTTCTCCAGCTGAGCTGTAACAACTCAAATTTGGAAAACATAATGCTCTCAAATAGTACTTGCTGGTCGTGTCCGAAAGCCCTGTTGGAAAACCAAGAAGATCAAAGGAATCCGTACATCCTCAGAGTCCTTCTGCCATTGTTCCAGCACACTCCTGACTCTGACATGACACTTGTTTTTCCTTTTCCAGCCAGCTCTAAACCAAGTGACTTTATACAGATACCAAGTAGAGAGAGAAAAAGGAAGTCTTACAAGGCTTCAGTACCGTAGCTTTATCTAATCGCTTTGCAAAATGCTTTTATTAATCAATTTATTCACATTGGTGTAAGACAACCCAATGATACACTTTAGTTCATGCTTTCTTGATATGAGAATGTAATATGTAGAAACATAACTCAATAGTTGTTTTTTGTGTTGTGTTTTGTTTGAGGGTTTATTTGGTTTGGTTTGGGATTTTTTTTTCCCCTCTTAAGCAAGCCCTGGAAAAAAGACTAGATTCCAAGAGCTGCACTTCTATATCTCTATTTGTCAGAGCTACTTGTACACAGCAAAAACAACCTTAGAGCCTTTTCAGACTATCTTTTAACATGGATGAAAATTCATCATGTGACATATATCTCCTACCCAGGAACAACAACAACAAAAAACCCCAGAGGGCAGAAAACCTTTGGTTTTATTTGCATCTGTCTAATTTGACTTATGCAGAGTAGAACCCCTCCCACCAGCACATTTTAATAAGTGTTTACATGCTACCACTCCCTAAAGACTCAGCTGATAAAATTCTGCTTTGGAACTAATTATGCTTCAAGACAATTCTACTCTCCATGGAAATTCTCCGAGACAGAAATGCTAAATGCTGTCTTTTAAATGGGTTTAGAGCTCCTCCTTGTGGATTCTGCCACCTGTTCGTAAATATCCACCAACAGGACAACTGTTCTAAGTAGGGCCTGCGAAAATAGACCCTCTGATTTGGGGAGCATATACCTGTTAAAATTGAAATGGCTGTTTAATGTATGAACTATGTTAGCTAAATGAATGTTCATTCATGGAGTGTTTTCTCTTGGTTTAGGTCCTGTTACTGTCATTATCTTGATGCATCACCGTTGGATGCATAACCTTCTCACCTGTGCTACCATGTCAAACACTTTAAAGTTTAGACAGGCAAAGAATATACAGCATAACTGTTACTTGAATCTAAAATGTTGTACTTCCTAAGAGCATTATCATAAGGAAAAACCAGCCCAGTTACATAGGGACTCATTCTTAGGAGGGGCCTGTGCTTGGAGTGACTCACCACCACTCATATTACTGAGGTACCTACTATGTACAGCGTGGAGCTTGTAACGTCTTAGAGATTGTCTGCAGACTCTTGGTGCTGGCAGTTGTCTCACAGTAAAAGGAAACTGATTTTTTTATGATGGTTCTGTGAATGATAAGCCAACCATATGCACAGCTCACAAGATGGTATTTCTAGGCCAATGGAGAATCTGTGTCTATTCTAAGAGGAATTCTCAGGCCTGGGGACTAGACCATTAAGTAACAAGTAAAAACCACAGTGAAGGGTCAAGAGAGATTTTGGAAGAAAGAAAAAGGTTTCATATTTTAGTAATTTATAGTACTTTTAACAGTGAATCCTTCTTCAGTTTTGAATAAAGGTTTACATTTTCATTTCATGGGTGGGAGGCTTCCACAAATTATGTAAGTAGCCCTGAAAAAAAGTCGTCATTAAAATGCTTTCAAATGTTTCCCAAAAGTCCGTATCTTTTCTCTGTTGAATGATTTTAATAACCAGAAGTTGAGAAACTGTTAAGGACAGGATGGTGTATGTAACCCAATCCTACAAAACACAACTCCAGCTTCAGAAAGTATCTTTGTAGTTTTTAAGAATATATTTCATGGGGTGGAATCAGGTGCACAAAAAAGAAGCTTCATATGAAATATGTATATGTGGTTTCATTCTTTCTTTTTTTTTAATTTTTTTATTATTTTGTGTGCGTGTACCATCAAATCAGATCTGACTGGCACAGAAGGATATTGCGCCTCCTTCTCCGGCAGAGCATCTGGTGGATTCGAACCGTGTTCCTCTGGAACTGCAGTGCAGCGTCTTGCCACTAGGCCACCAGAGCTCCCCCTGGTTTCATTCTTTCTTGAAACATTTACTACTATATTTACTATTTTATGTTCTCATTTGTGTACAGTTGAAGTGTAAGGAGTCAACAGAGATAAGATAGCTGGTTAAAGATTTCTAGCATGCATTTTCTTCTAAATAATGGAAAAAGGTTTTATAAAATGTATGGTTTGAAGCCTGAGATATGAGGTGGTATTTCTGGAATATTAGGAAAAGGAAATATTAGAGAACATTTGAACAATAGCTTGCAGGTGAAATAAGAAAAAGACTACCAGAGAGTGCAGACAGAACAGGAAAGTTCATCCTGTGATCTGAGGAAAAATGATGCTGGCAAAATGCTGACGACATCAAAAGCATTGATAATAAAGAGAGAAAGAAGAAGTCACAGAAGGAATTAAGGGATTAAATGATATAATCAAAGTGGCTGGCATTGCACTTCTTGTTGAATTAAGGGGAAAGAGATTAATGAAGAGAAAATGTACGGCACTGTGTGATAAGATTAAATTCTAGAAGCCACAATGGAAAAATCCACGTTATCCAGAAACAAACCAACCCGTGTCCTCGTGTGATTGTGACTCTGGCGACCCCATGTGGTACCAAGCAGAACTGCTCCATGGATTCCCCTTGGCTGCAATCTTCATGGAAACAGATCACAGGGGGTTTTATTCCAAGGAACCACTGGTTGAGTTTGAATGACCAACCTTTAGATTTATGATAAAGGGTAAATAATGTGCACCAGTCAGGGACCTAGTTCTATAGCTACCTTGTTGTTGAATGCCATCGTCACACTGGACCTGTGTCCTATCCTCCATGGTCCGTCTTCACAATCCCCACCACCCATCCCATCCTTGCAGTCACTGCGTTGATCCGTCTTGTTGAGGGTCCTTCTCTTTTTCACTGACCTTCCACTTTCCCAAGCAACAGCCAGTAAGTCACAAGGGATCAAAAACTAGAGAATTTGGCAATATAGACTAAGAGGAGGAGAAGCCCTATCTAGTCAGTGCAATACAGGCGTTTAGTGCTAAAGAGGAAAGTGCAGTTGATGCATTAACAGTAACTCTGAAACCCACTGCGAAAAGGCGAGAACATTGAGCCTCTGAAGGAAGAAACTGCTAAGTACAAAGACACTCAGAGAGGGAATTTCGGGCAAAGCTTGAAGGGGCAGAAACTGACCTGCTCAGAAGGGGAGATGTTGGCTGAACAGACGAGAGCAGGGACCCCAACTGGTACCAGTTGCTGTCCAATCAATTCCTGCTCATAACAACCTCATGTGTATCAGAAAAGAACTTCTCTCCACAGAACTGTTTTCAAAGCTGCGACTTTTTTTTTTCCAGTAACTACGTGACACTAAGACATTTGACCTTATTGATCATTCTTTCCCATCAGAACACACCTTTCTTTACCTGGCTTTGAGAATCCTTTATTGCTGGATTTCTATTAACCTAAAGGCCTCTCCTCAGCATATGAATGAGGACTACATAGATAAGTCTCTCAGGACTCAGACCCTAGCAATCTTCTGCATCAATTATAAAGTCACTAATCAATATTCCTGCGGTTTGAAATGTCATCTCAATACTTCGAGCATGTTGTTAAGAGGAGCCAGTGCTTGGCAAAGGACATCATGCTTGGAACGGTGTAGGGCCAGTGAAGGAAGGGTAGACTTTGAACAAGGTGGAATAACACAGTGACTGCAGCAGTGGACTCAAGTATATCAGACATGATGAACATGCAGAGGGTAAGGTGAGGTGCAGATCTATTGTTTCTAGCACTATCACACATCGTCAATGGCACTTAGTAAGAGGAATGTAGTTAATTCTAAGCTGTGACCTTTGAAATATAACAGGATTCAAAACAACCATGAGATACCATCTCACCCTAGCAATAATAGCAAAGTTCAACAGAACAACAAATGCTGGCAAAGTTGTGCAGAGATTAGAACTTTTATTCACAGCTGGTGGGAATGTAAACTGG
>NW_006399769.1:25641349-25646953 GCF_000299155.1 Elephantulus edwardii
GCTACAATAGTGGACACACTGGCCATACAAACATTGATCAAGTCATCTTATTAATCTGGAATAAGATTTGGGCAATGTAGAACAAAATGAACGTAAAGTTAGCGGTGTTGGTCATAGAGAACGATTACTACTTCCACACAAAGTGGGTCTGCATTTGTAACATGTCCTGGTGAGTTTACCAAAATTAAGTAGTTTGAAATTATTAGTGTAGTTGATTGTCCTTTGGTTTTCTTCTCAGTCTCTTTCATTGTTTTTAGGATATCACCTTACATTTTGTTCCACAAATCTTTGCTTTTAAACCTGGTAGAAGTTTTGTCTGATTCAATTCCTGGTACAAATGTCATAAATTTATGCCTTCCAAGACACCCCGGATAAGCAAAACCCTTCTGAGAAACAAAAATGAGGTGGAAGCATACCACTCCCTGACTTCAGAACCTACGACACAGCCGTAGTAACCAAAACAGCATGGTACTGGTACAATGACAGGAACATCGACCAATGGAACAGAATTGAGAACTCAAAAATAGCCTGAGCTATCTACGATCAACTTATATTTGACAAGGAAATAAAAACCTATTAAATGGGGAAATGACAACTTCTTCAACAAATGGTACTGGCAAAACTGGACTTCCACCTGCAGAAAGCTTAACAGAATCCACACCTCACCCTATACACAAAAAAATCAACCCAAGGAGGATCGGAGACCTGGGAGTAAAGCCCAAAACCATAAAGTTCATAAAAGATAAACTGGGATCAACTTAGTCTATGGTATAAAGACACTGATAAATAGAGAAAAGCACAATATGAAGGGGATAAAAAAGATAATGAGAACTGAGGCACAATTGGAGACTTGTACACCAATGCTCATAGCAGTGTTACTCACCATCAGAAGAATAGGGAAACAGCTCAGATATCCAACCGCAATCAAACGGCTTGAGAAATCATGGTACATTCACACAATGGAATACTATGCAGCACGCGGGAGCAATGATTTTGTAAATTATTACCTAACCTGGGAGGGACTGGAGAGCATTATGCTGAGTGAACTAACTCAGTCTCACAAGGACAATTATTATATAAAACCATTATTTTAGAATGAGTAAGAAGACAGAAGGGTGGTGAGGGAAGCAGAGGAATGAGAGGGATGCGTAATCACAGGATTGTACAATTAGATGTGGCGGTGAGGGAAATTGGAAGAACCTGGTCTGAAAAACAATGTATTCTAATTTTTTAAATAAACTAGTATAAACTGTAAAAAAAGTATACCTTCAAGTTACCTAGGCCTATGCATTAATTGAGATGTTACCATGAGTCTCAATTCTTCTGTACTGCAGTCTTTATTTTCTTAAATGTCCAAAAGTCCCAAATAGCCTCTTAGTGTAATAGCTACCTTCTACGCAAAGTCCTGCATCTCAGTGGTTCAGTGGTAGAATTCTCACCTTCCAGGTAAAAGGTCTGGATGTGATTTTAGCCAATGCATTTAAAAGGCAAAGCCGTCATCCATCTATCTGTGGACACTTGCATGTTGCAATGATGCTGAACAGGTCAAGACAGAAGAACACCCAAAAACTGTCCACCCTGCTCTCATCATAGTATCATAATAGCTAGAGAAAAGATTGAAACTGTCAATGATTTCATGTTACTTGGATCCACAAACCACTCTTCATACCCACAAGTCAAGAGGTCAGGAGGTATATTGCATTGGGAAAGTCTGGAGTCAGGTACCTCTCGAAATTACTGAGAAGCACTGATGTCAGTTTGAAGACTAAAGTGGTGTTAATTCAGACCATGGCCTTTCTGATCATTTGCTATGCATCTGAGAGCTGGACAATGAATAAGAAGGACAGAAGAATTCTTTCCTTTGAGCCATGGTGCTGGAGAAGAGAACGGAATGTCCCATGGACTGACAAAAGAACAAACTGATATGTGCTGGAGAAAGTCCTGCCAGAGTGCTCCTTGGAGACAAAGATAGTGAGGATTTGTTTCATATACTTTAGGCATGTTGTCAGGAAAGGTTAGTACTTGGAAAAAGATATCATGGTTGGAAAGATAGAGGAAGGTCAGGGAAAGAGAGGAAAACCTTCAAAGAGTTGGATTGACAGAAAGAGTACAGCAATCCCTGGGGTCCTCATGAGCCTGGGCTGACTGCAGAAGAGTCAACAATAGCAAACAAACTCCTATGGCTCAACTGACCTATTCTGTTCTGTTCTATTCTATTCTATTCTCAATTCTATTCAAGGTCACCCACCCTCTTGGCCATTCAAACTCTTAAATGGGAGGGTCCTAGTGATGCTACAAGGGTTTTTTTATTGTTGTTGGGGTTTTTTATTATGCATATTTTTCACACACTTTCCTTGAGTGACATCATGCTTCATACTATTATTCCCACACATTTTATTTTATAAAATGAATCACCATTGAACTATGGCCAACCTTACCCTGTCTCTTCAGGTCCCTGCCAGAAACTTTCCCATTTCCTTTACCCTCTCCCTCCACCCGCCAAATTGTCCAAGCCTGTGATTTGCCCCTCACCCGTCCTCTCCCCTCTGCTCCCACCCCTTCCCCCCTTAGACCTCCAGGGAAGGAGTGGGCACTTTAGCCCAATTACTTGTTTTCTAAGCATGGGTCTCCTGAACAGATTTCATTACTGTTCGCTTTCTTCTGAGCCCCTTTTCAGAATGAGTGTGAAGCTTTTGCGGCCTAGTCCCTATGCTAACCCAAAAGTCACAGCTGGCTGGCAGTTTGAATCCACCAAGTGTTCCTGGGGAGAAACACGGGCAATCTCCTCTTGGGCAATTTGCAGCTCCGAAAATCTGCTGGAGGGTCAGCTATGGGTAGGTGCCCACGCAACAGCAATACCTTTGCTTTTCCAGAGCTCCTTAGAATATTATTACCAAGCATAAAAAAATTCAAAATTGCAAGGTTATGAAAGAAATAAATTATACTAAAAAGACAATCATCAAAATAAGTCTAGGCAAGCTCTACTGGCCTAATGGCAAGAAACTGTGCTGCAATCCCAGAAGTATGTCATTCGAATCCACCAGATGCTCTGCTGGAGACAGAGGGACAAACTTCTCCTGTACCAGTCAGATCTGACTTGACGACGCGCACACACACACACAATAATAAAATAAAACAAAACAAAATTAAAAAGTCCAACGTATTATTGTGTAATATGTCTGTTTCTTTAACACCATAACAATTACCTCTTCAAAGAGGCTTTAAGCTACTATAGCACTAAAGTAGCGAAGAAAGCAAAATAGATTTCAAGATGCTGCAATGTGACATGAAACTATCTGTGGTTTCTACTGCTAACAAAGGCTCAGACACCGGCAATGTTTCCTGGATGTATAGTACTGATAATGCGTTCATGATTGCTTGTCTACATTCATAATTAAAGGAAATGCTGAGTTTCAGTCTGACATTATTTTTCCACTGCAAGTTTCTAGACTTCTATTTCCTTTCCCTGAACACACACAGTAGACTAGGTTAAGCCCTCCTGAGTTAGAGGAGTTTAAAAGCTAGAAGAAAAATTCAGTATCAGCTAAACTCCCTGTATTATATGTCACTCAAGGTCCATTTCCCAATACTGAGAATTGTACAGACATTAGTGCTAATCTATGTAACTGATGCTTTTAATACAAAATAAAATTATATTTTATAGTGAAGCTTTTTAAAATGCCCCATATGTAATTCATTACTAAAGTGATTTGGAGACTCTATTACAAGGGAGCTATGAAGTTAATTCTAAATGAGTCGGATTCACCTTGAAGTACTTCCAAGGATATTTTAGATTCCAAAACAGCTTACTTTCCAGAGGTCCCAACTCCAAGGGAGAGTCAGAGCATGAACCCCCGGAAAATGTTACAAGGAAGATTCCATGTAGCTGCTTCTTTAAATCAAGTCTGCTTAGAATTGCATAGTGTATGATGTTCAGACTTTCCTAAATTAGTGATTGCTTTCTTGTAAAATTTTGCAAATTGTGTAAACACCAGTCAATAATTAACATTACCAAATCAAGGCATTTCAAATGCCTATGAAACGCAATTCTCTTCTCATAAGCGCCAAGCGTTTTTTGTGAAAGGAGCTCAGCTTTAACATACAGATATAAAGCATTTGTGGTTCACGGTTTTCCACAGTTAAAACTGCTGGAAACCTGCTAATTGTTCACCTTATTTACTTTGCCAGGAGCTCACAACAATTTACTTCCTCACTTTAGACCAAGTTACATCATTCATCAAATTGGTGTATTTGAGTTGGGAAACAAAATCTCTCAAAGAGCAATTATTTTATAAAGAAAATTTCAGTGGTTGGTTCCAAACACAACCACTTATGCAATAGTCCCATCTAGTGGATGCTCCTTTATAACACATGCTCACTTATCCACTGCTGTCGTGGGTTTAAGTTCATCTTTCCTTCTTACTGGTTTGTGCATTCAAACCGCCAGCATATAACAAATCCTATGCTCTAAGTCAGAAAAAAGGCTTTAAATTTTTTAAAAGATTCTTTTCTTAGTCATACTTGGTAGACCTCTTGAATCCTCAGCAAAAGTATCTCAGCCAACATTCTATAAGAGGAAAAAAACAAAAACAAGACCAGAAACAAGGTAGAGATCATTTTACTCAGTAGCCTGTGAGATTCTCATTTATAAGTACAGGGATTAAAATCTAAGTTTTGCACTTGACTGGTAATGGGTTGTGTAATAGGCTGTTCACCGAAAGGTCAGATTATAATCCCGAAAAGTCTGTGATTTGGATCACATCTTCCCTGGGAGGAAGATGAAGTCATCTGTTTCCATTAAGATTGACACCCTGGGTGACTTGGTGGAGGGCTGTTATGAGCAGAAATCAAGATGGCAGTGGGCTTGTTGGTTTGGGTAACAAAAATTATGGTGGTCGGAATCTACCGAGGAGCTCCTATAAAAACTAGACCAGGGGATCAACTTCCTTTGCAACTGCTATTGTTTCTGTCCTAACAAGTCAGTTCTGATTCACAGCAACTGCATGTGACAGATTGTTGTTGTTGTTTTTGCTGTTGTTGTTGTTGTTATGTGCTGTTGACTTGCCTATTACCCACAACGACAGCTCTGAAGCCTGCCCTGCCCTGAGCCAGTCTCACTAATTCTGTCACACCAACCTCTATTGCTCCAGTTACTGTATCATTCATCTCATCCACGGTTGTCCTCTTCTGCCTGTACTGTCCTTCACCCTTCCAAGCATGAAGTCCTTCTCCAAGGACAGATTTCTCCTGGCCACCTGTCATAAGTATGTGAGACAGAGCTTCAAAATCCTAACCTCCAAAGGAGCAACTTGATTTCACCCTCTCCAAGACAGACCTATTTGTTTTCTTAGCAGCTCATGATATATTCAAGACTCTTCTCCAGTACCATAATTCGAAGGCATCGATTCTTTTTATGTCATCCTTAGTCATTGTCCAACTCTCTGAAGCATTACAAGTAATTGAGAAGATCATGGCCTGACTTAGGTGCACCTCAGTATCTAGATTGACATCGTTGCTTTTCAGTACGCTGGAAAGGTCCCTGATGGCAGATTTTCCCAATGCACTTTATCTTTTGATCCTGACTGCTGGTGTTAAGGAATGTTG
>NW_006399769.1:25648448-25653776 GCF_000299155.1 Elephantulus edwardii
TGTCCCAGTGGTAAAAATCTTTGTTTTCTGAAAGTAACTTTCTTTTCATATTGAAGACTACAGTCCTTGACCTTCTGCTGCAAATACTTCAGGTCTTCTTCAATTTCAGCAAGCAAGGTTGTGTCATCTGCATATCGTAGCTTGTCGGTGAGTCTCCCTCCAATCCTGATGTCACACCCCTCCTCATAAAGTCCTATTCCCCAAATGGTCTGTTCTGCATACAGATTGAAAAGGTATGGAGACAGGATGCGTCCCTCATGCACTTCTTTCCTAATTTTAATGTGATTGTGACAGATTAGCAGTGTCTATAAGGGTTTTCTGGGCTACAATCTTTACATGAGAGCAGCTGAGTGGATTTCAATCACCAAACTTCAGTTAGGAGTAAACTATGCCACCAGAGGTCCTTCAAATAAATAAATATTATTGTTGTTGCTATTGTGTGCTGTGGACCTACCCACAGATAACTCTCCAGCGGGTTTTCAGAGGCAGTAAATAGCAGGAAAGGGAGATTGCTCATCCTTCTCGCTCAGAGCACCTTGAACTGGGTGTCCTTGGGATTGCAGTTCAGCTTCTTGCCACTAGACTACCAGTGGGGGTTGTTGATTGCCTTTGAGTCGAGCACAACTCAGGGATGCTATGAGCAAAATGCATGAAGTGTTTCTATAACTATTGTCATTTATCAAGCTTCCTAATTATTGTTGTTGTTGCTGTTTTTATTTGCTGTAGAGTCGGAACTGACCCATAGCTGACACTCGTGCGGGTTTTCAGAGGCAGTAATTCACACAAGAGGAGATTGCCCAACCTTCTCCCATAGAACAATTTGTGGATTTGAACCATGAACCTATGGGACTGCAGGGCAGCTTCTTAAACCAGGTCACTGGAGTTCCTTGTACTTGCTGTTAGGTGTTGCCGCATAGGCTTTAACCGGTAATGATCCCCATACAACAGAGTGAAACAATGCCTGATCCTGGTCAGCCTCAAAGTCTCTACTGTGCATAAAAGCCCATTGAGTACAATCTCTTTGTGAGTTATCTGCTCTTTTACTGACTCTGTGTTTTCCCCAAAATAATATCCATCTCCAAGGACGAGCCCCTCTTGATAACATGCCTGAAGTATTCACCATCCTTGTGTTACTGAACACAGGGTTTCTTTCTGTAGTCAATTGCCAGTAAGACAGAGTCAGTTGCCAATAAGACATAAGACTGCAATATTCATAAGTAATTTATTACAGATCTGGGAGAAAGCAGTGAGATCCTTCTCAGAGACAGCCTCCTCATGTGGGTGGTCATTAGGTTTTTACACCAGGGTTAGCCACCAATGTTCTCAACAAAGCACCTTTGATAGTAAAATCAAAGAATTTCCACATTTGGAAAGAAAAAAAAATTCACACACAAATACCAGTAAGCAGGCAACTTACAAAATAGTTAACACATGACTGAGAAAATAGGCCCTGAAAAGACAAAGGCTACTCAGGAAAGGCACACCTCCCCTCCTGGCAAACACGCAGATTTAGATACAATTTACATATATGGGGGCGGGCGGGGGACCAGTTTCAAAGAGGTAAATCCTAACCCAGGAATGTTGCATGTCCTTTCCCGGTAAACAGACAGCTTAACCTATTTTACTTGGCTAAAGAAAGAAAACAAAGAATTCTAAGACAAGCTAACCAGTTTTGCAGGCTGGAGAAAGGACATCACTTAAAAAAAAAAAAAAATTCCATTCATTCATTGTTGCACTTTTCTCCCTGCCCACACCTCCTCCTCCCAGTTCGCTCCTCTCTGAAAAGTAAAAGAAAAATTCCTTCATTGGTATACAATCCCCGACCCCTGCCTCAGCACACTCCACTATTCAACCGTAATTCTGTACTCTTTTGATAACCGTAATATCCTATCATATATCGCTTTTAACCTGTTCTCTCCCTCGTTTGTTTCAATGCAATATACATAATTTATCCAGTTTTTCTCAGTCTTACCCCAACCCTGATGTCAGCCCCATTCTACAACAGTGGTATGGTGCAGTATTTGTCTTTTTGTGACTGAGACATTTTATTCAGCATAATGTCCTCCAAGGTCACCCATTTTAAAAATATGGAACGCTTCACGAATTTGCGTGACATCCTTGAGCAGGGGCCATGCTAATCTTCTCTGCATCGTTCCGATTTTCGTACATGTGCTGCTAAAGCGAGCATAGGATGTCACTTTAGTAACTGATACATAGCAATAGCTTGCCTCCGGAAACCCTATGAACCTGGAGAAACGGTAAAAGTTACACTAAATGTTCAGGTCTTTCATCGGGTCGCTATGAGTCGCCTAGGACTCAATGGCACTTAACAACAACAATGAGGATGACATAGAGCTCAGTTGGCCTAGGTGGACAGAAAGTGATACTACCAAGGCAAAAGTGGGTGACTTTAATACACAGGCCTTCATGCCTGGTTTCAATTGTTTTTGGTCAAACATTCTAGGTTGTATAGCACTGGCCTGTCCATTTTCTGTGCAGAGCTAACTTGTGGTTGCTGTGATGCTAAACACTGTGACACTGATGTGTCACATGTGAGAATGATTACCCATGGTGGACAGTGTTTGGTGGAGCTCCCCGATTAAAACAAGCTGGAAGCAGGAATGGTATCCACTTCCATAATACCTTGCCTCTGGAAACCCTATGAAGATGGAGCAATGATGGGAGTTATGCAGTATTCAGTTCTTTCGTTCATAGGGTCACTATGAGTCGCCTATGACTCAACAGCACTTAACAACAATAACATTTAGAGAATTCTGAACTTACTAATACCACCCCATCATTGCTTCCAAGGAGCAGTACTGCTGCACTTCCTCTAAGGTAAATTTGCTTTTTTATTTTGCCAGTCAATACTCTTTACAGTTCAAAGACATCAATTCTTTTTCCTTTCCAATTCATTGTCGAAATTTCCCATGTATATGCAGCAATTGGAAACATCATCATCTCAATCAGTCTTAAACCTTAGTCTTTAAACTGATATTCGTGCTCTTTAGAGGTCCCAGGGCAATATGTTGTTTGATTTCCCAACTGCTGCTTCTAGGGTGGTGGACTGTGGAGCCAAGAAAGTTAAATTATAGACAATTTAAGTATTTTTTCCATTTATCTTGATGTGTTTATTGGTACAGTTGGGGAGATATTTGTTTTCTTACTGTTAATGTACAATCATACTGATAGCTATATATATATATCCCCTGATTTTCACCACTAAGTACTTCAAGTCTTTGTTTTCTACAAACGAAATTGTCATAGGTAAATTGAAGTTTGTTAGCAAACTTTTGGTCTTCATAGACCAAAAAGGAGACATTCAAATAAAACAAGATAATGCATCGTTTGAGATCAGAAAAGGTATGAGTCAGAGTTATTTATATATATCCTTTCATCATTTCTATTCAAAAGATAGGTAACTGTTGTTGCTAGGTGCCTTTAGTAAAGTACAATTTATGTTACTGAACACAAGGGGTTCTTTCTGTAGCCAATTGCCAATAAGACAGATGGATTGCAATATCCATGTGCACTTTATTGCAGATCTGGGAGGACAGCGAGGTTCCATCAAAAACTGCCTCCTCCTCTGGGAGTGGTCATTAGTTTTTTATACCAGGGCTAGATACTAACTCACTTAACAATGCACTTTTATTAGTAAAATTACAGAATTTCTATATTTGAAAAGAACAGTTCATATTTAAGTACTAGTAATTCAGGAAGGGTGCATTCCCCATCCTGGTAAACAGGCAGATTAAGATACAACTTTCATATGACTGGGGAAAACAGCTTCAAATTGGTAAAAACTGATCTAGGAGAGATGCATTTCCTCTCCTGGTAAACAGACAGATTAAACTACACAACTACAGAAAGGAAACAAAAAAATTCTAAGGCCAAGTAACTAGTTTTGCAGGCTGGAGAAAACAGAAGTTAGTTTTATAACTGATACATATTTAGAGAATTCTGAATTTAGTAATAACACAACATCATTCATAGCAACTTTTATGAACAACAGACTTGAACCTTGCCCAATCCTGCGCCATCCTCATCATCTCTGACACACTTGAGCTCATTACTGTTCTCACTGGGTCAATCCGTCTCATTGAGGGTCTTCCTCTCTTTTGCTGATCCTCCATCTTTCCAAGAATGGTTTCCCTAGCATCTCCTATCAACATGTCCAAAGTATGTGAAATAAAGCTTTGGCATCCTTTGTTCCAAGGAGAACTCTGGCTGTACTTGTTTACTCCCTGGACAGATCTGATTGTTCTTTTGGAAGTCTATAGATAAGCAATTTCAAAAGTCATCTGCTTCAATTATTCTCTGAAGAACAAGTGCAAAATAAGCTTATCTATGCAGCCAGAGTGTTCTTTGGAGACAGGAATGATGAGGCTTCACCTCACATACTATGGGCATGTTGCTGGAAGGGGCAATTCCTTGGAGAGAGACAGTGATGCTGGGAAGGGTGGAGGGTCAGTGAAGGAGAGGAAGACCTTCAATCAGGTGGATTGAAAAGGTGACTGCTGCAATGGGTGTGCCAGGAAGTGTTAGGATGGTGCAGGATAGAACAGGGTTCAGGTGTTTTGTTCATAGGGTTGCTATGAGTCGTACTTGACATGATGGCACTTATCAACAACAACAACACATCTTCATAAGTAAGTGCATGAAAACCAAGCAGGGTAAATCAAAAAGTTTCTAATCAATTATTCCTTTAAAAATCTCTAATCAACTCCTCCTTTTGAAAACAGGTTTTTGGCACTCGCATGGATTTTTGTTGTTGTTGTTGTTAATATGGTTGGTAAATGAAAGAATGATGATAAAATTTGTTCAATGACTGTAGACCTGAAGTGTTTTGAGGAATACATTTTTCTTTCCAGGGTGGTTTTATTGGATTATTTTTTCTTTCCTAGCTTGTTCAATATTTAATTTATTCCTCTTTAATTTTTTTCAAGCATTTCATATTATGCATTTTCTCCTATACATAGCTTAAAATGTACTCTCTGACTTTTGACAATGGTTTGTTCATCATTTTTTCTAAGTAAATTATAAGAGCAGTTTGAATATAGCTTTCATTCAAACTCCAAGACTGACTATTGAACATAAAATAGACAAAATTTGACTTTTCCTTTGAATTATCTATGTAAAGTGTCATATAGGTGTGTGAGTACAGGTCCCCAAACCTTACTTTTTTGGAAACATTTCTGATCCCAAGTGATTTTTCATCATCTGTATCTGTCTTTTTTTTTTTTAAATTTAGGTTGTTTATTTTTCATTTCCATGAACATCTACAGAGATTTTGGGATTCCATTCATTCATTGTTGCACCCTTCTCCCC
>NW_006399769.1:25653921-25655668 GCF_000299155.1 Elephantulus edwardii
AATGCCCTAAAATATAATACTTTTAGACTTATAAAGCTAGTTTGGGCTTGTGCAAGGCAGGATCTCTAGAGTAAATAGCACATGGTGGCCTTTCTGCAAAATTAATTATTCACTCAAAGACCGAAGCAACAATATCGTGAGTGGTGACCTTGTCCTTCAGGCAATCCTCTTCACTGCTGTGGTTACCAGAGTTGTTGACCTGACACCAGCATTGTAAACTTCATCTATTAGTCATGAATCATTCACACAATGGACCACACACAGTTCTTTGTCAAAGGTGCTCATTTTTTTTATCCCCTCTGACTCGGCTTATTCATAGGGTACAAGGAAATATCCATAACCACCCACTGCAGGAAGGCATGTCCTGATGTTCCATATGAACACTTAACTCTAAAAGCTTTTTATTCTTTTATCACCAGACGCTCACTTTCCACAGACACAACACTGGAACAGAATAACCTCCAAATTCCTTTCACTAATTGAAGTTTAACATGGCTCCATAAGCGGGGGGTGGGGAATCAGATTCTATTCTTAATGTTGAATTGAATTGACAAGCTGAGCTGAATTGTCAGAAAAAGTATTCTTTAAAAATAGCATCTTAGAGTTTAAACTATACATAAGCAAACAGGTAAAAGAAAAGAGTTAACAATGGCAGTAGGGAGATGACATAGATACATAGAAAAGTAAAAAGGTGGATAGACAGAGAATTAGATAAATAATAGTATATATTTCTTTTCTACAGCTACAAAAATAAATTGAGTACCTTAGACTGAGAAGTTTATTCCCTCAGAGTCCTGGAGGCTAGTTCAAAATCATAGTTTGAACAGCATTTGTTCCTTCTGGAAGGCTCTTAAGGACAGATTATTCTATGTTCTTGCCTAACATGTTGTAGTTTCCTGAAACCTTGACATTCTTTAGCTAATAGATACATCCCTTGATCTAGACCACTGTCATCTCACTGATATATCTTCCCTGTATCTTCCCGTGTTTTGTCTCCTTTTCTTACATGGATGCCAGTTACATTGGCTTAGGTATGAGCTTAGGCTTCAATATAACATGCTATTAGCTTAACTAATTACATTCTCAAAGAAACTATTTCCATGTAAATTCACATTTACAGGTACAGAGTTAAGATTGTACCACATCTTTTGGCAGGACAATAAGTCAACTTACAAAAGATAGATGAATGATAGATAATTAACAGACACCATAATCAATCACCTCCCTAGGTAGGCCCTAGCATTGGTTAGTAGTATAATAGTTCTATGATTGCTATAAAAAAATCAAAGACTACAGCCTTTGGTATGAATTACATCTCAGCAACAAGAAAACAAAGATCCTTACCTCAAGACCAACAATCAACAATCTGATAGATGGAGAAAGTGTTACTGAATGCAAGGGGTTCTTTCCATACTCAATTGTCAATAAGACAAACAGATTGCAATTTCCATAAGCGCTTTATTATAGATCTGGGAGGACAGCAAGTGGATCTCAAAGACTGCTTCCCTGTCTGGGAATGGTCATTAGGCTTTTATACCAGGGTGACACACCATATCACTAAACAACGCACTTCGGTTAATAAAATAAAATAATTTCTACATTTGAAAAAAAAATTCACACACAGATACTTATTACCTGTTGTAGTAAACAGGCAACCTATAAACTAGTTAACATATGTTGTTGTTGTTATGTGCCATCGAGTCACTTGAGACTCATAGTGACCCTATGTACAACAGCCCTAAACTCC
>NW_006399769.1:25656193-25661018 GCF_000299155.1 Elephantulus edwardii
ATCTCAATCTCTTCACCATCCATCCTGATGCTGCCAATTGGTCCAGTGGTGAGAATCTTTGTCTTCTTGATATTGAGCCTTAATCCATATTGGAGGCTGCAGTCCTTGACCCTCAGCAGCAACTGCTTCAGGTCCTCCTCAGTTTCAGCAAGCAGGTCATCTGCATATCACAGATACCTGAAAAAAAACAGGTTTTGGAAAGATAAGAGTTAATTCAGTATTTTATTTCCTGGTAAACAGGCAGATTAAGTTACAATTTACACATGACTGGGGAAAACAGCTTCAAAGAGGTAACCTGTGATTAAGGAGATGCATTTCCTCTCGTGGTAAATAGATTAAATTACTTTATATGGCTAAAAAAATCAAACAAAGAATTCTAACTAGTTTTGTAGCTTGGAAAAAACAGATGTCAGTTTTATAACTATATAATTATAGTTTTATAGCTGATACATATATAGAGAATTCTGAATTTATTAATACCACCCCATCAAAACGATGGACAGTGTCAATGAATTCATCATCCTTGGATAAACATCCTTGCTACCAGCAGTCAGGAAATCAGATGATGTAATGCATTGGGCAAATCTGCTATCAGGGACCTTTCCAAAATGATGAAGAGCAATGATGTCAGTTTGAAGAGTTAGGTGCACCTGATTCTGTCCAGAATTCACCTGTTAAACATTAGACAGTTAGACATTGAATAAGGATGATGAAAGTAGAATTTTTGCTTTTGAGTTTTGGTGTTGAAGTAGAGCTCTGAATATCCCATGGATATGTCTTGGGAAGAGCGCACCCAAAATGCTCCTTAGAAGTAAAAATGATGAAGCTTCATCTCTCATACTTTGGACATGTTGCCAGGAAAAGGTACTCTTTGCAAGGGAACATCATGTTTGGAAAGGTAGATAGTGAGTGAAAGAGAGGAAGATCTTCAATAAGATGAATCAACACAGTCATTGCAGGAATGGGCTCAAGTTAGTCAGAGATTATGACGCTAGACAGGGTTCAGAGCTATTGTCAATAGGATCACTATGAGTTGTACTCTATTCAGTCTCCCCTAACAACAACGAGTAGCCTAGGTACGCCTAGGTGTTCAGTCTTAATAATATTTAATTAAGAAATGTCAGGTGTCATTCGAGTGACTCCTGTACAACCTTCAAGGGAGCAGCCATCTTGAAAGGGTGTGTTCTGTGAGGTCAATGACCCACCTGAGACAACCGTCTTTAGAGCCATAAGCACATATTGCTGAATAATGTCATCTTCATCGTCTGTACATATTCCCCAGAATACCCCAAGATGGCAGACATCTTGAAAGAACAAATGTTCATGTATTTCATTATCTCAATCCCTCCTACATGAGCTAATCCTAAATGATCCCTCTTCCTTTCATAAATAAACACAATGATCCCATCTTTTTGATGTTGTTGTTGTTATTAGGTGCTATCAAGTTTGGCTCATAGTGACCCTATCAACAATAGATCTGAACCCTGTCTTATCCTGTGCCATATTCAGCATCCCTCACACACTTGAGCCCATTGCTGCAGTCACTGTGTCAATCCATGTCATTGAAGGTCTTCCCCTTCCACCCACTTCCCACCTTCCAAGCATGATGTCTTTCTCCAAGGAATAGATTCTCCTAGCAACATCTCCAATTATGAGAGATGAAGCTTTATCATCTTTGCATCCAGGGACCTCTCCAATTGTACTTTCTCCAAGACATATGTGCTTGTTCTTTTGAGAGTTCATGGGATATTAAGTCTTTTTCTCTAACACCACAGCTCAAGGGCATCAATTCTTCTTTGGTCTTCCTTACTCATTGTTTAGCTGTCAGACGCATAGCAAATGATTGAAAAGACTATAGCCTGAATCAAGAACACCTTAATCTTCAAAAGGATATCATTGCTCCTGAATAATTTGGTGAGGTCCCTGACTGCAGATTTCAACATTGCAATACATCTCCTGATCTTCTGATTGCTGGTCCTAAGGGTACTGAGTATGGATTGACATAAGATGAAGTAATTGATAGTTTCTATCTTTTCTCCATTTATAGTGATGTTGTCTATCAGTCCTGTGGTAAGAATCTTTGTGATTTTGATGTTGAGGTGTAATCCATATTGAAATCTGTAGTCTTTGATCTTCTAAAGCATGTGCTTCAACTTCTCTTCATTTTCAGCAAGTACTATTGTATCATGCAAGCAAGATTCTACTGAAGATTATCCCAAAACGACTGGAAAAAACACATCAGCAGAGAACTGCCAGAAGTCCAGGCTGGGTTTAGAAGGGGTCGTGATACTAGGAATATTGTAGCTAATGTTAAATGGATCTTGGCTGAAAGTAGGGAATACCAGAGGAATGTCTATCTGTGTTTCATTGACTATGCAAAGGCACAGTCAAATGACTGTGTGGATCATAACAAACTGTGGCTGACTCTGAGAAGAATGGGAATCCCAGAACACTTGATCGTTCTAATGAAAAACCTACACTTGGACCAAGAGGCAGTCGTCAGAACAGAGCAAAGAAACACTGCATGGTTCAAAACTGGGAAGAGCGTACTCCAGGGATGCATCCTATCTCCATGCCTTTTCAACCTGTATGCAGAACAAATTATCCGGGAGGCTGGGCTCTATGAGGAGAAATGTGGGGTCAAGATTGGTGGAAGATCTATCAACAATCTGCATTATGCAGATGACACAACCCTGCTTGCTGAAACTGAGGAGGACCTGAAGCGCTTGCTGCTGAGGGTCAAGGACTGCAGCCTCCAATATGGATTGAGGATTAATGTCAAGAAGACAAAGATTCTCACCACTGGGCCAATTGGTAGCATCAAGATGGATGGTGAAGAGATTGAGATTGTTCACAGCTTTAGTTTGCTTGGCTCCACAGTCAACACTCTCGGCACCATCAGCCAGGAAATTAAACGACGTAGTGCCATGGGAAAGTCTCCTGTTAGAGACCTCTCCAAAGTACTTAAGAGCAATGGTGTCACTCTGGAGACTAAGGTGTGCCTGGTACAGGTCATGGTCTTTGCAATCACTTACTATGTATCAGAGAGCTGCACAAGGGATGCTAGAAGGACAATTGATGCCTTTGAGTTGTGGTGTTGGAGAAGAGTATTGAATATACCATGGACTACTAAGAAAGCAAACAGGTTCATCTTAGAAAGGGTGAAACCACTGCTAAGAAAGCAAACAGGTTCATCCTAGAAAGGGTGAAGCCAGGCTGTTCCTTGGAGGCAAGAACTCTGAAGCTTCGTCTGACATACTTTGGAAATGTTGCAAGGAGGGACCAGTTCTTGGAGAGAGACATCAAGTTTGGGATGGTGAAGGGACAGCGCAGGAGAAGAAGACCCTTCACGAGGCGGACTGATTCAGTGACTGAGATAATGGGGGTTGGTGTATCAGAGACCGTGAGATTGGCACAGGATAGAGGAGGGTTTAGGGCTGTAGTATACAGGGTCACTATGAGTCTCAGGCAACTTGATGACACATAACAACAGCAATATTTTTGAAAGATTAACTCAAAACCCCACCCTCTCATGAAAAACATGATGTCCTTTCCCTACCTCCAGAATCTATAAAAAGACTAAATATTTCCTTGTTATCCAACACATGGCCTACTGACACACCTTGGTCCTACATGTCTTCCTTTGCGAAGTCTTTCTTCTCATCAAGCTCTTTGCATTTCATAGAAGTACATGGATTCCTGTTTTACTATTCTTAATTAACAGGGAGAAGATAAAAAATTAGGAAACTGGCTGTTATATTTTCTTAATGACCACGTTTAGGGATAGTTTAGCTACCATACAATCTGAATTTCAGAATAATCTATTTAACTATTAAGAGTATTTTATGTAGTTTGAGGGTAAGTATTATTTTGTGAATATTTTCGTTTCAGAAATGAGTTTTCTGGGTTGAAATCTAAAATGTAATTTATATCATAAGTTATAATAAAAATCTTTAGACATCATTCATGTAAAAAAAAATCTCCCTGCACATACTACTACCATCTGTTTGCTGATGGGCAAGTGAGATTTTCTTTAAAATATATTAAGACTGTAAATTGGCTACAATTATGTTAAGAGAATGTGAGTTTGCTGGTTTTGCTGTGTTACATTAGTTTAAAGGGTCATTGTGTGGGAGTGAGCTAAATTGGTGGTGTCAGTGATGCTTAGCAATATTGTTAGAAACATAGAATAAAGCTTGTAAAGCTAAAGTTTAGAATGCTAAAGGTCAGCAAGCAAGTGTGCATTAGAAAGATACGACTAACAGAAGAACTTGCAAAATGCCCCAACTTTGGCTACACTTGCAGCTAACCAAAATGGGTTATATTGAGCCCAGAGACTTAGTGTTAATCAGAAAATGCACTATTGGTCCCATAGAGTTAAAATCTAAAGGCTAAAAACCCCAACACTGACTGGGCGCACCTCTGAGAGTGACCCAGAGTGTGTTAATCTAAAGAAGAAAAATTTCAATTCTGATTGGTTACAGCCCTAAGAGGGACCATGCAGGACAGCATGTGTTCATTTGAAAAAGAAACACTCCCATTCTGAATGGTTACACCAGCATCTGAGAGGCTTTTACTGTGGAAACACTTTGCACAGAATAATGACAGTTAAACTAAACTTTCAAGGCTACAAACAAAGAAGCATGGGAAGGACAAGAAACCCTTGCTGTCAAAAGTCTCTTTTTTCCCCAGCCTCCTGCTGGATTTTGTGACAAACTGTGTCTGCTGTGGTGAGCACTTTGCCTTGTAATGAGTACTGGCTATGATGTGTTTAGTTGTTAGGTATAATTGGATATTAATGCTTGATTGGTTGTTAAGATCTGAA
>NW_006399769.1:25661823-25677306 GCF_000299155.1 Elephantulus edwardii
ACCTTAGTCTCCAGAGTGACGCCATTGCTCTTCAGTACTTTAGAGAGGTCTCTAACAGCAGACTTCCTCATTGCAATATGTCTTTTAGTTTCCTGGTTGATGGTGCCAAAAGTGTTGATTGTGGAGCCAAACAAATTAAAGCTGTTAACAATCTCATTATCTTCACTGTCTATCATGATGCTGCCAATTGGCCCAGTGGTGAAGATCTTTGCTTTCTCGATATTGAGTCTCAATCCATATTGAAGGCTGCAGTCCTTGACTCTCCCCAGGAGAGACCTGTTTGTTCTCTTGGTATGTTCAACACTCTTCTCCAGCACAACTCAAAGGTAACAATTCTTCTTCAGTCATCCTCAGTCATTGTCCAGGTCTCTGATACATAGCAAGTAATTGTGACTATGGCACACCTTAGTCTCTAGACTGACAAGTTTCCTCTTTAGCACTTTGGAGAGGTCCCTGCAAGTAGATTTTCCTAATGAAATTCGTCTCTTAATTTCCTAACTACTGGTGCCAAGAGTGTTAATTGTAAGATTGATTAGTTTTATGTAAAATTACATACACGCTTCAGCCTTCGAGTCCAAAATAAAGCATGTGATTTGCATTTATAATATGTTGTTGTTGTTGGTTGCTGTCAAGTCGAGCATGACCCATAGTGACCCTATGAACAAATGACCTGAAGCCTTTTCTGTAAGTATCGTGGTTTCTCAAAGTTCATAGAGTTTCCAGAGTCATGTTGTTTAGGAAGTGGATGCCACTCCCGCTTCCAAGCATTTATAATATACCCTGCCAATATTCTTTATGTCTTAAGCTTATGCAACACAATGAAGAAGAAAAATCTTGGTTGGAAATTGATAATGTGAGGAGACAAGGGAAGATGAAAGAGCTTGGAATTTGTTCCTTGTGAGACCTATCGGCCAGATGTCAGCAACTGCAGTCAAGGGACGAGTTCCCAAACCTGACTCCACAGTTCTTGGATGTCTTTTTGAGGTTGCCAGGGGTTAGAATCTAGTCAAATGTGGTTTGTGTTTGCTGTTATTACCGTTTTAGGGAAAAGTTGAGGGAGAGAGTCTTGGCAGAATCATCTCCGTATATAACCCACACAAAAGATTATTGTACAAAATGAGAAGGTCTGTCTTGGTGATACTATCAGTCACCTATCAGGGAACTCCAAGGCTTTGAAGGTCATACAAATGGCAGGCTGATGCTTCCTCCAGCTACAGCTTTGGCAGGGGGCAGGAGGGAACTGGCAGAAAAAGAAAACCATATGGTAACTGTTGGCAGACTTTATATTAAAACATACTTGAGACACTTTTTAAAGATACCCAGATATTTAGATATATTTCGTAGGTCATTTTGAGGAGACAGCAATGTCTTTACATGGTAAGACTTAAACTAGGGCAGGCTTTTAGAAAAATTAGGAAGTCGCTCACTCTTAAACTAGGCACTTGTGTGCTCCTAGAAGTGAATGTCTTCTTGAATTTTGCCTCATGTTGGCTATAGTAGAAAAGGGTTGGTTGTAGTTCTGACATAAAGTAATACAGACACTGACATCAAAGTGTCTCTCACCTTGCAATCACAAATTAGTGAAGTGTCAGGTCAGTTACATTTTATACAAGTACATCAAATTAGCACGTGCAAAACCAGTCAAACCTGTTCAAAACTCTTTCATCATTTAAAGATATTATAAAACCGTCTTATTATAAATGTCTTATAATATTAGTGCTGGGTCGAATGAAAGGTTAGTCCCCTACAGGAGAGTCGTTTTGCCTGAGGTAGTCTTTTTGTTTTCTATAACTTTCTTGCTGGTTGCGTTTACAGAGAGTAAATATGCTTCCTCATACCAGGAAGTTACTGCCTTCTCTGACTGAGCCGAAACACTTTTCCTGGAACGTGCTCCCTTCAATCATGCATTTCTATTTTCTAGAACCACACAAAACTATTTCACTCCTACTTTCATGCAACAGTCCTAGAAGTATTTGAAGACATTTCTCACATTTTCCCCCACAGTCTAAAAATTGCCAGTTCTTTTAACTGTTTCTTACGCTTCGTGATTTTTAATCTTCTCGCTCTTCTAGTTACACACGTCTATTTTCATTTTTTCTCCTTTCTTTAATGCTTCTCCCACATTTCTCAGAAATTTCACTGAGCATGTTGATTTCTATAGATAAGCTTCTATTGTTGTTGTTGTGTTCTATCAAGTCACCTGAGACTCATATCAACCCTATACACAATAGATCTGAACCCTGTTCTATCTCTCCTGAGCCAGTCTCACTGTCTCTGACACATCTACTCCCATTACCCCAACTACTGTGTCAATCCATCTCATCTGGGGTCTTCCCCTCCTGCACTGTCTCTCCGCCCTTCTGAACATGATATTCTTTTCCAAGGACTGGTCTCTTCTGACAACATGCCCAAAGTATGTGAAACAGAGCATTAAAAACATTGTCTCCAAGGAGCAGCCTGATTTCACTCTCCCCAGGACAGATTTATTCTCTTAGTATGTTCGATACTTTTCTCCAGAGTCACAACTCAAAGGTAATATTCTTCTTCTGTCATCCTTAGTCATTGTCCAGCTCTCTGATACATAGCAAGTTATTGTTAAGAATCTGGCCCCTAAAGTTTCTAGACAGACAATGTTGCTCTTAGCACCTTTGAGAAGTCCCTGACAGTAGATTTCCCTAATACAATTAATCTTTTTATTTCTTGACCACTGCTACCAAGAATGTTGAGTGTGGAGCTGAGAAAGCTGAAGTTGTAAACAACTTCAGTCTCTTCTCCATCTATCATGATTAGCCCAGCGTTAAGAATCTTTTTTTCTTGATGTTGAGTTTTAATCCATATTGAAGGTCCTTGACCTTTTGCAGCAAAATGCGTCAAGTCCTCCTCAGTTTCAGCAAACAAGAACAAGATTGTGTCTTCTGCAAAATGTCATTTGATGATGATTCTTCCTCCAAACTGATGCCACATTCCTCCTCATAATGCCCAACCTCTCAAATGATCTGTTCTGCACATGGATTGAAAAGGTATGGAGCTAGTATATATCCCTGAAGCACTCCTTTCCTAATTTTGAATCATACAGTGTTTCCTTGCTCTATTTTGAAGACTATTTCCTGGTCCATGTAAAAGTTTCCCATGAGCACAACCAACTGTTCTCATATTCCCATTCTTCTCAAGGTTTGCCACAGTTTATCAAATTACGCTAACCACATCATTCTGCTGAGAGTAACCATTGTCCCTTGTGACTATTGCATTCTACCATGATGTTTTACAATCTGTATTCCTAACTCCTGAATTTCAGCCCAAAGATAGAAGTAGAAAGTTCCTGCATCTCTCCTTTAAAACAACTTTATTTTTATCAATGCCTATCACCACCCTATGAACAATGGCTCTGAATCTTGCCTTATCCTGAGCCAACTTCCCTTTCTCTGACACACAGGATCCCACTGCCACCATCACTGTATCAGTTCATTTCATCCAGGCTCTTCCTTTCCTGCAGTGACTCTGTACCTTTCCAAGCATGATGTCCTCCAAGGACAGGTCCCTCTGGCAACATCTGTAAAGTATGTGAGTAAGAGCTTCAAAATCCTTGCTTCCAAGGATCAACCTGGTTACACCTTCATCAGGACAGACCCATTTGTTCTCTTGGCAGCCCATTCTGTTGAATAACTTTGTCCAGCTCTCAGATGGAGATGATATTGAAATTGTCAATTATTTCACCTTTCAGCCAAGATTCATCTGATATCAACAATGATTATCATTGGTTCCACAACCTCTTCCAAATCCATTTTTAATTTCTTGCCATTTTCTATCAATGGCTTTTCCAACTGTTTTTAAATAATCTTCAGTAAGATTTTACTTGCATGAGGTATTCATGACTATTTTTAATAACTTCTACATTCTGATTAATCACCTATTTAGGAAATGAGAATAAATAAGGATCTTCCGATCAGTTGGCAAGATAACAGCGTTCCAAATTTCTTTTTTGTTGTTTTTGTTGTTGTTGTTGTTTAATTTATTATTAATTTCAATGAAAATTTACGGGGACTTTGGATTAACATTCATTCAGTCATTGTTGCACTTTTCTCCCCTCCCAAGCCTCCCCCACTCCACCCCAGCACAATACCCTCTTGGAAAAGTAAAAGAAAAATTCTTTCATTGTTTTACAATCCTTCCCATAGGTCCACTCCACTGCAGCCTTTGCTCTGGCCTCCTGTTATGACAAAAATACCCAATCACATATCTCTCTTAAACAATTTTCTCCCTCATCTGTTTCAATGCAGTATACATTATTGAACCCATCTTTCTCAGTCTGCCCCCAACCCCGAGGTCAGTCCTGTTTTTTTACAACAGTGGCACCATACAGTATTTGTCCTTTTGTGACTGAGATTCTTCACTCAGCATAATGTCCTCCAAGGTGACCCATTTTTTTTTTTTCCATTTTTAATAATATTGCATGAATTCCTTGTTTTTCAGTGCAGTGTAGTACTCCATTGTGTGAAAATACCACAGCTTCTCTATCCATTTGTTTGTTGATGGGCATTCAGGTTGTTTCCAGCTCCTTGCTATTGTGAACAAAGCCACATATATCTGTGCATATATCTGCTTGGATGTCAGTTATGGTCTCTTCGGGGTATATTCCCAGTAGTGGAATTTCTGGGTCAAATAGTATCTCTATTTGCAACTTTTTGAGAAAGCACCATACCGCCTTCCACAGTGGTTGCACCATTTTATACTCCCACCAACAGTGAATAAGGGTTCCAGTTTCTCTACAACCTCGCCAGCATTTGTTGCTTGCTGTTCTGTTAAATTTTGCTATTCTGACTGGAGAGAGATGATATCTCATAGTTGTTATGATTTAAATATCTCTTAGAGCTAGGGATTTTGAACATTTCTTCATGTGCTTGTTAGCCATTTGAATGTCTTCTTTGGTGAAGTGTCTCTTCATATCCTGTACCCATTTTTCAATTGGATTATTTACCTTTATCTTGTTGTGGTGCACAAGAATTTTATAAATTCTGAATATAAGTCTCTTATCTGATATGTCATTACCAAATACTTTTTCCCAGTCTGCAGCTTCCCTTTTTATCCTGTTGGAGAAGTTTTTGGATGTGCATAGGGATTTGATTCTTAAGAGGTCCCATTCATCTATTTTATCTTCTCTTGGTTGTAGGTCAAATTTTTTGATGTAGGATATTGAACCTGTCCAGAGATGTATCTATTTGTTGAAGAACCTCAAACAGTATTTTATTAATTTTTTGAGATTTATTTGCTTCTATTTCTTCCCCTTTATGATCTTTAAATTGTTGTTACTGTTGTGTGCTGTCAAGTGGAGTCAACACAAAACTGACCCTCCAGTGGGTTTTCAGAGGCAATAAATCACATGGAAGGAGATTGTCCATCCTTCTCCCACAAATCAGCTGGTGAATTTGAACCATGTGTTTTTTGGATAATCTTTATAGTTTAGATTTTAGCCCTAGGTCCTTGATCCACCTTGAATCATTTTATATGATTGGAGATATGGATTTTATTTACATTTTCTGCAAACATATTTCCAGTTTTACCAGCAACATTTGTTAAAGAGGCTGTTCTTTCCCTTACTGCATTTCATCTTCTTGTCAAATATCCATTGATAATATGTTTGTGTTGTTGCTAGCGGCTGTCAAGTTGACCATAACTCATAGCAATCCTGTGAACAGCCAACCTGAAATCTGCCTATAGTGTACCATCCTCATCGTTTCTGCCATTGCTGAAATCACAGTGTCTACTCATCTCATTGAAATGCTTCCTCTCCTTAGCTGGCCCTCCATCTTCCCAAGCATGATATCCTTTTCCAAGGAATAACCTCACCTAGCCATACATCGAAAGTATGAAAGATGAAGCTCCATCATCTTTGCCTCCAAGGAATACTCTGTCTGCCCTCTTTCCAAGACGTATCTGTTTGTTCTTTTGGCAGTCCATGCGATATTCAGTACTTGTCTCCAGCACAACTCAAAAGCATCAATTCTTCTGTCATCTTTATTCATTGTCCAGCTAGCTGATGTGTAGCAGGTGATTGAGAAGACCGTGGCCTGAATCTGACACATCTTAGTCTTCAAACTGACAACATTGTTCTTCAGTATTTCGGAGAGGTTCCTGACCATAGGTTTGTGCAATGCAGTACATCTCCTGATTTCCTGACTTTGGTACCAAGGGTGTTGATCGTTGATGCAGTCAAGGTGAAATCATTAACAGCTTTAATCTTTTCTTCATTTATCTGACAGGGAGAGATCTATATTTATTCCCATTCAAAAAAAAAATGTGACCTGACAGAATGTGGAAATTATCATACAATATCACTCATATCACAGGTTAGTAAAATCCTGCTAAATATTATCCAGAAACACCTGGAACAGTACATTGACAGAGAACTACCAGAAATGCAAGCTGGGTTTAGAAGAGTCCTCGGTACTAGAGACATTATTACCAATGTCAGATGTATCTTAGCAGAAAGGAAAGAGTACCAGAGGAATATCTACTTCTGTGTCATTGACAATAAAAAGACATTTGACTGTGCTAATACAACAAGTTGTGGTTAACCTTGAGGAGAATGAGAATCCCTGAACCCTTGATTGTGTTTACATGAAACGTATACTTGACCAAGAAGCAGTCCTCAGAACAAAGCAGGGAAACACTACATAGTTTCAAATCAGGAATGGAGTGCGTTAGGAATGCATCCTGTCTTCTTACCTCTTCAGTCTATATGCAGAACAGATCATTCTGGAGGCTGTGCTTTATGAGGAGGAATGTAGCATCAGGATTGGAGAAAAACTGGTAAACAACCTGTGTTATGCAGATGATGACAAAACCTTCCTTGCTGAGACTGAGGAGGGCCTGAAGCACTTGCTGCAGATGGTCAAGGACTGTAGTCTTCAATATAGATTGAAGCTCAACATCAAGAAGAAAAAGATTCTTACCACTAGGCCAATTTGTAGCACCACAATGAATGGAGAAGAGATTGAGATTGTTAACAGTTACAACTTGCTCAGCTCCACAATCAACACTCTTGGCACCAGCAGTCAGGAAATCAAAAGACAAATTACATTAGGTAAATCTGTCAGGGACATTTCCACAGCATTGAGAAGCAACAAAGTCAGTCTAGAGACTAAGATATACCTGATCTAGGCCATGGTCTTCACAAATACGTGCTATGCATCAGAGAGCTAGATAATGACTCAGAATGACAGAAGAATTACTGATGCCTTTGAGTTGTGGTGCCGGAGAAGAGTCTTGAACGTACCGTGGATAGTCAAGAAAACAAATAGGTCTGTCTTAGAAAGGGTGAAACCAAGTTTCTCCTTCAAGTCTAGGATTTTGAACTTCCATCTTAAATACTTTGGGCATGTGGCCAGGAGGGACTGATGTTTGAAGTAGGACATCATGCTTGGAAGGGTGTATGGACAGCACAGGAGAGGAAGACCCCAGATGAGATGGATTGATACAGTAACTAGGGCAATGGGAGTAGGTGTGTCAGAGTCAGTGAGACTGGCTCAGTACAGGGAAGGCTTCAGAGCTGTTATACATAGTCACTTTGAGTCTCTGGCCACTTGATGGCACATAACAACAATAACATCATTATGTTGCCCACTGGGTCTTGATAATGTGTTGTACTCCATACTGAAAGTTATAATTTTTGATCTTATGTAGCTCCCACTTCTAACCCCCTTGGATTCCCACACTTGTTTTACCAGTCTTCCTTCTATTTTTATAATAATGGTCTTATGTAGTATTTGTCCTATGAGGCTGAGTTAATTCACTCAGGATAATGCTCTCCAGTCTCTCCCAAGTTATGTAATATTTTTCAAAATCATTGTTCCTGAGTGCTGCATAGTATTCCATTGTGTGAATGTGCCACAGTTTCTCAATCCATTCAGTCACAGTTGGGCATTTGGGTTATTTCCGTGTTCTTGTGATGATAATTAATGCTGCTATGAGCATGTACAAATCTCCATTTGTGTCTCAGTTCTCATTTCTTTACTGTGAATTCCTAATAGTGGAATAGCTGGGTCATATGGAGTTTCTATATTTAACTTTTTGAGGAAACACCAAACTGCCTTACAGAGAGGTTGTACCATTATACAATCCCACCAACAGTGTATGAGAGTTCCCACCTCTCCACATCCTCTCCAACATTTATTGCTTGCTGCCCTATTAAACTTTTCCACTGCTATTGGGATGAGATTGTAACAGTGTGGTTTTGATTTGCTTCTCTTATGTGATTTTCAGCATTTTTTCTTTTTTTATTAATTTTAATGGAAGTTTACAGAGACTTTGGATTTCCATTCATTCATTGCTACTCTTTTCTTCCTACCCACCCCTCCCTCCAAATTCATTCTTCTCTTTGCAAAGTAAAAGAAAAATTCTTTCATTGTTATACAATCCCTCCACCCAAGTCCACTCCACCATGCAGCCTTCATTCTGGACTCCTGTCATGACAATAATACCTAATCATATATCCCTTTTAAACAGTTCTCTCCCGCATCTGTTTCAATGCGGTATACATTAGTTATCCCCTCTTTCTCAGTCTTCCCTCAACCCCAATGTCAGTCCTGTTTTACAACACTGGCATTATGCAATATTTGTCTTTTGTGACTAAGATACTTCCCTCAGCATAATGTCCTCCTGGGTCACCCATTTTTAATAATATTGCATGAGTTCCTTGTTTTTCAATGCAGCATAGTATTCCATTGTGTGAATATACCAGAGCTTCTCTACCCATTTGTTTGTTAATGAACACTTGAATTGTTTCCAACACTTTGCTATTGTGAGAAAAGCCAGTAAACATGGGTGTGGATTTTGAGCATTCCTTAATGTGTGTGTTGGCCATCAGAATGTCTTCCTCTATATAAAGTCTTTCCATGTCTTTTGTCAATTTTGTAATTGGTTTATCAATCTTTTTCTCCTGGAGGTCCTTTGGTATACTATAAACTTTTGTTATGAGACCCTTGTCTGAGATAGTATTGTTGTTGTTGTTGTGGTGGTGGTGGTGGTGGTTGTTAAATGTCTTCAAATTGTAGGCAACTCATTGTGACCCTATGAAAAAAAGACCTGAACACTTGTATAACTTTTTTTGTTTCTCCAAATTCATAGGGTTTCCAGAGGCAAGCTATTTCGGAAGTGGATGCCATTCCTGCTTCCAAGCTTGTTTCAATCAGGGAGGTCCACCAAACACTGTCCACATATGGGTGACCAGTATCGTATTTGGCACATCAAGGTCACAGTGTTCAGCATCAAAGTAATCACAGGTTACCTCTGTACAGCAAACTGACAGACCAGTAGTATACTACTTAGAAGAATGTTTGAACAAAACCAATTAAAAGCAGGTCTGAGGGATGAAAAGAAAGGCATAAGAGTGCCGAGTGTTTTCTACCTGTCTCTCCTCAAGATGCAAGAGGCCATCACAATTTCCAGCATAAAACCCACTCATACACTAGCCCTTAGCCTGAAGTCGAGGCCAAGCATGTCAACATTTCAAAATTCTGGCACGCCCACGTGCTGGTGGTATTGCCAAATGTTTTTTTCCTAGTTTGTAGGTTTTCTTTTCTTTACAGAAGTGGATTGCAACATGTTTCCCTTGAAAAGCAGCTGCTATGTTCAAACCACCAACTTTTTAGTTTGTAGTTCAACAGTAAACTACTTTGATACTGTTCTTGTTGTTATGTGCCATCGGGTCGTATGCGACTCATAGCGACCCTAAGTACAACAACCCTAAACTCTGCTCTGTCCAGTGCCAATCGCACTGTCTCTGACACTCCCATTCCAATTATCCCAGTAACTGAATCAATCCACCTCATAGAGGGCCTTCCTCTCCTGCGCCGTCCCTCCACCCTCCCAAGCATAATGTACCTCTCCAAGGACTGGTCTCTCCTCACAACATGTCCAAAGTATGTTAGAGCCTCAGAATCCTTCCCTCCAAGGAGCCACCTGGTTTAACCCTTTCCGGAATGAATCTGTTTGTTTCCCTAGCAGTCCATGGTACTCTCAATACTTTTCTCCAGCACCACAGCTCAAAGGCATCAATTCTCCTTCTATCCTCCTTGGTCATTGTCCAACTCTCTGATGCATAACAAGTGATTTCGAAGACCATGGCCTGTATCAGACACACCTTAGTCTCCAGAGAGAAACCATTGCTCTTCAGTACTTTGGAGAGGTCCCTAACAGCAGACTTTCCCATGGCAATGCACCTTTTAATTTCCTGGCTACTTGTGCCAAGAGTGTTGACTGTGGAGCCAAGGAAACTAAAGCTGTGAACAATCTCAATCTCTTCACCATCGATCCTGATGCTGCCAATTGGTCCAGTGGTGAAAATCTTTGTCTTCTTGACATTGAGCTTTAATCCATATTGTAGGCTGCAGTCCTTGACCCTCTGCAGCAGGTGCTTCAGGTCCTCCTCAGTTTCAGCAAGCAGGGTTGTATCATCTGCATAACGCAGATTGTTGATAAATCATCCTTTAATACTTTGATCTGGGGCTTCTAAATATAGCATCTGGGGTTAAAACACATCATTGCCTTTCAAACAGACTCAGAGCTAACTGTTTATTGAGATTCTAAATCACAGAGAAGGGAGCTATTCATCTTTCATTCTTGGGTAAACTCGTGGATTTGAACCACTAGTGAGGTTAGCAGTGCAATGCCATATGAACTATGCCCCTACTGCTCTCTCTGTGTCTACCATGACTCATAAGTACAGTAAGAGCCAGCAGGTCTGAAGCTTGGATGTCTTGTAGCCTCCCTGAGCTTGTATCTTCCTATGTGTCTTCCTATGTGGCAATCTCATTGACTATGTCTCCTTAACTTGGGAGTTCTGACAAGTTCCAGGAGGCTAAAGTCAGAGAGAAAGTACCATAAGTCCAGCTGGTGAAGGGAACGAAGATATTGAAATATGAGGACTAGATTCAACTCCTTATTTTGGGTATTAAGTTCATGATAACCCTGCGGTGTAACATTCAAACTTCCCCTGACAGACTGCATTGGCCTTGTTTCAAACATTGGCTGCAAATCAAATCCAAGACTCTCATGTTAATTGCTTTTTAGATGGCATCCAGTTTATTATAACTCAGAGACCATATCAACAACATATCTGAACCTTACCCTAACCTGCACTGTCTTCACAATCTCTGTCATACTCAAGATCTTTGCTGTATTCATTGTGTCGATTCATCTTGTTGAGGGGCTTCCCCTCTTTTTTGCTAACTGGCCACCTTTCCCAACGTGATTTCTCTCTTCAAGGACTGATTCCTCCTGAAAATATGCTCCAAGTAAGTGAAATGAAGTTTCACCATTCTTGTACCTAAGAAACACTGGTTGCAGTTCCTCCAAGATATATTTGTTTGGTGTGTTTGTTTATTTGTTTGTTTGTTTGTTTGCTTGCTTTTGGCAGTACACGAGATACTCAATACTCTTTCCTAGCACCACAATTCAAAGCCATTGATTCTTCTTTGTTCCTGGTCCACTTTCAGATGCACATGAAGGAAATAATTGAAAAGACCATGGCTTGGATGAGGCACACCTTAGTATTTAAACTGACATCTTTGCTTCTTAGAACTTTGGAGAGGCCCTTGACAGCAGAGATTTCCCCAATACAACACATCTTTTGATTTCTTGACTACTGCTACTGTAGGTGTTGGTTGTAAATGCAAGTAAAATTAGATATCTGGGAGCTTCAATGTTTTTACCATCAGTCATAATATTATCGATTCCAATGGTGAAATCTAATCCATAGAGACATAGGTGTAATCTTTGATTTTCTGCAGTAAGTGCTTGAAGCCTTCACTTTCTGCCAGCAAGGTTATGTCACCTGCATAACACAAGTTGTCGACTAGTTTTTCTCCAATCCTGATGCTACATTCTTCTTTATATAGTCCAGCTTTCAATTTATTTGTCACCATATAGTTTGATATAGGTGTGAAGAAAGAATATGACTCTGATGCACACCTTTCCTGATTTTAAACCATGCGAGGTTTCATTGTTCTGTTTAGACAACTGCTTCTTCAACTGTGTATAAGTTTTTCAGTAGCAAAATTAAGTGTTCCAGAATTCCAATTCATCTTCATTTTGGTTCTAAATTATTTATGATCCACACCATCAAAAGTCTTTGCACAGTCAATAAGACGCAAGCAGACCTTTTTCTCGTATTCTCTGCTTTCAGTCAGGAAGCAGAGACTCAACTTTAAGAAGATAGCACTTCACCCATCACATTTTGAGAGCCTTCTAACCTGAGGAGCTCATCTTCCGTGATTATATCCAACAAGGTTCTTTCATCACCCATAGTGCTTTCAAAGGCCTTTTATTTCGTAAATGAATAGTCAGTCCTATTTCTTAGTCTGACTTAATCCAGAAGTTCTACAGAGATTTATCCACCATTGGTGATCTTGCTGGTATTTGAAATACTAGTGGCATAGCTTCCAGCATCACAGCAATACACAAGACACTATAGTAAGGAAAAATGATGAAAAGTGGTGAAGTCTTCCCTGTTGTTGTTGTTATGTGTCATTGAGTTTGCCTGGGAGTCATAGTGACCCTATGTACACAGCTCTGAAAGCTACCCTATCCTGAACCAATCTCATCATCTCCAATAGACCTAATCCCATTTTTCCAGTCACTAAGTCAATCCATCTCATCTGGGGTGTTCCTCTCCTGTGCTGTCTCTCCTCTCTTCCAAGCACAACGTCCTCTCTCCAAAGACTGGTCTTTCCTGCTCATGTGCCCAAAGTATGTCAGACGGAGCTTCAAAATCTTTGCCTTCAGGGAGCAACTTGACTTCACCCTGTTCTGTTACTATAGTTACGTGTGATCAGGTGGGCTCTGACTCATAACAATCCCATGTACAACAGAAAGAAACCCTCCTCAGTCCTATGAACTTCTTACAATCTCTGTTGTGCTTGAGCACATTGTTGCAGTCACTGGATCAATCCACCTGTGAGGGTCTTACTCTCTTTTGCTGACCCTCTACTTTTCCAAGAACGTTGTCCTTCACCAGGAGGTTCAAGAGATTGTCCTTGCTCCATAAAATGCCCAAAGTATGTAAGACCAACTTTCACCACCCTTGCTTCCAGGGAGCAAACTGGCTTCACTTCTTCTAGGACAGATTTGATTGGGTTTTGGCAGCCATAGTACTATATTCATTGTCCTTCAACAACACTACAATTCAAAGACATTAATTCTTAACTACATTTTCCTTATTCATTATCCAACTTTCACATATATATGAAGCAACTGGAAAGAAAATGGTTTGGGTCAGGCACATCTTATTCTTTAAACTGAGTCTCCAGTATGAAAGGTGGAAATTCTTCCCAAAAAATCACTTTCCCACATGACCTCTGGTCCTACTGGTTTTTTTCTGCTTCATTTAGTGAGATAGTCTTATCTATTGTCAACTCCCAGCTGCCTCCACTCACACACATTAAAAAATAATGCTCAGAATATTTTCCTCCTGCTACAGAAAGACTATGGAGCTCTGGTAGCCTAGGGGTTAAAAGTTGCACTGCTAACCCAAAGGTACACAGTGTGAATTTACCAATTTCTTCACAGAAACAAGATGGACTATCTCCTTCTATGAGGTTTAAAGCTCTGAAAACCTGCTGAAGAGTCAGCTATGTCAAGTTCCAACTTGACAGCACATGACAACAGAAGGGATATGCAACACCAACCCAAAACCTGTGCCTCTCTGTTCTACCAGCAGCTCTTCAGGAGAAAGATAGGCAAACCCAACAGAGGTTCAGCTATGAGTTGGCTCACACTCCAGGCCAATGAGCATTCTGTTCTTTTGTTTTGTTTTGTTTTTTTCTTTGAGAGAAAGAACTAACAATTATGATGCACAGAGACCTAAAGGGTGGTTGACATCTAACCTCTAAATATCCAGGGAATTGCTATATTGTGAAAATAAAAGAACTAGTTTGAAGACAAAGATAATGAAATAGACTTGTTTGTAAATATTCGGTTCACCTCTCTGAGAGGCATTATCGTTAAGCTATAAAGAAGTGTACAGAATGTTTTATGGGTTTTGTCTTCCTTCATAGCTCTATAAAATCTTAGTTTTATTGGTGTGAGCCCTCTGTGTGAAATAAATGATAGATAAGCAGATGATCATTTTATTTCATGGTTGAGACAAGATGTGCTAGGCTTTATTGCACCTAATCTCCCACTGAAAGAAGAGTTTTAAAGTGCAGAGTAGTTAATTCTCTTTGGCAGATAGGAGCTGTAAACATCTTTTCATTTGCTTTCTCTCACTATTAAATTAGAAATTCTCAGTGATTATAACTTTTACTTTTCTTGCAAGTAAACTGTTTTATATTTGTCTTTTTCTGTCCTGCAGGTGTAATTGTTAGGCTATCTGGAGTGACCTAAGTTAAATTGTTCATTCTTTTCACCATTTTATTAGAATTGATATAAATAGCGCTTGGGTTAAAAACTTGACATGACTCAAACATATTTTGTCTGCACTTTATTTTTATGGATTATTTTTTATCTTCTACTAATTTATAAAACTTGAGTACATTATTTTCAAGAAAAAATTATTTCCTTTTCCTTCATCACCCCCACAATCAAATGGTACAACCCCGTGATTAATCCCCCCTTTTCCCTTGCACATCCACATCCCTCTGCTTCCAACCTCTCCCACCCCTCTTGTATCCTTATACTCTTTCTAAAATAATGGTTTATACAATATCTATCTTTGTGGGACTGAGCAACAAGAATGTTCCTTAGAGGCAAAGATAGTGGAACTTCATCTCATTTACATTGGGCATGTTGTCAGAAGGGTCAGACACTGGGGGTGGGGGTGGAAATCAAGTTGGAAACACTGTCAGAAAAAGAGGGGAAAACCTTCAACAAGATAGATTGACTTAACAGTGGGCTATCAGAGGATGTGACGATGGTTCAGGATTAGGCAAGGTGTTTGTAGGGTTGCTATGAGATGTGACTGCTTAGATCACACTGGACAATAATCTATCTTAACCCTTTAAAACTTAGCTCAGGCATCTCCTCATCCACTGTGCCAGGGCTGGTAGTTGCCTCCTCATATTTTCCCTTCTCCCAGCTAACAATAACTTGATTTTGTTAGGAGCATATGAATTAATGTGGCTGAGCTTCTTTCTGGGTCCATAGGTTGAATCTTCACTAGTTTAAGCCAGTAGCAATATGTTATTACTCTTGCCAGTGCCTGGTTTAAGAATAACCATTCTTGTCATCAACACAGGAGGGAGTCCACTGGGAGTTTCTAGGAAAGTGTTATCTCAGCAACAACAACAGGCTTGTTTTGGTTGATAGTTAATGATGTTAAGTGTATTTTCTAGGATGTTATTTTAATTATGTTTCTATGACTGCATGGATCATAACAAACTGTGGCTGATTCTGAGAAGAATGGGAATCCCAGAAAATTTAATCGTGCTAATGCAAAACCTATACTTGGACCAAGAGGCAGTCGTCAGAACAGAGCAGAGCAACACTGCA
>NW_006399769.1:25678115-25683208 GCF_000299155.1 Elephantulus edwardii
AGAGGCAGTGCGATTGGCACAGGACAGAGAGGGGTTTAGGGCTTTTGTTCATAGGGTCGCTATGAGTTGCAAACAACTCGACGGCACATAACAACAACAACAACATAACCATCTAAATTATTGACTATGGTGTTGTGTGCCTTCAGGTCAGAACTGACCCCTAACTAACCCTCTAATGGGTTTTTGGAGGCCGTAAATTGCAAAGGAGGAGACTGCTCATCCTTCTCCCGAGGAGCAGGTAGGTGGTGGGCTAAAACTATATGCCTTTGAGACTACAGCACAATTTCTTACCAATAGGCTGCCAAAACTCCCTTATTATTTACTATAGTGCTAGCCATATAAGTACACATACTTTAAAGGACTAAATCAAACTTATTTTTAAGCGGAGGTTGTAATACTTGTCTCGTGGTGTTAACATTGTCGTTGCTCTTCACTAAGTGTGTTTTGACTCATGACAACCTCATGTGTGCAGAGCAGAACTGCTCCAGTGGATGTCCAATCCATGACCTTTCAGAAACACATAGCCAATTCTTATTTTCAAGGTACCTCTGAGTGGGTGTCAATCACTAACCTTCAGCTAGTAGTCAACACATTGCTATTTGTACCCCCTAGAGGGAATTCCTGTGGCCTAGTGTAAGAAGTTGAGCTGCCAACACAAAAGCAAGCCATTCAAATCCACCAGCTGCTTTGAGAGAGAAAGATGGGTCATCTCCTTTCTTGCGATTTACAGCCTCTGAAAACTCACTGGAGGGTCAGCTATGAGTCAGTTCCTGAAATGAGTTTGAATTTCTTGAAAGATTGTTTTAGAATTAACATCCCTTCCAAGCCCAAGGACATAGGGCCAATTCCAAGTCATATTCCTTAGGTTTCTGCAGGCTGCAGACTACAATGGGAGAAGGCTGCACATCTTTCTGAAGAGGAGACAGTGGATTCAAGCAGCTGAGCTCAAGATGCCTTTGAGTTAGCAGTACAAGTCCCTACAGGCTCCGCCTATAGAGTTCCCCAGACCTCATATAAGGACCATAAAACTGTCGGCATCACCACAACAAGATAAAGGTAAATAATCCAATAGAAAAATAGGCACAGGATATGAACAGACACTTCACTGAAGAAGACATTTAGATGGCTAACAAACACATGAAGAAATGTTCAAAATCCCTAGCTCTAAGGGAGATACAAATCAAACAACTATGAGATATCATCTCACCCCAGTCAAAATAGCAAAATTTAACAGAACAGCAAGCAACAAATGCTGGCGAGGTTGTGAAGAAACTGGAACCCTTATTCACTGTTGGTGGGAGTGTAAAATGATGCAACCACTGTGGAAGGGGGTGTGGCACTTTTTCAAAAAGTGGCAAATAGAGATACCATTTGACCCAGCAATTCCACTACTGCGAATATAACCCAAAGATACCATAATTGACATTCAAGCAGATATATGCACACCCATGTTTATCACGGCTTTGTTCATATAGCAAGGAGTTGGAAACAACCTAAGTGTCCATCAACAAACGAATGGATAGAGAAGTTCTGGTATATTCGCACAATGGAATACTATGCTGCATTGAAAAACAAGGAACTCATGCAATATTATTCAAAATGGGTGAACGTGGAGAACATTACGCCGAGTGAAGTATCTCAGTAACAAAAGGACAAATACTGCATGGTGTCACTGTTGTAAAACAGGACTGACATCAAGGTTGGGGGAGGCTGAGTAAGATAGGATAAATAATGTATACTGCATTGAAACAGATGAGGGAGAAACTGTTTAAAAGGGATATGTGATTAGCTATTTTTGTCATGACAGGAGTCCATAGCGAAGGCTGCATAGTGGAGTGGACCTGGGCGGAGGGATTGTAAACCAATGAAAGAATTTTTCTTTTACTTTTCCAAGAGAGTAGTGTACTAGGAGAGAGGGTTGGGAGGTGAGAAAAGTACAACAATGGATGAATGGAAATCCAAAGTCTCCGTAAATTTTAATTGAAATTAGTAAGTAATTAAAAAAGAAAAAGAAAGAAAAAACTGTCAGCATCTTGGACACAAGAAGTTTAGAACCTAGTCCAGGCTTAGTCCCTCACTATCTGTGTTCCATGCAGATGTTATTTGATGATTTTTTGCCTTTTTTTCCTTTGTCTGCCATAGGAGGAAAAGGGTTTCTATCTCTCAACACTGCTGAGACAATTAAATAAGATGATACAAGACCATCTTTAAGATGCCTGGTTTTGTAGTCAATGAAAGGGTGGCAGCTTTAGCAGAAGTCAGTTCTTTTAGCTGACTGCAAGGCCCAACCTATCCACTCACACCTACCAGTTTTCCAGAGCACTGTCTGGCTGAGCTGAGACCTCTGAACTGTCAGGGGTGGCCTGAGGCAATGACTTTTCACACTGAAGATTGCCTCTTGACCTGTGGTCATCCTTAGGTGTGATTTATACTAAACTTGGATTAAGTCAAAAGGGTAGTGTTGACCTGAGACCTCACATATCCTTGTTTATCCAATCCCCTTTCCTGAGCTCTGTTGCTGTCATCTGTGGTAGGTTACACTGTTAACCAAAACCCTTTAGTCTTGAGCAGTTCAAATGTACCAAGTGACTTGTCAAGCAAAAACTGGACACTCACTTCTTTGGAACAGACTCAAAGGCAGTGGATTTTACTCCCGCTTCTACATGTTTAATCTGTGTGCACCTAAATTACAGGAACCTTAAATTTCTGTCAGATTCTGCTATTTTTTGGAGGGGGGGGTGAAGATTTAAGATAATTCCCTCTCATACCCACACTTAGTGTGCCCACTGGCCCTCCCTGGAACTTGAGAATCACATTCTTTTGCCATCCTTTTTCCACAACCACCACCTACTGCAAAGAAAGAGGAAAGGCAAGTTATAAACGTTGGAGGACATGAAGATAAAAGAAAAAGAAGCATGAACTGAGGGGAAGAATATAAGGTCTAAAGATTTTGGGAAGTGAAAGAAAGAGATGGAGGAAGCAAAATGTAAGCACAACAATCTATGTGTATGATGGGGTAGAAAAAACCCTTGTTTACAATCCTTCCACGAAATTTCTTTCTTAGACGGACTATCATAAAAAATGGATCTTTGGTTTTAAAGTTTAACTGGATGGATGAGATTTTATGATTTTTAGCCTTTTTTATTTTTTATTTTTAGTAGAAAAGAGGTTTCTATCTCTCAACACTGCTGAGACAAATAAGAAAATTCAAGGCCATCTTTAAGTTGCCTGATTGTGAAAGGCTGGCAGCTATTAGGGAATAAATTCATTACCCTGCATAAAATAGGAAGGAGAGATGTAACTATGCTAGAGGAAGATGTTGGTATGTGATGGGATTATAAGGGAGGTGTATAAAAGATTTTTATTTTAACAGAGTTGTTTGGGGTTGGTTTGTTTTTTTCATACACATATCACTAACTCCCCCAAGACAATGTTACTAAGTGTTCATTTCTCACTAATGGGCTGGGAAGGAGGGGGCAGCAGATTCTGATGAAGCAGCAGTCCATCCATCTGACTTTGGGATCCGAGCTCGCTCTAGAAGGAGATGGTGGGCGGGCTCTATGAGATATTACCCTCAGGAAACCAGTCAGGTGAGGTGCTGCTAAATCTCTTATAAAGGAAAAATCTGAAACAAAGGCAAGACAAGCTGGGAGCCTGGTGCTTCTGTACTTAAGAGAAACCATTTCTCATCATACAACCCTCGGGAATCCTTTGAGCCTGGACCTGCACTCACATTTGAGGCTCAACTTTGAGCTAGACAACAGACATGCTTATAAAGCAAACCGTAACACCAGGAAAGTACTTACTGTTTAAAACAAAACACAAGATCATACGGACAATATTGGCCTGGGGAGAAAATTCAGAAGTCGGAAATGTCTTCATAGGCCAGAAGTTTAAAGGGAAATGAACCACAGGAAGAAAGTGTTATTATTATTGTTGTTGTTGTTGTTGTTAGATGTCATCTAGTCAAATATGACTCAGAGCAACCCTATGCTGTACAGATTTGAGCCCTGTCCTACCCTGTGCCAACACCCACATGAGCCCATTGCACCTGTCACTATGTTGAGGGTCTTCCTCTGCTTTGCCATTCCTTCACCTTCCAAGCACGATGTCCCTCTCTAAGAAATAATCTCCCCCAGCAACATGCCCAAAGCATGTGAGATGCCGCTTCATCATCTTTGCCTGCAAGGAGCACTGTGTTAAGCGATAGAAGCACTACCTGTCCGTCCTTGTGTCTTTCACTCTCACTCTCTTCCACTCCCATAGGAGAGAACTAAAAGCAACATTACCCAGAGGAAATAAAAAGGAAAATCAAGAACAGATGCATCAGGGTGAAGAAGCCCCTTCCTTAAGAATACAGGGGATCGGAGAACCGAGCGGAGCTGGTTGAGCCTTCAAAGTCCTAAAACGCGCGGCCGCCAGCGCGGAGCCTCTGCAGAGAGAGCAAGCGAGAAATGGAAATGGACAAACGGATTCATTTAGAGCTGCGGAACAGGACGCCCTCTGATGTGAAAGAGCTTGTCCTGGACAACTGTCGGTCAAATGAAGGCCAGATTGAAGGCCTCACAGATGAATTTGAAGAACTGGAGTTCTTAAGTACAATCAATGTAGGCCTCACCTCAGTCTCAAACTTACCAAAGTTAAACAAACTTAAGAAGCTTGAACTAAGCGATAACACAATCTCAGGGGGCCTGGAAGTTTTGGCAGAAAAGTGTCCGAACCTCACGCATCTAAATTTAAGTGGCAACAAAATTAAAGACCTCAGCACAATAGAGCCACTGAAAAAGTTAGAAAACCTCAAGAGCTTAGACCTTTTCAATTGTGAGGTAACCAAACGTGTTCAAGCTCCTCCCACAGCTCACATATCTTGATGGCTACGACCAGGATGACAAGGAAGCATCTGACTCGGATGCTGAGGGCTACGTGGAGGGCCTGGACTATGAAGAGGATGAGGAAGAAGATGATGAAGACGCTCAGGTAGTGGAAGACGAGGAAGATGAGGATGAGGAGGAGGAAGGTGAAGAGGAAGATGTGAGCGGAGAGGAGGAGGAAGATGAAGAAGGTTATAATGATGGGGAAGTCGACGACGAGGA
>NW_006399769.1:25683618-25691663 GCF_000299155.1 Elephantulus edwardii
GGAGATCTGTTTAACATTTCCTAATATTTCCCCGATCTCCTGAGTTGATTGGAAGCCCGTGGCCAGCCTCAGTTGATTTATAAACTAATCAAAACCCAGGAGAGGCTGAGCCTGGGCACATTGTTCCTTTTGTTTTGGGTCACGTGACTTCCACATTTCTTGGGCCTGCTAGAGGCTGTGGACGCCCAGGTTTGTAAATAGTAACCTAAAGGCGCATTTTGGCACTGGTCTGGGGATATTCCCCATCTCTCCTCCCCTCTCCCCTTCTCAGATGGTGGTGGGCTTCGTTCTATGAAGAGGACTGTAATGTTACACTGACGTTTCAGGCTGAGCGCTGAAAACAATAGTCTTAGGAGTTACAAGTAAAATGAATTTGCTAACTACAATTAAAAGAGAAGAAGCAAACCCTCAAAACGTCAACCTCTTTAAAAGGGGGGGGGGATAAAATAAAAGCAAAAAAAATAAAAAAGAATAACCGTCTTATCTTGGTCTGTAAGATATCTGTTTTACAAAATGACAGAATTCTTCATGTGTACTTCTGTGCTTAAAACATTTTTACAGACCTAAGTGCAGGAGACATTGCTGCATGTCAGTTAGGTTTTTTTCCTTCCTTTCTTTTCATACACCTGAGCACGGAAAAACTAATGCAAAATTGTATTTTCTTATCTAGTGAAAATCTGAAATGACTGCAAATTCCTAGTGAATGTACAGGTCGGCTTTCATGTCCCTCTTCTGGATTGCTTTAGAAGTGACGTGTTATTTCCTAGCCCATGTTTCATCTGTATAAAAGAACATCTGCACCAGTTCTTCTCCTCCCTCAGAAGAGCCAAACTTTGAGTTTTATGTCTGTTTGTCATTGATAAATTTCAATAAATCTTTTTATACAATTTTAAAAAAAAAAAGAATACAGGGGATCCCCTTGTTCCAAACCCCAAATAATCCCACATGTCCCTAGAAGGAGGTAGACTATGACCAGTCTCAGAAGACTGGGAGCCAACTCCCTCACCCCCTGGCAGCATTCCACAAGGTGTGTGGGTCCATCTCCCCCAACTTTCCAAAGGGGTTTCTCCACCTTTCTTTACTTTTCGCTTTAACTCTTCCGCATGGCCTATCTTTCACCATCTATGTCTCCTTTGCATTACCTTAATAAATCTTTCTCACTTGTTTTCCTAAATTACCACTGTGTAAATATCTGTTCACTTCTTTACAGTCACCTCAACTCACCCCCTCAAGGGAAATATTAGCTAGTAGTGAAGAGATGAAAAGAACTCTAGGTTTAACACATTTCACACCTTGGCTGCACTTTCTCCAAGACATCTATTTTTCTTTTGGAAGTCCATTGGAGATTCAGCATTCTACGATCCACTTCCTAAACATCATGCCTCCGGAAACTCCATCAACTTTGATAAATGTTGATATTTGTAGAGGGGCTTCAGGCTTTTTGTTCATAGGGTCCCTATGAGTTGTGCTCGACTTGAAGGCAAACAACAACGCATCTATAAAGCAAAATCCACATGACGAATTGACTCGATAACCAATTGCTCTATAAATTTTTACTTGAAGTGCAGCTGGACAACAAGGGTCCTTCTCCCCAGTCACTGCTTCAGCGAAGTACACAGAGACAGAGGTGGAAAATCAAAATTCTTTTTATTGGCAGATCTGGAAGGCAGTGAAAGTGCTCTTCAAGACTGTCTTATCTTCCCTCCAGCAGATGGAGCTTGTATACCCTTTCCACACACTAATATATCATTACCTTCTTTCATAGTTTGACAGCCCTCCTTCTGGGGAGTGAAATTCACATCCCACTAAGTCACAGTGTCTCACATCCTGATATGTGACTGCCCTTTACCCTTTCAAACAATGTCAATGGTGTAATTGAAAATATTTGCTTAAAGTTATATTCTATCCTTATAAGCTATTGTATTGGATGGGCCTATGAGGCAAACAGAGAATACTAGCAAAGGGTATTATAATTGCAAATCACACACTTTATTAGGGGGCCATGAGGTCAAAAACCCATTTATAATTTAACATAAAAGATAAGGCATTAAAGGCAGTTGAAACCTCAACCTTAATCTAGCCTGGCAAATATTTATTTGTAGCCAATATCACTAGCCTTAAACAATTAGGCCTGGCATCTAATTATTCTTAACCTATATGCAAACAAGCAGAAAGCTCACCACAAGGACTGTTCTTGTTAAATCCAGCTGGGGGTGCTGCAGAGAGCAGAGAGACATCAAACCACGTGGTGGTCTGGTCCTCTTTGGAAGCCTTTGGATTGCAGTCCTGCAGACTACGATGCTTGGTAGAAGTCCTTTTATGATAGTGATTGGTGTATGCATTTGAATATTAGTCTTTCTTGAATGAATATGGATAGTATCCTGTCACTCACAGCCTTGTACGTCAGCATAAGTCCTACAATGTTAGTTTTTACTATAAATACAATAGCCTTCTTTTTAAATTTATCATTCCTGGCATAATAAATCATATGATTGACTGATTTTAAGTAGCCAGTGCTAGTCCATCTCAGCTCTCTAAAGGCTAGTATGTCAATCTTTATGAGTTTCCATTTCATGCCCACTTTTCCTAGATTCAAAATGCATTCCACGTTCCAATTTTTAATGGGTATTTGAAGCTTTTGTCAAAACATAACAAGGGTACACTGCATAGTTTAAAATCAGGAAACATATGTATCAGGGCTATATCCTTTCTCCAAACCCATTCAACCTGTATACCAAGCAAATCAAGAACTGAACACTTTGAAGAAGAATGTGGCATCAGTACTGGAGGGAGACTTATAAACAATTTGTCTATGCAGGTGGCAGAATTTTGTTTGCAGAAAATGAATAGAAATTGAAGCATTTACTGTAGGAGATCAAAGATGGTAGCTTTCAAAATAGGTTACATCCCAACTACAGGAAAACAGAATCTTCACCACTAGATCAATGGGCGATATTATGACAGATGGAGAAAATACTTAAGTTGTAAAAAAAATTTCATTTTCCTTGGATCCACAGTTAACATTTATGGTAGAAACTTGTCAAGAAGAGTTAAAAGAAGAGTTTCTCTGGGGAAATCTGCTGTCAGGGACCTCTCCAAAATGCTAAAAAATAAGGATGTCAGTTTAAAGACTAAAATGAGCCTGAACCAATTTATGGTCTTTTTAGTTGTTTCCCATGCATCTCAATGTTGGACAATGAATAAGGATGACAAATGAAGAACTGATGTTTTTGAATTGTGGTATTGGAGAAGAATACTGAATATCCTATGAATTTCCAAAAGAACAAGCAGATCTGTCTTGGAGGAAATGTGACCAGGGTGATCCTCAGAGACCAAGATTTTGAAACTTCATTTCACATAATTTGGACATGTTGTCAAGAACGTCCAGTTCTTACAAAAGAACATCATACTGGGAATGGTTTCTAGAAATCTATCCTAACAAGATAAATTGACACAGGAAAATGAACGTAACTCACCACATTAGCAAAGTAAATAAGGAGAAACATATGATCTTAGCAATTGATGCAGAAAAGGCATTTCATGAAATATGACACCCCTTCCTGAATAACACACTCAATAAAATTGGAATAGAAGGGAATTTCCTCAACACAGTGAAAAGCATATATGCAAAACCAAGAGCCAACATCATTCTTGATGAAGAAAGACTAAAAGCATTTTGCTCGTGAACAGGGACCAGACAAGGATGTCCACTGACATACTTGAGATATTGGGAGTGAACCTAACTAGAGATACAAAAGACTGCTATTCAATATTATATTGGAAGTGCTTGCTAGGGCAATACGACAAGAGAAGGGAATAAAAGGCATCCAGATCGGCAAAGAGATGGTTAAACTATATACAGATGATATGATAGTGTACACAGAAAACTCAACAACAACAACAAAATCTGTTAGAGTTAGTAGGTCAGTTTAGTAAAGTGGCAGAATATAAGATCAATATCCAAAAATCAGTGGGATTTCTCTACAGTAACAAAGAGAACTCAGAGAAGGAAACCAAAAAAGAAATACCATTTACAATATCCAACCAAAAATTGAGATACTTGGGAGTAAACCTAACTAGAGATACAAAAGACTTAGACAAAGAAAACTACAGAATATTTCTGCAAGACATAATAAAAGACCTAAAGAAATGGAAAAATGTGCCCTGTTCATGGATAGGAAGACTCAGGATAGGGAAAATGACAATCCTACAAAAAGCAATCTGTATGTTCAATGCAATCCCAATACAGATACCAAATTCATTTTTCTAGGAGATTGAAAACAATATTGTCAGGTTTATTTAGAGAGTGTATTTATTTAGCTTTTGTTGTTATGTGCTGTAGAGTCTCCTGCAACACATAGCAAGCCTATGTACAACAGCCCTAAACCCTGCTCTATCCCTTGCTAATCTTATTGTCTCCAATATGCCTACCCCGTTACCCCAGTGATTGAAGCAATCTATCACACCAAAGGTCTTCCTCTGCCTGCGCTGTCTCTCCACCCTCCCAAGCATGATGACCCTCTCCAAGAACTGATCCCACCTTGTAACATGTCAAAGTATGCCAGACAAAACTTCAGAATCTTTGCCTCAAAGGAGTAGCCTCGCTTCACCCTCTCCAGGACAAACCTGTTTGTTCTCCTAGCAATCCATGGTATATTCAATACTCTTTTCCAGCACCAAAGTTCAAAGGCATCAACTCTCCTATCATCCCTAGTCATTGTACAGCTCTCTGATGCATAGAAAGTAATTGCAAAGATCATAGTCTTTAGCAGGAGCACCTTAGTCTCCAGACTGACATCATTACTCTTCAGTACTTTGGAGGAGTCTCTTGACAGCAGACTTTTCTAATGCAATTCATCCTTTAATTTCCTGGCTTCTGGTACCGAGAGTGTAGAGCCAAGCAAACTGAAGCTGTCAACAATCTCAAACTCTTCATCATGATGCTGCCAATCTGCCCAGTGGTAAGAATCTTTGTTTTCTTGATGTTGAGCCTCAATCCACATATTTTTTTTTTTCATTTCCAGTCATTGATTGTTGCACTTTTCTCCCTGCCCACCCCTCCCTCAAGTTTGCTCTTCTCTTTGAAAAGTAAAAGAAAAATTCTTTCATTGTTATACAATCCCTCCCCCATGTCTACTCCACTATGCAGTCTTCTTTCTAGACTCCTTTTATGACAATAGCTAATCACATATCCCTTTTAAAGAGTTTCCTCCCTCATCTGTTTCAACATTAGTTATCCTATCTTTCTCAGTCTCCCCCCAACCTCAATGTCAGTCCTATTTTACAACAGTGGCACTATGCAGTATTTGTCCTTTTGTGACTGAGATATTTCACTCAGTATAATGTCCTCCAAGGTCATCCATTTTGAATAATATTTCATGAGTTCTTTGTTTTTCAATGCAGCATAGTATTTCATTGTGTACCAGAGCTTCTCTATCCATTCGTTTGTTGATGGGCACTTGGGTTGTTTCCAACTCTTTGCTATTGTGAACAAAGCCACGATAAACATATGTGTGCATATATCTGCTTAAGTGGTAGTTATGGTTTCTTTGGGGTATATTCCCAGTAGTGGAATTGTTGGGTCAAATGATATTTCTATTTGCAACTTTTTGAGAAAGTGTCATACTACTGCCTTCCATAGTGGTTGCACCATTTTACACTCCCACCAACGGTGAATAAGGGTTCCAGTTTCTCCACAAACTCACCAGCAGTTGTTGTTTGCTGTTCTCTTAAATTTTGCAAATTCTGACTGGGGTGAGCTGTTTTGGAGCCTCAATCCATATTGAAGGTTGCAGTCCTTGGCCTTCTGCACCAGGTGCTTCAGATCCTCCTCAGTGTCAGTAAGCAGGGTTGTGTCATCTGCATAACACAGATTGTTAATGAGTCTATAACCAATCCTGATGCCACACTTCTCCCCATGCAGCCCAGCCTCCTGGATGATCTGTTCTGCACACAGGTTGAAAAGGTATGGAGATAGGACACATCCCTGGCATACACCCTTCCCAATTTTGAACCATGCAGTGTTTCCTTTTTCTGTTCTGATGACTGCCTCCTGGTCCAAGTATAGGCTTCGCATAAGTACAATCAAGTATTCTAGGATTCCCATTCTTCTTAGAGTTAGCCACAGTTTGTTGTGATCCACACAGTCAAATGTCTTTGCATAGTCAATGAAACATGGATCTACATATTTCTGATACTCTCTGCTTTCAGGCAAGATCGATCTGACACTAGCTTTAATATTCCAAGTGCCAATGCCTCTTCTAAATTCAGTCTGCACTTCAGGAAGTTCTCTGTTGATATCCTGTTCCAGTTGTTTTTGGAGAATCATCTTCAGAATCTTGCTTGCGTGTGATATCAATGATCCTATTCAATAATTTCCACACTTCGTCAGATCACCTTTCTTTGGAATGGGAACAAATAAAGATCTCTTTCAGTCAGTTGGCCAGGCAGTTGTCCTCCAGATTTCTTGGCACAACTTGGTGAGCACATCCAGGGCAGAGTCTGTTTTTAAATTTGTCAATCAGTATGCCATCAATTCCTGGGGCCTTGCTTTTTGCCAATTTTTTTCAGAGGAGCTTGAACTTCTTCCTTCATCACCACAGGGTCTTGCTCATATATTGTTTCATGAAATTCTTCTGTGTCCACCTTTTTTTTTTACATTTCATGGTAATATTTTACTTTGTCTTCTCGCACTGCCCTCTGGAATTTTCTGTTCAGCTCTTTAATATCTTGATTTCTTCTCTTTTCTTTGGCTTCTTAGTGCTCCGGTGCAATAGTTGAGTTTCTTCTGACATCCATCTTGGTTTTTTTCTTCCTCCTCTATCTTTGCAATGGCCTTTTGCATTCTTCCTGGATGATATTCTTGATATCCTCCCACAGCTCATCCTGTCTTCGCTCATTAATATCCAAGGCCTCAAACCTGTTCCTGAGATGGTTTTGAAATTCAGGTGGGATAAACTCAAAGTCATATTTTGGTTCGCATGGATTCAGTTTCATTTTCCTCAGCTTCAGCTTGAACTTGCATATGAATAGTTGGTGGTCTGTTCAACAATCAGCACCTGGCCTAGTTTTCACAGCTGATATTGAGCTTCTCCAGCAATTCTTTCCACAGACATAATCAATCTGATTCCTATGAATACCATTAGGTGAAATCCATGTGTATAGCCTGTGTTTATGTTTCTTATAAAATTACCTCAAATGAGCAAAACACTTCTGAGAACACTTCCTGATCTCAAAACCTATTACACAGTGGTAGTAACCAAAACAGTACAGTACTGGTGCAATGATAGGTACATAGAAGAACAGAGGAACAGAATTGAGAACCTAGAAGTAGACCCAGCTATCTCTCTATGGTCAACTGATAATCAGCGAGGAAATAAAAACTGTCACATAGGGAAAGAACAACCTCTTCAACAAATGGTGCTGGAAAATTGAATTGCAACCTTCAGAAAGTGGAAATAGGATCCACATCTCACACCATACACAAAAATCACCTCAAGGTAGATCAGAGAGCTGGGAGTGAAGCCCTAACCCTAACCCTAACCCTAACCCTAACCCTAGTCTACAGTATAAAGAGACTGGCAAAGACAAACAGAAATGCACAATTAGAACAGAATAAAATTGATTAATGAGACCTTCTAAAGATTAAATCCTTGTGTTCATCAAAAACTTTTCCAAAAGGGTGAAAATAAAACCTACCAAATGGGAAAAAAATTGGTCAATACCATCTCAGACAAGAGTCTCATAATGAAAGTTTATGGGATACTCCTGGGCCTCCACAAGAAAAATCTGATAACCCAATTACAAAATAGGCAAAAGAAACGGAAAGGATTTTCACAAAGGAAGATATTAGAATGGCCAACAGACACATGAAGAAATGCTCCAAATCACTGGCAATAAGAGAAATGCAAATCAAAATCACAGTGAGCTCTTTGGGGTATATTCCCAGTAGTGGAATTGCTGGGTCAAATGGTATCTCTACTTGCAACTTTTTGAGAAAGCGCCACACCACTTTCCACAATGGTTGCACCATTTAACACTCCCAC
>NW_006399769.1:25692178-25696267 GCF_000299155.1 Elephantulus edwardii
AAAGACTGCATAGTGGAGTGGACCTGGGGGGAGGGATTGTAAAACAATGAAAGAATTTTTCTTTTACTTTTCAAAAAGAAGAGTGAACTGGGGGGGAGGGGTGGGCAGGGAGAAAAGTGCAACAATAAATGAATGGAAGTCCAAAATCTCTGTAAATTTTCATTAAAATTAATAATAAAAAAAGAAAAATAATTAGGAGGACTTGAAAGAACTGACTGAAGGATACTTATGTGTACTGTACTTATGATCTTAATATGTTATGCTTTTTAAAAAAGTAAAACATACTGGTTGATATTTGTAACTATCTGGAGCGTTAGAATTTTTGGCACCATATGTAAAAATAAAGTACAGGAAAACATGGGGGTGGCTAAAACCACCCCACAATGAGATCACATCTCACACCAGTAGATCTGGCTAATTTTAACAGGAAAGCAAGTAATAAATGTTGGGGGAAATGTGGTGAGATAGGAATTCTTTTACATTGTTGGTGGGATTGTACAATGGTATAACCACTCTGGATGGCAGTTTGACACTTCTTCGAAAAGCTGAACACAGACATTTCAGCTATTTCATTGCTTGGCATATACTGCCCCCCCCCCAAAAAATGAGAACTGAGGCTCAAATGGAAACTTTTACATCAATGTTCGTAGCAGTGTTATCCACCATCGCCAGAACGTGGAAACAGCCCAGATGTCCAACCACAAATGAATTGATTGAGAAGCTGTGGTATACTCATACAATGGAATACTGTGCAACACGCAGGAGCAATGGTTTTGTAAGTTACTCTCTAACTTGGGAGGCACTGGAGAGCATTATGCTGAGTGAACTAACTCAGTCCCACGAGGAAAATACTTTATAAAACCATTGTTGTAGAATGAGTATGAGGATCCACGGTAGGGGAAGAGTGTGGAAATAGAGGAATAAGGAGGGGGGAGGATGTTAACCATAGGGTTGCACAATCCAATGCATGGGTGGGGTGAGGAAATGGGGAGAATCTTTTGTGAAAAACAATATATTCAAGCTTTGTAAGTAAATCAAAGTAAAAGTAAAAAAAAAAAAAAAAAAAAAGACTACCAGAAAGGAAAAAAAGGTTATAGAAACTTTACAGTGAGGAAAACTACATTTGTGTAACCTGCTCTACAGATCTCTTGGATCATGTGCTCTATTCACTTTCCCCCCCACCTTTGTACCCACTAAAATAAAATAAAATAGCAAGCATTTTAGGAACTAGTGTCATTAAAGAATTTCTGAGAATCCTAGGATTATCTCAGACTGTGGCAATACACAGAGAATGGTCCTTGGCTCAAACACCAGTAGATTTGGGAAACTTGTATACTTAAATCATGTATTACTTTCTTCAGTGTTTTGAAACTACTTCATAAGAAGCCATTTAATATACGGTTATAAAAGTCACTTCAGATATAAAATTCTCATAAAATAAATGAGAGTTTCAAAGCAGGGCTTGGATATACAGAACTGTATTATCTAAAACTCTTTTTATGTGGCATATACCACATGACAGATGAATGTCTTCTTATCTGAAAACAAATAAATACATACAGAATCACAGCTTAACTGTCACTCACTGTTTTAACAAAGAACAGAACCAACTCAGGTCTTCCAAGGTAGATAGCAAATCTTATTTTTAAAGAAATAACTGCAGGTAAAGAAAATGGTCAAATTATCTCACAACTATAAGCTAATTTTCTTAAATTATTAACTGAGCTGGTAAGAGCCCATTTGTCAAACTTATGGCATGAAAAACACTTATAAACAGATAAGTCAGAGCCTGATTAAGATGCCATTGATAAGTGTTCATCATAGATCATATAGTGCCAAGAGGAGCTCTTGCTTTAATACCTTGCAAACTGCAGGAACAGATGCTGTTCCTGGCTCAAGAGAGTCATCAAAGATACATAAATACATAAAGTGTCAGAGATACAAGTGTGTTTAGGAGCCTTGAGGTAGCAAAGGGAGAATGGGTCTTCAAAGAGTGTTTTACCGAGAGGAGACACAAGAGAAATCTGAGTTTATGCCATCCATAAACTGTGCAAGAAGCCAGAGACCTTGGCATCATTAGCAACAACTCTGCATAGATCCTTCCCTTGTGGAGAATATTTACTGATTAATTTACAGTCATTATTCCCGATGCTTCCAATTAGAATTACATGGAAAAATCATAGCTGTCAATATTAACATTCTATGGAGGCTCACCTTCCTAAAGTCATGACTATAGCCCCAGAAAAAGAAAGTATCCCTGCGCAGGGCAACTTAAAAATAAATTGCCATCTGCCACCAGCATGAAAAGCTCTTCAGCTGCTGGACAAAGACAATATTCCAAGGCTATCATTGTACGCCTCCTGCTGCAAAGAACTAAAAGTGCTCCTGGAGCTGTAGGGTTCATAGCTATTAAAACAAATGACAAATATTTTCTATTCCAATTAGGGCTTAGTCAATTCATCTTTTGTCTTCTCAATATCAACAAATGCAAATATCTTTAAAATAAAATGATCTCAAACTGTTATCATCCCAGCTAAAATAAATTGTCCATCCAATCCTTGGTTAAGATTAGAATAAACTAATCTAGCAAACTCACAGATATGCAAAATCATGACAAGTAGAAAATCAAAGTTGTTCAATATTGTTGTTGTTGTTGTTGTTGTTATGTGCCGTCGAGTCGCCTGCGACTCATAGCGACCCTATGTACAACAGCCCTAAACTCTGCTCTGTCCTGTGCCAATCGCACTGTCTCTGACACTCCCATCCCAATTATCCCAGTTACTGAATCAATCCACCTCATAGAGGGCCTTCCTCTCCTGTGCTGTCCCTCCACCGTCCCAAACATGATGTCCCTCTCTAAGGACCGGTTTCTCCTCACAACATGTCCAAAGTAAGTTAGACGGAGCCTCAGAATCCTTGCCTCCAAGGAGCCACACGGTTTAACCCTTTCCAGGACAAATCTGTTTTCCTAGCAGTCCATGGTATTCTCAATACTCTTCTCCAGCACCACAGCTCAAAGGCATCAATTCTCCTTCTATCCTCCTTGGTCATTGTCCAACTCTCTGATGCATAACAAGTGATTGCAAAGACCATGGCCTGTATCAGACGCACCTTAGTCTCCAGAGAGATACCATTGCTCTTCAGCACTTTGGAGAGGTCCCTAACAGCAGACTTTCCCAATGAAATATGTCTTTTAATTTCCTGGCTGCTGGTGCCAAGACTGTTGACTATGGAGCCAAGCAAACTAAAGCTGTGTACAATCTCAATCTCTTCACCATCCATCCTGATGCTGCCAATTGGTCCAGTGGTGAGAATCTTTGTCTTCTTGACATTGAGCCTCAATCCATATTGTAGGCTGCAGTCCTTGACACTCTGCAGCAGGCGCTTCAGGTCCTCCTCAGTTTCAGCAAGCAGGGTTGTGTCTTCCGCAATAAAGACAAATTAGATCTTAGAGAAGGAGTTTCATTCAGGAGGAGAAAGATGGAGAATGCTTCAATTGCAAGACCTACAGCCTCTAAAAATCAAACAGAAAAGGGATTTTCTTCCTTTGGGCAAGGACGAGTAAGCAAAGGTCTACAGAAACTTTTAAGGAGAAGCTCAGTAAGCAAGGAGCAGTGAGCTCTGACAGGAAAAAGGTTTCATTGTGATTTGTTGACTCTCAGGGGAATCTCATAAAGTAAAACATTCTATTTATTTGTGGCCAGGCTTAGATACAAGCAGAGTTCAGAGAAACAGAGAAATTTAGTTAAAATTTGCTCGAGACAAAGCCTCTTCCTCTTATTGCCATGCAGTATCTCATAACCAACCCGCCATCAGGTTTCCAAAACTGCAAATCACATGGGTGGAGATTGGCCAGGGTTCTTTCACTGGTGGATTCAAACCACCAGAGGAGCTCAGGCATTTGCTTAAACATGCAACTCTCTACAGACTATGCCTCCAGAACTCCTCCCAAAGGGTAATAAATGAGTAGTTGTCATTTAGTCAGATACAACAAACAAAAACCAAGGATTAAAAAAATTGAGAGGATGAAATCAAACATTATACTTTTAATTGATTGCATTTTCTTTTTTTTTTTTTTTTAGCCGAATT
>NW_006399769.1:25696698-25719125 GCF_000299155.1 Elephantulus edwardii
TTTTTTATTATTAATTTTAATGAACGTTTACAGAGACTTGGGATTCCCATTCATTCACTGATGCACTTTTCTCCCTGTCTATCCCTCCCCCCAATTCACTCTTCTTTTTGAAAAGTAAAAGAAAAATTCTTTCATTGTTATACAGTCTCTCTCCCCATGTCCACTCCACTATGCAGCCTTCATTCTGGGCTCCTGTCATGACAGTACTTAATCATATACCTCCTTTAAATGGTTCTCTCTATCATCTGTTTAAATTCAGTATACACAATTTATCACATCTTTCTCTATCTCTCCCCACTCCATTTTACAACAGTGACACTATGCAGTATTTGCAGTATTTGTCCTTTTGTGACTGGGATATTTCACTTAGCATGATGTCCACCAGGGTCACCCATTTTGAATAATATTTGATGAGTTCCTTGTTTTTCAATGCAGCATAGTATTCCATTGTGTGAATATACCACAGCTTCTCTATACATTCGTTTGTTGATGGACACTTGGGGTTGTTTCCAACTCTTTGCTATTGGGAACAAAGCTGCAATAAACATCGGTGTGCATATATCTGTTTGGGGTGGCAGTTATGGTTTCTTTATATAATAGTGGAATTGCTAGGTCAAATGGTATTTCTATTTGCAACTTTTTGAGAAAGCGCCATACAACATTCCATGGTGGTTGCACCATTTTACACTCCCACCAACAGTGAATAGGGGTTCCAGTTTCTCCACAACCTCACCAGCATTTGTTGTTTGCTGTTCTGTTAAATTTTGCTATTCTTACTGGGGCGAGATTATATCTCATAGTTGGGTTTATGTGGTGTTTTTTTTTTAATTTTATTGAACATTTACAGAGATTTTGGATTTCCATTCATTCATTGTTGCACTATTTTCTCTAACTCCCCCCAGTTCGTTCCTCTCTTTTCCCCCCTTGAAAGTCTGTTTTAATTGTCCCATTGCCACCATGCTTGTCAAAACCAGTTCTGATTAATCTTTTTTGTCAGTGTGTCCTTTGCCATTCCCTACCACTCCTCCCTGAGAGAGATTTCACCCTGATTCATAAGGAAAAGGGGGGGGGGGTAAAAAAAAATAAGGAAAAGGGGATGGCGTATTCTCTTAGCTACTTCCTGCTGAAAAGAGATACTGTAGGTTTCAGGGTGACTCATAGTTGCTTTGATAACTTAGTATTTTTAAAAGCTATTGAGCTCTGGTAGTCTAGTGGTAAGAAGTTGCACTGTGATCTGAAGGCTTGCAGTTCGGATTCATCAGCTGTTCAACAAGAGAAAGATGGAGAATCATGTCCCATGAGATTTACTGCCTCTGAAAACCCGCTGGAGGGTCAGCTATATGTCGGTTTTGACTCAACGGTACACAACACTGAGCTGCATAATGTTCCGATAATTTGGTCCTTCCTTAGATTGTTCAGAAAATGCAGTAGCCATGGCAACTGAAACAACTGATAGCTAAAAAAAGGCTGTGTGAATGTGCATGGTGTGTGGAAAGAACTATCCATGAGTTCTTGGACAATTAAGGGAAAAAAAACCAAGTAGGAGATACTTGATTTCTTGCCAAATAAAGTCTTGCCATGCGTTATTTCATGTGACAATAAAAACTATGAAGAGATATTTGCCCCTGAGCTAGTGAAGTATGGTATATCAATTTAAAAAAGAATATCGTCAGGGTTAGATATTGTAAATATACACCATTTATTAGGTTAAATAAGACTGATGTTGTTGTGCACCACTGAATTGGAATCGATTCATAGATGACCCTCCCCACCACCATGGCAGGTTTTCAGAGGCAGTTCATCACATGGGAGAAAATTGCCTATTTTTCTCCTGCAGAACAGCTGGTAAACACCAACCACGTGCCTTTGGGATTTCAGCTTATCTTTTCCCACCAGACCACCAGAATTCCTTAAATAAGACTGATGTTGCTGTTTTTGTTAGATGCCATTGAGTCAAGTACCCCCCCATAGTGACCCTATCAGTCTTAAATAAGACTGATGTTGTTGTTGTTGTTGTTGTTGTTATGTGCTGTTGAATCACCTGTGACTCATAGTAACCTTATGTACAACAGCCTTGCTCTATCCCTTGCTAATATTATTGTCTCTGACACACCATCCCCATTACCTCAGAAACTGAATCAATGCATCTCATTGAGGGTCTTCCTCTCCTGCACTGTCCCTCCATCCTCCCAAGGATGAGATCCCTCTCCAAGGACTGATCTCACCTTACAATGTGCCCTAAGTATGTCAGACAGAGCTTCAGAATCCTCACCTCCAAGGAGCAGCCTGGCTTCACCCTCTCCAGGATGAACCTGTTTGTTCTCCTAGCAGACCATGATATATTTGTCATATATTTTTGGTGCTACTCCAGCACCAAAGCTCAAAGGCATCAACTCTCCTTTATCATCCCTAGTCATTGTCCAGCTTTCTGATTCATAGCAAGTAACTGCAAAGGCCATGGCCTGTATCAGGCGCCTTTTAGTCTCCAGAACAACATTGGTGCTCTTCAGTACTTTGGAGAGGTTTCTGACAGCAGACTTTCACAATGCAATTCGTCTCTTGATTTTCTGACTGCTGGTAACAAGAGTGTTCACTGTAGAGCCAAGCGAACTGAAGCTGTGAATAATCTTAATCTCTTCATCATCCATCATGATGCTGCCAAACGTCCCAGTGGTGAGAATCTTTGTTTTCTTTTTTTAATTTTATTTTAATGAATGTTTACATAGATTTTTAATTTCCATTCATTCATTGTTGCATTTTTCTCCCTGCCCACCCCTCCGCCAGAGTTCACTCTTCTCTTGAAAGGTAAAAGAAAAATTCTTTCTTTGGTTTGAATCCCCTCCCCCCACCCCGAGTACACTCCACTGTGCAATCTTCATTCTGGACTCTTGTCATAACCATAATACCCATACTGCATTGAAACAGATGAGGGAGAGAACAGTTTAAAAGAAAATCTTTGTTTTCTTGATGTTGAGCTTCAATCAGTATTGAAGGTTGCAGATCTTGACCTTCTGCATCAAGCGCTTCAGGTCCTCCTCAGTTTCAGCAAGCAGGGTTGTGTCATCTACATTATGCAGATTGTTGATGAGTCTACCACCAATCCTGATGCCACACTTCTCCTCATAGAGCCCAGCCTCCCAGATAATCTATTCTGCATATAGATTGAAAAGATATGGAGACAAGACACATCCTTGACACACACCCTTCGCAATTTTATACTATGCAATGTTTCCTTGCTCTGTTCTAACAACTGTCTCCTGGTCCAAGTATAGGTTTCACATAAGTACAATCAAGTGTTCTGAGATTCCCATTCTTCTCAGAGTCATCCACAGCTTGTTGTGATCCCCATAGTCAAACCCCTTTGCTAGTCAGTGAAACTCAGATAGACATTCCTCTGGTATTCTCTGCTTTCAGCCAAGATCCATTTGACATTAGCTATAATATGCCTAGTGCCACGGCCTCTTCTAAATCCAGCCTGCACTTTGGGCAGTTCTCTGTTGATGTGCTGTTCCAATAATTTTTGGATAATCTTCAGCAGAATCTTGCTTGCATGTAATATCAATGCTACTGTTTGATAATTTCCACACTCGGATCACCCTTCTTTGGAATGGGAACAAATATAGATCACTTCCAGTCAGTTTCTTTTGTTAATTAATAAAAACATATAGTCATACCCACCTGCCACCGATGAGTGAAAAAAAAGGGCCACTGATTAGAGAAAACCATCTTAAAAGTAATTTTTCCTTCTTAAAATATGGAGATGTTAATTGCAACATTAACAAAAGGGAGAAAATAATAAGAAAGACAATCAGAATTACCTCTTTCTCTTTAAAGGTTATTTTCACAGGACATAGCACCATATTCTGAATTCTCTGGAATCTTACACATTCTCTTTGTTTATATTTTGCTTTCAAGGACAGATTTTTTTAAAGCATAGTAAGATAACAACAGCTAAGAGTGTTCACAGAAATCTTTCTATTGCACAGAGAAGCAAAATTGAGAGTCAAAGGAATGTTTCCAGTGCTGGTCACATTTTATTATTTGGACTCATCCTATGGCACAGAAAACTCTCTCTTCTCCAAAACCCAACAGACAGAGGAGATCTCTTCTTCTCAAACTTCCTTCATTAAGGATTAAGCTTCCACTTTCATAAAAAAGCAGGGGATGAAGTTTTTCTTGCAGGGGTTAAAAGCAAAAATTATGCCTGTAAGGATTCATTTTACTGGTAGAAATATAAGAAGAAATTAATAAAGGATGACTAACAATGAAAGCACATAACAACAACAAGAACAACAATGTAATAAAGAACATATGTTATTCTTCCAAAACAACAATTGCTGGCAAGGATTTGCAGAGACTAGAACTCTCATATACTGGGACTGTACAATGATGCAACCACTGTGGAAAATTGTATGATGTTTCCTTAAAAAGTGGGAAATACAAATACCATTTGTATACATGAGTATATTCCACTGTATCTACCAGTTTGAATATCCATTCATCTGTCAATGGACACATAGGCTCCCCAATAAGAGAGACTGGAGAGTATTATACTAAGTGAATTTGTTCAGTCCCATAAAGACAAATACTGTATAAGACCATTATTGTAGAAATAGAAAGATAACTAGTGAAATGTGTATGAGGATACAAGGAGTGGGGAACAGAAGGGTTAGAATGGCAGAGGGCAGTGTTAATCATAGGGTAGCACAATTTGATGGGTAGAGGAAGGGATGAGTAAAGATTAGGTGTGGAAAACAGTGTATACAAATTTTCTAAGTAAACCAGTATAAAATAAAAATTTTCTTTAAAAAAAAAACCCCAAAGGGAACATACTAAAGAAAAATCAGAAGATGGAAGGGAAATAAAGAAAACATTAGAATCATGTGGGATAACATAAAAATGAACAATATACTTATGATCAGAATTCCAGAACATAAGGGCGGGGGGTGTCAGGGAAGGCACTGAAAAAAATGGTGGGAGAGATACTAAAAGAAAACCTCCAAAGTATCATGAAGAAGGAAGAAATTCACATTCAAGAAGCTCAGCAAACTTCAAACAGACTAGACTCCAACATATAAACATTGAGACATATCATAGTCAAATTTTCCAAAATCAAAGATAAGGATAGAATACTCTCATGGAGTTGCTAGCTAGTGGATTTGAACTGCCAGAGAGGTAAGACCTTTTACTTAAAAGTGCAACTCTCTACAGACTATGCTGCCAGAGCGCCAGAACTTGGTATTATAAAATTCCAGTATGGTTGATGATTGTAGGTCTTTTCTCATTCTCTGGGAAGAGTCTTGGTGGGCTTTTCTAGTCTTTGGCTTAGTTAACAGCCAATTGCTTTAACATTTGTATCTCCCAGGGACTCCTACTCAATACATTTAAGTATTAATATTCTGATATTTAGAACAGAGGTCAATGATTGACGTGCAGACCAGAAAACGTGCTTGATCATATGTTCATCTCTATCTTGGGCTCTCAAATTAGACTCACTACGTACTGGTCTATACTTTTCTGTACAAAGGTAACTCGTGATTCCTGTGATACTGAACACTGTGACACTGAGGTGTCAAATATGATAATGGTTACCCATGGTCAACAGTGTTTGGTAGAGCTCCCCGGTTAAAACAAGCTTGGAAACAGGAGTGACACCCACTTCCAATATAGCTTGCCTCCGGAAACTGTGAACATGGAGAAACGATGAAAGTTATACAAGCATTCTTGTCTTTTGTTCCTAAGGTTGCTATGAGTCATCTGTGACTCAATGGCACTTAACAACAAAAACATGGGGTCCTTACAGCCTAAGACACCAAATGCTTCAGTATTTACAACACCTTGGTTCACTTAGCAGGGGCAAAAAGGTTAGAAGTAATGTTTAAACTCTAATACCTCTGCAAATTAGAAGTTCTTCTCTGTCTGCAAAACAAGTTGTTCCCTTGAAAGCAAAGCACATCTGCTCAACCCCTCTGTCTTTGTGCTTCAATTAATTATGCACTTCTAGTTTCTCTTCCAATAACATTTATTTGTTTGTTTTCTTATTGTTTGGGAAAGAAATCCAATGAGATACTCTACCAATGAGCTATTTTACTGGCAAATTTCTTTAACAAGTGCATTCACTAAAGAATTTTCTACACTATTTAATAAGAGGTTCCATATAAGTTTAATTAAGTGTTCTGGAATTCCCCTTCTTCCCAATGTTAATCATAGTTTGTTATGATCCACACAGCCAACTGCCTTTTCATAGTCAATAAAACACAAAGAAACATTCTTCTGGTATTCTCTGCTTTCATCCAGGATCCGTCTGACATCAGCAGTGATATTCCTGGTGCTATGACCTCTTCTAAACCCATTTAGAACTTCTGGCAGTTCTCACTCAATATACTGTTTTAGCCATTTTGTATGACTTTTAACAATATTTTGCTTGCATGTGATATTAATGATATTGTTCAATAATTTCCACATCTGTTGGATCACTTTTCTTGGGAATAGGAACAAATAATGAACTCTTCCAAGCAGCTTTCCTCCAAATTTCTGGCATAGACTGGTGAGCATGTCCAGGATTACATCTATAAATTGAAACATGTCAATTGGTATCCTGTTGATTCCTGAGGTCTTCTTTTTTATCTTCAATGCCTTCAATGCAGCTTGAATTTCTTCAGTCATTACCCTTGGCACATGTTCATATGTTTTGTTGTGTCGTCTAGTCACATGCAACTCATAGCGATCCTATGTACAATAGCTCTGAATCCTGTCCTTCTGTGAGCCAATCTCACCATCTCTCAAAAACCTACCTAATTACCCCACAATTGTGTCCATCCATCTCATCTGGAGTCTTCCTCTCCTATGCTGTCCCTCCACTTTTCCAAGCTTGATGTCCTTCTCCAAGGACTGGTCCCTCCTAGCCAAGTGCCCAAAGTATGTGTGACGGAGCTTCAAATTCCTTGCCTTCAAGGTTTGACCCTCTCCAGCACATTTCTTTTGTTCTCTTGGAAGTCTATGTTCAATACTGTTCTCCAGAACCACAACTCAAAGGCATCAATTTTTCTTCTATCATCCTTATTTATTGTCCAGTTCTCTGATAAACAGCAAGTAATTGTGAAGACCATGGCTTGGATCAGGTGCACTTTAGTCTTCAGACTGACATCATTGCTCCTCAGTATTCTGGAGAACTCCCTGACAGCAGACTTTCCCAATAAAATTTGTCTTTTGGTTTCCTGGATATTGATACCAAGAGTGTTTTTCATATAGTACTTCCTAAAAATTTTCAGTGTCAACCAATTCTTTGAACAGAGCAAGTGAACACTACATAGTTTAAAATCAGGAAAGATGTGTGCCAGGTTTGCATCTTTTCTCTATACCTATTCAGATTGTATGCTGAGCTAATTATTTGAGAAGCTGGACTGTATGAAGAAGAATATGGCATCAGGATTGGAGTAGGACTCATCAACAATCCTCATTAGGCAGATGATGCAACTTTGTGTGCCAAAAGTCCAGAGGACTTAGAACTATTGCTGCAGAATTATCACAGAATATAGCCTTCAATACGAATTGAATCTCAACATCAAGAAGACAAAAATCCTCACCACTGAACCAATAAGCAGCATCATGTAGAGGGAGAAAGGATTGAAATTGTCAACGATTTCATTTTACTTGGATCCACAATCAGCAGCACCCTTAGTACCTACCAGTTGTCAAGAGATCAGAAAACATATATCATTGGACAAGTCTACTGTTAGGAACTCCCTCAAATTACTGAGGAACAATGATATCAATTTGAAGACTAAGGTGTGCCTGATTTAGGCTATGATTTTTTAGTTGGGTTTTGTTTTGTTTTGTTTTTTGAATCACTTGCTCTCCCTCTGAAAGATGAACAGTGAAATACGGATGACAGAAGAATTGATGCCTTTGAGTTGTGGTGTTGGAGAAGACTTTTTAAAATCCCCATGGAAGGGAGCTCTGGTGGCCTAGTGGCAAGAAGCTGCACTGTAGTCCCACATGTGCCTGGTTCGAATCCACCAGATGCTCTGCTGGAGAAGGAGGGACAATCTCCTCCTTTACCAGTCAGATCTGATTTGACGGTACAATGCACAAAAAAAATAATAAAATATAGGTTTTGTTTATCGTGATTCATGCTGCCACTACAACCAAGAAAGTGAAACTCCACTTAACAAGATGACCAGAAGCTTCTCGGCAGGGGCTGCAACACCCAGGACACCGTGCTGAGCAGGGATCGCGGCCTCTCCTTCCACCAGTTTCAGACTGATACCATTCAGCGTTCAGAATGGATCAGAGCTGTTAATCTTGTGGACCCCAGAAGCAAGAAGATTTGGATTCCCAGACCAGGTGCTTTATTGTGTTCCAGACATTTTCAAGAAAGTGACTTCGAGTCATATGGCATGAGAAGAAAACTGAAGAAAGGTGCTGTGCCTTCTGTTTCTCTGCATAAGGTTCCTCAGGTTGAGCACGTTAAAGGTAAAGCAAGACAGAAAATTCTAAGACAGCCAATTCCAAATCATCATGACGAGGTTCCTGCTGAGGATCATAACTATAGTTTAAGAAGACCCTTGATGACAAGTGTGGAGAAGCTGGCTGAAGTGTCCAAAAAAAGTCTGGTTTCTGTTGAAGACTGTAGGATGACAAAAAAGAGGAAAGGTTTACAATTAATTGATGCCCTTGTGGAAGAGAGGCTACTTTCTCCAGAAACAGAGGGTCTGCTCTGTGCAGAGTTCTCAGGTAGTCTCCTAATTCTTTGTTAATAGTTACAAAATAATTCCTTATTTTTCTGTATTTCTTTGCTATTTCCTATGAAAATATGCTCCTATAAATAAGAAGAATGAAAAGTAAAAGTGCAAATTATTTTCAATTTTACCATTTTCAAATTTAAAAGCTATGTTTAGTAAAACAATTTTTTTAAAAGATGCTGTTTACTAAAGGAAAAGAAATATATATTTTTAAAATACTCATGAACCAACACCCAGAGACAAAAGTGTATGTTTTACAAAATATTTTCACTTTTTATAATAGCACTTGCCCATACATCTACAAAATCTTTGTTAACAGTTAAAACTGCTAGGTAATTAATTACCCAAGTATTTTTACAATGAAATTTAGCTAGATAGTTGATTAAATCTCTCTGAACTTGGAAATTGCACGAGTCTTTAAATTAGTAAAAAAGTGTTCTGTAGATTCAATATAAAAATCTATTGAATCTATTGCTATTATTCTTTGTGAATCAGTACATTCAAAGGGGGGCAAAGTTAAGAATTGTCAGCTTATTTTTTCTTAAACACAGCAGAGATTTTTTTATTTTTAGGAAAGTTCTGTGATATTGTTAGGAAGTAGTAGATAACTAAAAGAAGAGAAGGTTTTGTTTTTAAGAGAATACATAACAACAACGAGGGTCACACTAAAAATTAGAGGTGGATCTTTTCATAGCTCATAGGTGAGATTGTGTAGTCTAAACAATACTTTATCCCTAGAAATACTTCTTGTATCTAATTTTCCTCTTTGCATAAAATGGCAACCAATGCAAAAAAAAAAAAAAATTTAAAAAAAAATCCCCATGAACTGACAGGAGAACAAATAGGTATGTCTAGTTAAGCTCCTTTATTATGCATATGTCATATTAATATATTAAAAGATAAGTAGTTGCTGGGAACAAAAGGATTTAGCTTCTGGTTTCCTTCATTTGCACTCCCAGGGCCCACTAAACTGGACTAAACAAATTTACTTGGTTCTCAGTTTCATCAATTGCGCATTTCCCCTTTCCTGCATCTGTTAATACTATCTTTCTGATAAGATGCAGACATCAGTTTGCTGTCCACATCAAAAGGTGAGCTTTCTTTTCCTCCATGTTAGCAGCAAATATTTATTGAATTTGACTTGTTAAATTTGAGCAAATTATTTGAACTTAGACAAGATTCAGTTTAAAATATGGCAAATCATATAGGGGTTGATCTGTTAGAGGGATGGGTAACCACCTCCACCCATGAGATTTACATCTAAACCTGCTGGTGGATCAGTTATGAGTCAGTTCTGACTTGACTGTCAAGGAATTGAGTTTATCAGCATTTCAGGAGCTCTGGTGGTGTATCTGGCTAAGCATTATACTGCAACCCAAAAGGTCTGCTTGAATCAACCAGCCACCCCCTTGTCAAAAAACAGAACAGTTTGCTTTCGTAAAGATTTAGAGCCCCAGAATCCCCATGGGACAGTTCTACTCTATTCTATTTTGTTGTTATGAGTCAGATTTACTTCACAGTTATAGGTTAACCAGTATGTTTGTGTTGGTTTGTTGGGTTTTTTTTGGGGGGGGGTTGTTAACGAACTCAAAGAAAACTCTAACTCACTGCTATCAGGTTGGAACTAACTCATAGGTGACCTTGTGTCACATTTATGAGGCTTTAAGGCACACAGTAGGTGATTGCCCATATTTCTCCAGGGGAACCTGTAGTGAATTTGAGCTACAGAGAAGCATGACCTTTGGGTTAGCAGCACAAAGCACAGTTTGCTATGCATTAGAAAGGAGCGTTTTCTATCACAAAACTGCGTGTGTGTGTGTGTGTGTGTGTGTGTGTGTGTGTGTGTTTTCTATGTGACTAGGTCATGAAATTTAATTCATTACATATAATGTATGTCTAAGAGTGAGTTTTGGTGCTAGAGAAGAGTATTGAACATACCAGAGACTGCCAAGAGAACAATAGGTCTGTCTTGGAAAGGCTGAAACCAAGATGCTCCTTGGCAGCTAGGATTTTGAAGCTCCATCTCACATACTTTGGGTGTGTTGTCTAGAGGGACCTGTCCTTAGAGAAGGACATCAGGATAGGAAAACCCTGGATGAGATGGACTGACACAGTGACTAGAGTAATGAGGACAAATGTGTCAGAGACAGTGAAATTGGCTGAGATTAGGGCATGGTTCAGAGCTATTGTGCGTAGGGTCAATATGAGTCTCGAATGACTCAACAGCCCATAACAACAACAAATCAGATTTAACTCTTTTTTGTAACTGATTGAATACTGATCTACTATAAACATCCAACGTTCTCTCCAGAGTTAAAAATTCATTTGGTTTTACTCAAATTTTCCAAAACATAAATAATCTAAAACAAGGATTATAGTACAATTGGTTCTATCTAAAATATATTCCTTCCTTACCTCTGTTAGGTTTGCAAATAAGAAATCTATTATAATGATAAAGTATGAAGGCAGAAACTAAGATCTGCAGAAGTCATTCAAAATTAGACTCTAGGAAAGGAAATCATTAAATAACAGGTAAGGTGAAGGGAAAAGGAGAGTACAGGGAAGTTTGAATAGGATGTTGTAAATAATGGCTTATGTTATGTTATTATGTTATGTTACATCATGACTGAGTTGGAACTGACCAATAGCTGACCCTCCAGAGGGCTTTCAGAGGCCCATGGAGCAACTGGTGTATTCAAACCACTTGCCTTTGAGTTGGGAGTACAATTCTTTACCATTAAGCCACCAGGGCTTTGATATAAAATGAGACATATACAAGTGGCTAAATGACAACAAATTAAAAAAGGCAATTTGTTAGAGTTAACAACAAAAATCAGTCTCTAGCTCATTTATCTAATCACAACGGTCATATTTACTTGCTCTAGCTAGGATGATAAATCAGTCAGTATTCTGCTTTAACCCAGCTCTCTTAACAACATAGCACACTCCAGCAACATCTCTCCTCACACTACTATGAATTTGCATGAAACCCATGGTAGTGCAGAGGTTGGAAAATTCTCTTGAGGAGTTTGTCTTCAACCATAAAGGCTCACTGCACAAGAACAAAAGACCAAGTTTCTAATAACAATCTAAGTCAGTAGAAAATGTATCATGCAACCAGAATAACTTAGTTTTAAATAGGCATTGACTGAGTTCCAGGCTGATTCTAGAGCTCTTAGCATAATTCATTATTGTATACTAATTTATTCCCTGCAGAGAATCAATTTTCTCTTTTGGAAGGAAGCAAAATCTGGCCAAGAGAAAAAGGAATATTTTCTTGTCAATCAATTAACATTGTGTGTGTGTGTGTGTGTGTGTGTGCTTGAATATACAAGGCAATATCTGAGGAGTGCACATTTTATAGCAAATATCCAGAAAAGATCACTGTATATAAGACAAGCAACAAAAAATATAGCATTAGGAAATGTGAATTATGTGGGACTAATTTTGAAACTACCTGGCATAGTTTTTGAAGAAACAGATTTTCAAATACAACACTATAAATGCGGACATAGACTCATGAGAGTAAGAATATCAGTTTCCTAAAGGGTTTTAATAAAGGCCCTAGCTGGTGCAAACAATTTACACTCTATTGTGATATAATCTATACGAAGTTGGTCTGTTAACCCAAAAATTGTGCCTCTCTGCAAGTTCAAATCTATCAGATGCTCCTTGGGAGAAAGTTGGGAAAGCTCCCATCTGATGTACAGCCTCAAAAACCCAATGGAGGGTCAATTAAGAGTTGGCAATGAAAGTGAGTCAGAGTGACTAATCTAAATATTGGCTGATTATATTCACGTAGGAAACATTGAAAGAAAGCCCCGATGATCTATTTCCATAAAGATTACAACCCGGGAGATTCAATGGAGCACAGTTCTGTAATACCAGGGGTCATTATGAAGCAGAATTGACTCTATGGCAGTGTGAAGGTGGTTAATCACTTACGTGAGGATCACAACATGAGACATCCAGAAGACAAGATTCGTTTTTAACTAGTACAGCTGGGTAGCATCCCCTTTGCATAGAAGTGGAAGCTGTACTAGATCTCCAGGACAGGAAAGACTATATACACACACTGTCAAAACCAGATATCACTCTGTGTGCACAGGCCTAAAGCAAGTATGTTACACCTGACCATACGCAAGAAAATTCTCGGGGAGGTAGAGAATGTGTGCCAAAGAAAGTCAGGGGAGATGTCTCCCAAACTGAGTGGAAATTTCTTGAAGGGAATTTAAAGTAAGAATTCTCAAGCCCACAAGGGTATAAATAAACTACTTACTGTCCAAACAATTGGATACACTGTGTGAATGATAGACTCCAGGGGCCTCAGAGAACTAGAGAATCTGTGGCGAATTTAAAAGGGACACTTAAGTCAATTGGTGCCTTCATGCTAATAAAGATTCAGTGCAACCAAGGTCTACAGTTTTGTTTTGTTTTTCCTGTGGTGGCCTAGTAGATAAGAAGTTGTACTGCTAACCCAAAGGTTCACAGTTCTAATCCTCCAGATGCTCCATGGGAGAAAGATAGGCCATCTCCTACCATGTGATTTACAGCCTTTGAAAACTTGCTGGACAGTCAGCTATGAGTAGGTTCTGACTCCAAGACATATAACAACAACAAGTAAAGAAATTTAAAACAAAATATCAAAGTGTTTAGATGTTGTCCTGTCTTGAAATTCTTTAACTTACCAGACAGGTTTAAAGAAAAAAAAAACAAACACAACAACGAAAAAAACAAAAACACACCATCCAACAACCCTCAGCCTAATGTGACCTAATGTAACTTTGAGTTACCGTATAATAAACAAACTATTCTCAGGATTAGCAAAGGTTCCACCTCATAGCAACTCCCTCATTGGGTTTCTGAGGATGCAAATATTTATGCGTAAGGACTGTCCATCTTTCTTTTGCAGAGCTACTGGTTGATTAAAAAAGCTGACTTTTTGGTTAGCGGCCTGGGGAATTATGCACCATGCCACCATAAAAAGAGTGCAGAAGGGATGGGGATGGAAATCTCTGACCTCAACTAACTTCACAAGGGGGTAATTGTCCCCATCAAAAACATGCACAACACAAAACCAATTCCTGTAAGTCCAGATATTCCCTCAATGCTCTCTGAAACTTCTACCAACTCCAACTGGATGTCTCAAATTGTCCCTCTTGAACTTTCTACCAATTCTAATTAGACATTTCAAATTGCCCCTCTACTACCAAGTCCAAAATCCATTGCAATGGCCATAGAGACCTTACAGAACCATATTCACTATTGTGAGGCTAATTAGGGGATTAGCAGGTTATGATTCAGGTTAGCAATAGGATACAATTCCTGTTAGGACAGCTTCTCAGGCATGTTTGCCATTTAGCCTCACAGTTTAGGATCTAAACTCTTAGTCCCATTAATTACAGTGTCTCCTCCCTGCCCCCTAATCCTTTAACAAGCTAGGGCAAAGGGCTCTCTGGTTCTGGCTCTGTGGGGTAGCAGGCCCAACTTAAATCCTTACCCACTAAAATACCAATGACTAGAGGGAAAAAAATCCATCATTGTGGTAGAGTTGAAAGTGCCTTATAGCTGACCAGCCATTGGGTTTCCAAAGCTGTAAATTGTAAGAGAAAGTGTAAGAAAATTGCCCATCTTTCTCTCTTGGAGCTGCTGGTGGGTTCCAACTGCCAAAAAGTGGGTCCTTTGAGTTAGTAATACAACTCTCTGGAGACTATGTCACCAGATCAGCTACACACTCTAGATTTCTACGTCGCTGTTGTTGTTAACTGCTATCAAGTTGAGTATGTAATATTTTTCTCAGATTATGACATAAAGGCATACTCTTCTGAAAATTAAAATTCCTTTTAATTCAATTCCCCTCTCTGTTGCACTTCTCTGATCAGTAGGAATGTGCCAGATGATGGAATGAACTCCTGAAGACTAGTTAATCAAGAGGTAAGGAGAGAGGAATTCATGGTTGAGTGTCCTCTCAACTTATAAGTCCTCATAGCTTTTTGTTGAGAAGTTTTACAAGTGGAGAAGCATGTTGACTAGAGTCACAAGATAAAATGTTGTTTACTGTTTCTTATCTTATTTGCAGCTCCTTCCTTTGCACAAGACCATATTCATATTAGAACACACTCACAAAACAGAACATTTGGACTTTACATAAACATGCTGAAATTCACTCACTAAACCGCCTTTTTCCTGTTGAACAAACAAATATTTGCTTAGGAATGCTTTCCTTGTTCTTCCACAATATGCACTTAATAGAGTTTTCTCTTTAAAAGAGTTTTCTCTGATTACATTTTCTCGATCCAAGCAAACTTTGATTTAGTTAGCTTACCTCCTGTTGTTGTGTACCTTTGAGTCAGAACCAACCCATGGGTGACCCTCCAGTAGGTTTTCAGAGGCAGTTAATTGCATGGGAGGAGACTGCATAGCCTTCCCCTGTGGAGCAGCTGGTGGCCTCAAACTGTGTGCCTTTGAGTCTGTAGCCGAGCTTTTTGTCACCCTTACACTGCTCTGTCAATTTCCTGTACAGATGTAACTCATGATGGCTGTAATGCGGAAGGAACACTGTGACCCTGAAGTGCCAAATGTAAGAATGGTTACCCATGGTGGACAGTGTTTGATGGAGCTCCCCAATTAAAACAAGCTGGAAGCAGAAGTGGCATCCACTTCTGAAATAGCTTGCCTCGGGAAAATCTATGAACTTGGAGAAATGAAGAAAGTTTATAGGGTCGCTTTAAGTCACCTACCACTTGACAGCATTTAACAACAACACAGAACTAGAGCCAGCAACAACTGCCACAGCTCCGGGGGAATTCTCCCTTCCCACTCCATAATTCTGTGTCTGGGACTAAGAGTACCTGAACTTGAAGAGCATCTGTGATCTTCTTGTGATCTTCCCTCATGACAAATCAGAAAAATCCACTACTTGGAAAAATAAAGAAGTTAAGATTATGGAGAAGAACCCAGAAATACCGGAGCTCTGCCCCCTAGTCTGATATTCTTTCTCACTTGCAAGAGGGCACCTGCAGCCTCACTCTTAGATCATGCACTGTGCTTGCCTATTTGTATTTCTTTCTTTTTTCACTAATAAACCTTGTATGAACTGCCTTTGTGAGTGTTTGTCTCTGACAAACTTTTCCAGAGAGAAATTCCTAGTCCTCTTCCAACCCTGGGCATCTCTTATACTACTACTGGAACCTAACAATAACCATGCCCTATTCTGTACCAGCCTCAAGATCTCTTCCATGCTTCGGCCCATTGTTAAAGTCGCTGCATCTTTCTTTGACCTTTCTCAGAGCGATATCTTTTTTCCAGTGACTGGCCCCTCCTGACAATATACTGAACGTATGCTCTCCTCAATAAGCCTTGGATGACTGGCCTTTATATGATTATCACTTCTTCTTTCCTGGAACAGCAGCATGGCAAACAGAATAATGAAGCCCCTGGGTTTAGCATATCAGACACTGTTAGGATGGTGCAGAATAGGGCAAGGTTCAGAGATGTTGTTCATAAGGTTGCTATGAGTCATGGTTGACTCGCTAGAACCTAAAAACAACAATCCCTACAAATGTGACAACATTCCTATTCTTGGAGCCTGTAAGTATCTTATCTTATATGGCAAAAGGGACTTTGCTGATATGAGTAAGGATCTTGAGAGAGGAAGATGAGCCCACATTATTCAAATAGTCTCAGTGCAATCACAGAAGTTCCTAAGGGTGAAAGAAGGAGGCAGGACAGTGAGAATTAGAGGATATGTAGCCAAGATTTCTGACTTTGAAGATGAAAAGGGGCTATGAGCCAACGAATGGCACTGGATGCTGGAGAGGTAAGTAAAGGAATTATGCCCTAGAAATTCCACAAGAAATGTAGCCCAGCCGAGTAGTATCAGTGGGCGCAGGGCGGGGTGTGTGCAGACTGTGCCAGAGAGCACAATCTGAAGGGGCAACACTGAAATGACTGTCTCTAAAATTTTTGAGCAATGTTTCTGCAGAAATTTAACATTTTTTTGTTAAAATATCCCTATAGCTAGTTATAACAAAAAAGATCCTTTATAAGTCTACTTACATATGTCAGGAAGCTTTTGTAGTCTAATAGATAGGGAGTTGCATTGTAAACCCAAAGGCAGACAGTTCAAATGTCTACAAGAAGAAAGGAGGAAATCACCTCTCCTGAGTTGAAACTGTCTCATAGCTGACCTTGCAGTGCCCCTGAAAATCCACTGGAAGGTCAGCTATGAGTCAGTTCCAATTCCTTATCAATGAGTCAGTGGAGTTGTTGAGGTGACTTACATGAATCAATATACTTAAGGCTAAAACTCCATGCTAATTTATGTTTTAATCTTTCCAAATGCAGCAACGGGCTCCAGTTTATTAGAGATTGTGAGGATGGCACAGGATAGGACAGGGTTCCAACCTGTTGTTCAAAGAGTTGCAGAGTCATACTCCACTCGACAGGACCTAACAACAATAATAACGCACATCAGGTCTTTTCATATTTCATTACAATACTTCACTGCAGCCACATTTTTACATTTTCTATTTGGCTCTCTTATCATTTCTTTCTTCTGCGTTAGCTACTTTACATTCTAGAGTAAGTTTCAGAGACTCTTCGGACATCCATTTTGGTCACTCTCCTATCTTTTCAATGACCTTTTGCTTTCTTCCTGTGTGAAGTCTATAAAGTTATCTCACAATTCTTCTGGTCTTGTGTTCAATGGACTGAATCTATAATTAAATGTACAAAGACCTATAGCTGGAAAGAAAAAAGGGAAGCATATAATTTAACATCTCTCAATTTGAAAGACTTGAACAAAAAAAAGTTAAAGCCTCAAGTTGAGAAACTGGAGGATTCTAACGGCTAGATATTGAATGACTCAGGAAACATCGAAAGAAGATGGGAAGAAAAGAAGAGTGACTGTGCCCAAGAAAATGGGTCCACACTCAACCACTTCAGGAGGTTGTGTATGATCAAGAACCAAAGGTACTGAAGGAGAAAGTTCAATGGATACTGAAGGCATTAGCAAAAAATAAACCACCAGGAATTGGTAGAATATCAAAGGAGACGACTCAACACACAGGTGGAGTGCTGGACATGCCTCATTCATCATGCAAAGAATTTTGAAAACAGGTACCTGGGTAACCTACTAGAAGTGAACCATATTTGTGTCCTTTCCAAAGAAAGGTGATCCAAAAGAATGTGAACATTATCAATTGACTTTATACACAATTAAAGCTTGCTGAAGATAATTCAAGAATAAGTGAGGAAGTATTATTAAAAAAAGAGTGGAGAGAGAGAAAGGAAACTGATCCCAAGAAAGGAACAGGTCTTTATTGTGCGATCTGAGAGGGACACCAAGTGACCTTGCCCCAAGTGGAGAGAGTCGAAATAAATAGCACACTGGCAATTTGGAGGGGTTCTTTCTTGTAGGGGTCCTAGGGAAGGACTAAGGAAGATGGTATTTCTTGGAATTTGGGATGTTAATTAAATTGGGTTTGAGCTATTGTGACCAGGCCCAGAGGCTCATCAGGATGCATGGTCTGGTCTTTGATATGGCTGGCTTAGATGTTATCATGTTTTTCTGGAAATGATCAGGCCCGGGAGATGGGCAAACTGCAACATTCTTCCTCCAAGTACATCAAAGGAAACTTCCAGAAATTCAGGCTGGATCCTTAAGAGGACACAAAATGAAAAATAGTATTAATGTTGTCAGAGGAATCTTGGCTGAAAATAGAGAATACAAGAAAGAAGCTTACCTGAGTGTCACAGATGTACTCTTGTCCTCTCAAAACTCAGGTATGTAATGATATATTGTGGAAAGTATGTAACGTCCTCCATGATCTTATAAACCAAAAAGTTGTAAAAGGATCAAGGGTGGAATGCAGCACCCCAGTGAGCTCTGATAGAGAGTAGCTCACAAAGGGTTGTTGTGCTGTTAATCCAAAAGCAGCCCTTTTCTGATGGTTCATATCAACCAGAGGCTCCATGGAAGAAAGATGGGAAATCTCTCCCACACAATTTACAAATTACTGCCTCTGAGAACTCACTGAAGGGTCAGCTATGAGTTACTTCTACCTCAAAGGCATTGAGTTTGCATTTTGAGTTTAATCACACAGCCCTGCTAGATGCAAGGAAAGTTTCCCTAGTTTATCTCACTACAGATAAAAAGAAAAGGTAGCAGACCAGGGATGGGGGGACACCACCAAAGAAAGCCAGTTCACATGTAGATCTCCCAGGAATTCCTGGGCCTGCAGAAAGGAGATAGATGCTTTCCTTCAGAGCCAACAAAGAGAGACTCTACCTCTAAAGCTATCATAGTCAACTGGATGGCACATAACAACAAAAATAAACTTTAAGAGAATAAACTTCTATTTGTTATTAAACTTAGCAGCCCTAGCTAACGAAGACATTGTGTTTTATTGATTATGTAAAGGTATTTGTGCAATTATATGGATCATAACATATTACGGATAACATTGTAAAGAATGGGAAGTAAAGAACGTGTAATGGTGCTCATGAAGAACCTGTAAATAGACAAAGAGGTTCATTAAAACAAATCAAGGAGATATTGCAAAGTTTAAAATCAGTGAAAGTGTTTGGGGGACTGTAAACTTTTAGCGTACTTCTTCAATCTATATTCAAGGAGCTGGACTGTATGAAGAAGAGCAAAGCATTCGGATTGAAGGAAGATTCAACGACAACCTGTGATATGTAGATGATACAAATTATTTTTATAGATGTTGATGAGCAGCTCTATTTGTAAAAAAAAGAGGGAAGGGGGGATGATACAACTTTGCTTGCTAAAACATGTAGAAAACAGGAAGCACTTACTGATGAAGCTCAAAGACATTACATATCAGCAACAACAAAAAACCAACCCACACCTCACAATTGTCCAACAAACAATATGATGAATTAAATATTAAAGTTATCAAGGATTTTGTTTCACTTGGATCCACAATCAATGCCATGTAAATAGAAGTCAAGAAATCAAAGGACATATTGCATTGGGCAATTCTACTGCAAAGGACCTCTTTCAAGTACTAATGAGTAAGGATGTCACTTTGAAGACCAAGGCACACAAACTAGGGCATTTTTCAGTCATTTCATATGCATACAGACATTGAACATGAATAAGGAAGATCAAAGAATTGATGTCTTTGAATTGTGGCACTGGCAAAGAATATTAACTATATCATAGGCTATCAAAAGAGCAAACACATCTTGGAAGAAATTACAGCAGAAATTACAGCCAAAGTACAGTTCTTTGGAAGAGACGATGGAGCAATTTCATCTCATATATTTTGGGGGATGCTATCAGGAGATGCCAGTCCCTGGGAAAAGACTTGTAAACTGACTGTTGGGGAGGAAGAGGGAAGGAAGATTCTAAGGAACAGGGATTAATGTAGCCACTGTAGCAATGGACTTGAGCACTACAGTGGTTGTGAAAACCGTGCAGGATCTGACGGTTTTGTTCTGTCGTACATAGGCTTGGCCAACCGCACCTACCACCACCACCACATGCTGGTCGGTTCTGTCATTATTTTACAATCACGATTATGCTTTGAATCACCTGATTTCTTCTGTAAAACACTGCACATTGTTGTTTTTGTTGCTTCTAGGGTTTTTATAGCCACAAATTTTGTCCAATTTTCTGATATTTTAGCTACCATATTGTGTTCTTTAGTACTAATGAAACTTATCCATAACTATTTCAAGGATGAAGTTGCAGGGAGCTCTGGTGGCAAGAAGCTGCATGATCCCAGAGGTATGTGGTTTGAATCTACCAGATGGTCTGCTGGAGAAGGAGGGGCAATCTCCTCCTGTACCAGTCAGATTTGATTTGATGGTGCACACACACAAAATAATAATTTTTTTTAAAAATTTAAAAAAAAGAATGATGTTGCAATTAAAGAGTGAATAAAAGGAGAAACAGAATAAAGGCTTCCATTCAATTACTCATAATGCTGTAACAGTTCAACAACAACAAAAATTTCCAAAACAGTTTTATTGTTAGTATTCATATTATCTAAGAAATATTACATTTATCCCATATTATTCTATTAGCAAAATTGATAATAAACACAACTAAGGATTCTAAGTGATCTGTCACAGAAGGGGGTCTGTGGGGAGGGGCATGACCCCAAGAGTTACTCGCAAAGGGTGGGTCCAGCAACAACACTGTGTAGCTGCTTCAGGTCTGAAAAGTACAGCCGTTAAAATCACTGAGCATAAAAGGGCCTTCTTTACTACCATCTTTTGTTGCACAGAGATTAGGGTTGAATTAAACTTGATAATGACTTTCAAGTAAGTTACTACTCCCAGAAAAAACTCCCCACCAATGTAGCTGCTCATTGTGCTGAGAAGAATCGAATATGCTGCAGAGTCATGGCATTACAGGTACAGAAATGCTGTAAGCAGGGAAAAGATGGCCGGTTTCCTCCCATCATGACTTACAGCCTTAAAACGGAGGGTCACTGTGAGTCAGAACTGACTCAATGAGCAGTGAGAGAGTGAGTCAGTGAGTGAGTGAAGTATTATACAGCTAGGGAAGGGGCATTCTTTCCAAAGACCTATTTATAATTTTTCTGCACCCTGCCTGCTTGGTAAAAAAAAAAAAAAAAGCTCAACTGGTGCCCACATTGTTGCATTTAGGTGCCATTACGTTCACTACAACTTATAAAGACTTTAAGAACAAACAGATCTGCGCCGTCCTCATGATCTCTAAAATGTGCTCAAGCCCAGTGTTACAGTCACTGTAATCCATCTTGTCGAGTCTTCCTCTCTTTCTCTGACCCTCCTCCTTTCCCAGCGATCATACTAGTCAGCTGCAACTGCTAAATACAGAGGTCAGTTACCAGTTCAATATTTTCCCCTAGAAGAGAGTGGGCTGAACAGACGCAGTAGGATTCATGACTAATCAGGAGATTTACGAAATCTGACAGTGGATGGCTTCTGCTTCAGAGAAAATAATCCCCACACCATCCACAATGGTTTCAGAAACTTTGGGGTTGCCTGCAGGCAGGAAATTCCTAACGAAGTTGAAGGTGCTTAAGGCGGTGCTGACTGACAATGATCAGTTTAGAAGTAACTGAAGAGTGTCTGCAGACAGAGCCAATATATTTCAATGGTGATAATGCTGTGGATAAAATTTTTTAAAGTTCCGGAGCCCTGGTGATGATTAGTGAATTAAGGCGCCCTGCGGGTCTAAGTTCTTAGGCAAATTGCGCTGTGAAGCTAAAAGCTGAGCCTCTTTACTATGAATCCACCCGCAGCATCTAGGGAGAAAAAAATGCATCAATCTCCTCCTGTGTGAAATGCAGCCTCTGAAAAAACCAGTGGAGGGTTAGTTGTGTGTCGGTTGCAACTAGACAGCAATGAGAGATTTTACACTGAAAAAAAAGTCTTCCGGTGACTTTTATTTGTTGATTTCAAAGACATTGGTTATCAAAACTTATATTTAAGGTTTAGGAAAGCAATAAAAGATAAACATCTTCCCTTACAGCCACAGGCCTAGGACCTTTTCTTACTTACAAATTTCTGATTCTTCGTACATACATACTCTTTGGTTTTTTGTTTGGTTTCTTTTTTTTTTTCATTTCATCTATTAATTTTTTTTTAATTTAGGTTGTTTATTTTTCATTTCAATGAACATCTACAGAGATTTTGGGATTCCATTCATTCATTGTTGCA
>NW_006399769.1:25719725-25735530 GCF_000299155.1 Elephantulus edwardii
TTTATTTGCAACTTTTTGAGAAAGCGCCACAATGCTTTCCACAGTGGTTGCACCATTTTACACTCCCACCAACAGTGAATAAGCGTTCCAGTCTCTCCATAACCTCGCCAGCATTTGTTGCTTGCTGTTCTGTTAAATTTTGCTAGTCTTACTGGAGTGAGATGATATCTCATGGTTGTCTTGATTTGATACTCTTTGGTTTTAATATAGCATTCCATTTCCATGATGAGACTATTCAGCTCACCATTGATTGCACTTGGTTAAGGAAAATACTTGCCTTAAAGCAAGTTTCCATAAAAGAAATTTTATCCCACTAGATTCTATTCTCTCAGTGAATAGATTTATATCCCAATAAATGTTATCCCAAATTTTATGCCAATAACACTCAATCTGTTAGAAGTGGTGGGGAACTTCTAATAGACTGTTAATCTTCCACAGGAAGAGAAGCAAGCAACCAGAGTCAGCAACATGTAAAATTATTGTAGTGTATTTATGAAAATTGCTCATGGGCTGCACAATTTGCAAAAGCATATAGAACACCTGTTATTTGCATGAAAATAGAGTCATAAATAGAGTCATTGTCCCAGCACCACTTGTTGAATAAACTCTACTTTCCCTGATAAAGAGTCCTGACATTTTGGAAAGAATGAACTCATGCTGCAGCTAACTGAAATGTTGAAAGTCTACCCAGAGACTCTTCAGGAGAAAGGCATGGAAATTTACTTAACAAAAATCAGACATTGAGAACTCCACGGAGATGCTCTACTCTAACACGTGTATAAGGTCACACCATAAGTCAGAATTCACCTCAGTGATAAGTAGTCAAACCCATCTCCCCCCACCCCCCAGCACCCCGAGTTGCCTTGGCATTATTAAAAATCACCCTTACTGCACATATGTTGTTAAACTGTTTTATTCTCTTTTCTGGAAGAAATGCCACGATGGAACGCTCGGTTGCTTGTGGCTTTCTTTTTGCCACAAGTGGATGTCGGCAGAGCGGACTTGCCGATGAACTGGGAGTCTCTGGCCCCAGAGGTTGCCAGCATTTGGACGTGCCTGAATGGTAAAATTCTGAAGGGCCCTCAGGCCTGTTTTCATTGTTTTTGTTCAAACATTCTTCTAGGTCATATAGTCCTAGTGTGTCCCCTGACCATACAGTAGTAACTTGTGGTTGCTGTGAAGCTGAACACTGTGACACTGATGTGTCAAATGTGTTAATGGTTGGTTACCCATGGTGGACAGTGTTTGGTGGTGCTCCCAATTAAAATAAGCTTGGAAGCAGGAGTGGCATCCACTTCCGTAATACTTTGCCTCCGGAAACCCTATGAACCAGGAAAAAGCATGAAAGTCACACAAATGTTGAGGACTTTCATTCATAGGGTCGCTATGAGTTGCCTACGACTTGACGGCACTTAACACAGCAATAACACCAACATAGAGAGAGATCTGTTGGTCTAGTAGACAGAATGTGATGCTACCAAGCCAAAGGTGGGTGACTTCTAATCTATGGCCCTCAGGCCTGTCTTTCATTGTTTTTGTTCAAACATTCTTCTAGGTCGTTTAGGCCTGGTATGTCCACTTGCTGTACAGAGGTAGCTTGTGGTTGCTGCGAAGCTGAACACTGTGACACTGAAGTGTTGAATGTGATAATGGTTACCCATGGTGGACGGTGTTGGGTGGAGCTCCCCGATTAAAACAAGCTTGAAAGCAGGAGTGGCATCCACCTCCGTAAATAGCTTGCCTCTGGAAACCCTACGAACCTGGAGAAAGGATGAAAGTCACACAAGTGTCGAGGACTTTCGTTCATAGGGTTGCTATGAGTTGCCTATGACTTGATGGCATTTAACAACAAAAACAACATTCTTTTGATATATGTCTATCACTATGCCAGTACTACACAACCTTATGAGTGATAACACAGCGAGTACCCAGTTGGTACATGCATCTATGTTGCTGCATGCCATCCAGCCAATTCTAGCACATCATGACCCCATGAGCCATGACAGGGTAGAAGTGCCATGGAAGGTTTATTAAGCTATAATCTTTTATCTGAATAGATGGCAAATACTTTTTCTTTCTTAAAAATAGGTGATTTTAACTTGCCAAGATTTTGTTAGCAACCATAGGTTCTTTAATTCACTGTCATGGTGTCAATTCTATTCATAAGACCCTAGTTCTATAGGGTTTATATCCTACAGAACTGCCTCACATCATGTTTCTCATCTAGGCTGTCAATCTCAAAGGTGAGCAAATTGCCCATCTTTCTTCTGAGAAGTCTTGGTGGGTTCCTTTAGGTACATCATAAATGTTAATTTCCAGCTCCCAACCATAAAACATAAAAACAAATATATTTTTAAATAAGGTACTATTGTTGTTGTTGTTATATGCAATCAAGTGTGTGTGTGTGTGTGTGTGTGTGTGTGTGTGTGTGTGTGTACAGCCTTCAATATGGATTGAAGCTCAATATCAAGAAAACAAAGAGTCTCATCACTGGGCCAATTGGCAGCATCAAAATGGACGGGGAAAAAAATTGAGAAAGCCCACAGTGGGTGATTTTAATCTGCGGCCTTCGGGCCTGTTCTTCTTGGTGGTATAGCACTGTCTGTGCATTACTGTACAGAGGTTGCTGTGATGCTAAACACTGTGACACTGATGTGCCAGATGTGATAATGGTAACCCATGGTGGACAGTGTTTGGTAGAGCTTCCCAATTAAAACAAGCTTGGAAGCAGGAGTGGCATCTACTTCCGAAATGGTTTGCCTCTGGAAAGTCTATGAACAGTTCTCAGGCCTTTCGTTCATAGGGTCCCTATAAGTCTTCTATGACTCAACAGCACCTAACAACAACAAACAGCTTTAGTTTGCTTGGTTCAACAATCAACATTCTTGGCACCAGCAGCCAGGAAATTAAAAGACATATTGCATTGGGAAAGTCTGATGTCAGAGACCTCTTCAAAGTATTGAAGAGCAATGATGTCAGTCTGGAGACTAAAGTATGCTTGATCCAGACCATGGTCTTTGTAAGCACATACTATGCATCAGAGAGCTGGAAAATGACTAGGGAGGATAGAAGGAAAATTGATGCCTTTGAGCTGTGGTGTTGGAGAAGAATATTGAATATAACACAGACTGCCAAGAGAACAGGTTCATCCTGGAGGGGGTTAAACAAGGCTTCTCCTTGGAGGCAAGGACTCTGAAACTTCGTTTGACATACTTTGGACATGTTGCAAGGAGGAACCAGTCCTTGGAGAGGGACGTCATGCTTGGCAGGCTGAAGGGACAGTACAGGTGAGGAAAACGCTTGATGAGATGGATTGATTCAGTGACGGGTAAGGAGTAGGTGTGTCAGAGGATTAGCACAGGATAGAGCAGGTTTTAGGGCTATTGTACATGGGGTCATTATGAGTCACAGGTGACTCGACGGCACATAACAACAACATATATATATATATATACAATAACTCTGAATGTTGATCGTGGAGCCAAGCAAACGAAAGCTATTAATAATCCTGAACTCTTCACCATCCATAATGATGCTTCCAGTTGGCTCAGTGGTGAGAATCTTTGTCTTCTTGACATTGAGCTTCAATCCATATTGAAGGCTGCAGTTCTTGACCCTCTGCAGCAAGCTCTTCAGGTCCACCTCCATTTCAGCAAGCAGGTTGTGCTTTCTGCATAACACAGATTGTTGATGAATCTTCTATCAATCCTGAAGCCACACTTCTCCTCATACAGCCTAGCCTCCCAGATAATCTGTTCTGCATATAGGTTGAAAAGAAGAGTAAAATCCTTGGAAGCAGAAGTGGCATCCAATTTCTAAACAACGTAACTCTGGAAACTCTATGAATGTTGAAAAACGACAATAGTTATAGAAAGGAATCAGGTCTTTTGTTCATAGGGTCGCTATGAGTTGGCAATCAACAACAACACAGAATAAAATCTACTGGCATCAATTTTAAAAACTCTTTAATTAAATGCTTAGGCAAAGTAATACTATGTCAATTTATTGTCAAATATAATTTTCTAAATACACCATTGTTTTGAAAACAATTTATTTCTCATTTTCCAACAATTTCAAAGCACGTTCATGTTCTTGTTGAGCCCACTACAATTCATAGCAATCCTAAGAACAACAGAGCTGACCCTTGTTCTATTCTGGGCCATTCTCCCCATCTCTGCCCATATATTGGAGCCTATTGTTACAGTTTTTATGTCAACCTATCTTGTTGGAGGTTTCTCCTCTGATCTTCACTTTCCCTAGCTTGAGGTCTTTTTCCAAGGACTGGCCTCTCCTGGCAACATGCCCAAAATATGCGAGGCCAAGTTTCACCATCCTTTTCTCTAAGGAACACTGGTTGCACTTCTTCCAACATACTTTTGTTTATTCTTTGACAGTTCAAGGGCTATTCAGTACTCCTCTCTCCCAAAACTGCCAGGAATTGAATATTATACCTAGCCAAATAATGCCAAACGCATTATCATTACAACAAAAGTGCTTATTCACTGCCTGAAATGGATGCATTTAAATGTATGATAATGAAGTGACGTCCCGTGCGCCTTTAAAGTAAAATTATTTAGGGGCTCGGAAGGTTTAAGAAGTTCTTAAGAGGAAAAAGGCACAACTTTATGAATACATCCGTGTCAAAGAACTGTTACGTCCCAAAACTATGAAATACAGTTTTTGCAGCCTCAAGGAAATCCAAAGGCACATTATTTGCTGTCGTTGGGACTTGACTCGTCCGTCCAAGCAGTGGGCAATCAGACATACTCTTGTGACTTTTCCCCTCTCCATGACTCACAAGCTAAAGCTGCGAGTAAGCCGCGAGCTCCCAGGGTCCAGGGACCTCGCTTCTAGGCAACATCCACTCAAGTCCTAAACTATTCAGCCTTCTCTTTGGCCCGCCTGGCCCCGAGATCCGCACATGCGTATATCCAATACAACCAGGTTAAAGCGCTCCCCCTTCGCCGGATCTCCACGCCCAGCTGCCACGCAGCCGGTCCTCTTGCCCTTTTACTGGCGGTTGGCTTCACTAGTCAGGCAATGCGCATGTGCAAAGTCAAGCCTCCAGAGAGCCCTCTGCCTTGAAGGGGTGGGGCGGCAGGCGGGACCCAGGGTCCTGCGCAAGCTCGGAGCATGCGCAGCACGGCGGCTGAGGCGCCAGCTGTCGATTTGGACGTTCTGGGGAGGTAGCGCATGCGCGAGTGTACGCGGTGCCGGCGAAGAGGGGAGCCTGACGACTCGGAAATTTGAATACCACAGTAGCATGGAGTGTGACCTCATGGAGACTGATATCTTGGAGTCGTTGGAAGATCTAGGGTAAGAGTGCCATGGCATGAGTCTTCCGAACTCTACACTGCCTGCCCCTCGGCAACTCTTCCGCCCCAGTTTGAGACACTCCTGCCTCCTTGCCGCACCCCGTGGCTCCTGGGCTCTCGCCCCTCTGTCGCCCCGGGAACCCCAATGCCACGTCCACTGCTTGCTTCACTGGCTTGAGGCCCTTCTCTCTGACTCCCCTGGGTCCTTCCTGTGATCTCTGCAGCCGAGTTAACCAGCAGGGTTTGTCAGTCATGCGTGTCATTGTCTGGGCGCTGGTTCTCAACCCCCCGCCCTCAGCTGCTTTTTTTCCCCCTCTCAATCCACCTGCCCTCGCTCCCACTCCGGAGGTTGCTAAAGTTGCTTATGTGTTTTCCCTACTTGCCCCCCGAACTTCATGTCTGTCTACTCTTAAGCCTCTGCTCCTGCCCCACCTCGCTTCTTGCCTTTGCTCAGTCATCTCCGCATGTATCCTGGTTTCCCCGATCCTCCTGTCTGTGCTCTGCATCCGTCCCCCAGCCGGCTCGCTGGAACACCTCAGCTATCCCCATCTCCAAGGGGACCACCGAGTGAACCCTTGCCTCACTTACCAGTCAGCTTCATTGAGCACCCGTGGCCCTTAGGATCGTCTTCGCGCATCCAGCCCTTGCATATATTTCAGTTTCTCCACCTGAAATTACCTAGCCACAGTTTTCTAGTATCTGTCTACAAGCTTATCCCACCTAGATCAGTACACTCCTAAAACTTGAAGACTTCTGAACCCCATTGGATAAATGGGATTCCAGAAAGAAATTGTATGATTAAATGTTACAGGTGATACAAAAACTGCACATTTAGCTGTGTTTATAAAATAGCAAAACCTTTATCCTTTAATGCTTCTCTTATCCTCTCCTTTTATTTTAAATGGCATAGAAACCTTTGGAGCAACCCTTTCCTCTTTAGAAAAGGATCGAGCTCTCAGAGATAGCCTATTTAAGTAACTTGCTGTGTTGGTAGAAATATTTACACAAGATAGTAGTGCTTTATCTTTTTTTTTTTTCCTGGTCAAAGTGAATTATGGTTCTTCTTTTCTATGAAACTTGAATAGTTAATATTCTCAACATGGAGACTTATGACTTTGATTAGGCACAAGTATAAGTCATATTTGGCAAAATACTTGTGTGTATGTGTGTGTGTGTGTGTGTGCGCGCGCGTGTGTGTGTGTGTGTGTGCGCGCGTTCTCTGGCTGGATTACCTGCCCACATATAATACCATTCATTCAGCAAACAGTTTCGAAGAACACTTGTGTGGCTGAGATCCCACTCTGCATAGGTCTAGGCTGCCTGAGAATAGATGCTGTCCTCCTCAGTATTGTTCTTTTGCCCTTTCCCCACTACATCATCTTTTCTTGTTTTGAGGAATTCAATGAGAAATACTGTAACTGAATGATAGTACCTCTTACCTCTACCTAGGCACAACGCATAGGAGGAGTTTGGTAACATGGTTAAATAAACCAATGAAGTCCAAATGTAAAATACAAGAAGTAATGTCTAGACCTGATGTCTTTATCGTACCGCTTAATAATAACATGCGGTTTTAAAATCTAGATGCCAGACCACACACAGTCTCATTTTTTGTGTGTATCATTTTTTTCCATTTAATAAATGAACGTGTACTTAATGTTTACAAGGTTCAAGTATTGCCATGTCTCTAACATAACTATACGTCTGAACATCAAGTTATCTAAGGTATATTTAATATATCATCTTTAATTTTGGTGTTTTTGTCAGTATTTAAAAGAACTTAAGATAATCTTCTGAAGAACATGTACTTTAAAATTGGTGAAATTTGAATGTGAAGGAATTAGAAAAGATCCAGTGAGATACTAGAGGGCATAGATCAGTGCTATCACTTGTTAGTCTGACTTTAATACTTTAGTTAATTAAGAAAATAAGCCTTTGATAAGAACTTTCAGTAAAATGTGGATGACATAATTTAGTAATCTTTAAGTATTTGCATGATTTGAGACATTTACCATTTATTTTTCTAATTTTTATATACTTGTAAATGTATTTACAAGTCTAGAAATGATTCATAATTTCTTTACTGTTATTACTTAATTATACTTAGATGGAAATACTAATTTAAAATAAATAAGTTGTGTTTTTCTAAATTGTGGTTTCTAATTTGCCAGTTACAAGGGTCCTTTGTTGGACGATGGCGCACTGTCTCAGGCAGTCTCTGGTGGAGCCAGTTCCCCGGAATTTACCAAACTCTGTGCTTGGCTGGTGTCTGAATTAAGAGTGCTTTGTAAACTAGAGGAAAATGTGCAAGCAACTAATAGTAAGTAAACATTCACTTTTTTGTACAAAATATTAATTAAAATATGGTATTTCTGTTTAAACATTATTGTTTGAAATGAAATTTCAGGTTTTTTCATGAAGATTAAAAGAAATTTGTAAAGAAGCTAGGATTCTTTCCTGCATTGTATTTGGAGATAAGATGGTTCAGAAGTTGAAAAACCAGAATATAGTTATGTAACTATTAAAAAGTTGTAAAGTTTAAAAAGACATTAATATACAGAGAAACGAAGATCACAAATACGGACAGATTGAGCTTCCCATATTCTATAAAACATGATTGTGATAGTTTTGTGGCTAGAACTAGAAATTGGAGTGCTTTTCTCCAGAAAACCATGTAGTATGTAAAGTAATTGGATTATAATTCTGTTACACATAGAAAGAAAGAATGCCTTGTTAAGAAGCTTCCTGTATTATAGGAAAGAAGCAGTAGATACTTAGGGAATGTAGTTGAAACTTCAACACAACCAGATTTATGAGGGTGAAAGTTGTATTGTATCTGCCATTTTTGTTGTCATTTTGGTATTTTTTAACTCCACAAAAGGGACAAAAGCTATGAATCTGACACTTCATCTAGTTCCCTCTTATTCTAGATAAACCTACTCTCCTACTACTTTATCACTGACTCACTGACATTTTGCATTTATGAAGATAATAAAAAATTAGTTGTTTGGCTGTTTTGCTCATTAATCACATGCATATGATGGTAAAGAACCCCAAGGATGTGAATGCCAATGTGCAAGTCAAGAGTAACTCTGGCTGCAGAAGTTAAGATCATGGCTTACTTTGGCAGGGCCATGATTCTTGGTGGTTTAGCAGTTATGCCATGGTATAATTTGGAAGTCTCTAGGTGATGTAGTCATCCTCCTTATTTTCATAGTGCCAACTCTCATGTAACCTTGTAATCTCTGGATCTAAACCATGTTCGCAATTGAGCATATGTAATAGGAGAAAAAGGAAAATGCCCACTATTAATCTTTCTTTATGAGAATTAAAGACATAAAAGTGTGAAGAGCTCATATGGGACTTCCTTAATTTTCAATGTTAACCGGTTCTTTCTGGTACAGTGAAAACTTCATCTTACATACTTCAGGCATGTTGCTAGGAAAGGCTGTTCCTTGTAGAGGGACAACATGCTTGGAAAGGCAGAGGAGTCAGCAAAGGAGAGGAAGGACTCTTAAACCAGGTGGATAGATACAGTGACTATAGCATTGGGCTCAGTATATCAGAGATGATGAGGATGGCATAAGATAAAACAAAGTTCAGTTTTGTCGTTCATAGGATCGCTGTGGCTCCTACTCGGTGGCGCTGAACAAGTGTAAAAATTAGCTTCATTATTTGAAATATATTTAATGTTTAGATTTTTGTCTGATGCAAGAGTCTAGTATAACATAGTAGAAACAGAAATTTATAGTTATTGAGCACTGAGTATGTTCTGTGCACTACCTCTGAAGTACTTTTCTACATTAAACAGGGAATCACAAAGAGGTTAAATGCATCATCTGAGACAGGCAATGGTAGGGCCAGAATTCAAATCCAGCATTCTTATTGGGGAGCCAGTGCTCTTGTTTCTTAACTGCTTTTTTCTCTTATATCTAAACTTAACATTTCAGAGATGGTAGAAACCTCTTAAAACACTTCTGCTAGATGACTTTGGAAGCAGGAGTGGCATCCACTTCCTAAATAGCATACCTCTGGAAACTCTATGAACTTTGAGAAATGTCAGTGGTTGTAGAAGAGCTTCAGGCATTATGTTCATGGCATCACTATGAGTCGTGCTCAACTCGAAGGCAATCAGCAACAGCAAGATAACTATTTTTAACCCAGAGCCCATTTGTTTAAAGGACCTGCTATCTAGAAGCCAGTGTATAAAACAGTAACTGTTTTACTTGAGGCTGAGAAGAGCTATAGTTAGCACACTATCCCCTTCATCCTCCCACCTGCACAATAAAAAGGAGCTTTCTGGTACTTTGGGGTTCCCAGAACACAATTTGCAAAACATTGGTAATTAAGTTTTCTCATTTTACAGATGAGAAGGTGGACCAAGGTTAAGTGCCTCAAGCAGTTTTTGTGTGTTAATTTTTATCTCTGTTCTTGTTGGATATTGTTTTGTGTTGGTTTGTGCCTTCCTCAAATTTGCTGTTGTAAACATTAAGTATAGTCCAAAGGTGACGCCTTTGTAGCAGCCACTTTGTCAGATCTTCTTGAGGGTCTTCTTTTTGGCTGACCCTCCACTCTGCTGGGCATGAGGTTCTCCAGGGACTGACTTGTCCTGATAACATGGCCAAAGTATGTGAGACTGAATCTCACCAGACTCGCTTCTAAGAAGGAACGCCCTAGCTGTATTTCTTCCATGACAGGTATAGTTGTTTGGGTTTTTTTGGCAGTGGTGATAAATTCAGTAGTCTTCACAATTTAAAGATGTCAGTTCTTCTTTGACCTTCTTATTCATTATGTAATTTCACATGCATATGAGGCAATTGAAAATATTATGGATTAGGTGAGGCATATTTTAAGCCTAAAAGTGACATCCTTTTTCTCTTTTTAAAGAGATCTTTGACAGCAGATTTTCTCAGGGCAGTACATTGATTTTTTTTGACAGCTGTTACCATGCCTGTCGATTGTGGATCCAAGTAAAATGAAATCCTTGACAGTTTCCGTCTTTACTCCATTTGTCATTATGTTGCTTACTGTTCCAGTTGTGAGTTTTGCTCAGATTCTCTTGGGGGTAGAAATGGTTAAAGTACTTCACCATTAACTCAAAGGTTGCCAGTTCAAACCTACTCCGTGGCACTATGGAAAATGGCCTGGTGACCCACTGCTAAAGATCACAACCTTTAAATAAACAAAACGCTGTGAAGCACAGTTGTATCCTGCACACGTGGAATTGTCATGAGTCAAAATCAACACAGTGGTAACTGATTTGGGATTTTTGGTTTATTAGTGTTAAATTAGAAACCATAGAAATAATAAGAAAGCTTTATTTTTTCCATTGGCTCACAGAGTGAATTCTATATGATTTTTTGATGTAGGAATTGTTGTTGTTACGGGCCATCAGGTCACCTGCAATTCATAGCAACCCTGTGCACAACAGCTCTGAACCCTGCCCTATCCTGAGCCAGTCTCACTGTCTCCGACACACCATCCCCCATTATTCCAGTCACTGAGTCAATCCATCTCACCCAGGATCTTCCTCTCTTGTGCTGTCCCTCCACCCTTCTCTCCAATGACTGGTTCCTCCTTGCAATATGCCCAGAGTACGACAGATAGAACTTTAAAATCCTTGCCTCGAAGGAGCAGCTGGATTTCACCCTCTTAAGGATAAACCTGTTTGTTCTAGTATATTCAGTACTCTTCTATAGCACCACAAATCAAAGGCATCAATTCTTTTGTCATCCTTAGTTATTGTCAAGCTTCCTGAAACATAGAGAATACACAACTATATGTCATGTTTGCTGTCCTCAGATTTAATATATCTAGAATTAGTAGGCAAAAATTAAGAAATTGATCAGGATACCATAATTAAATGATACCTTTGTAGTTCAGAGGAGGAGAAAGTCAGTGAGTGCCGCAGTACTTAAAGTATCATGATGTTAGGTGCCATCCATTCACCTACAACTCAACAGTGGTGAACAACAGACCTTGTACCATCTCCACCCTGCTCAAGTTCATTCTAGCAGTGACTGTGTCAGACTTTTTAGTCTTTTCAAGGACTATTCTCCTGACAACAGGCCCAAAGTTGGTGAGACAAAATTTTAGCAGCTTTGCTAAACTAGTGCTCTGGTTCCCCTTTCTCCAAGACAGATTTGTTTGTTGTGTTTTTTTTTGGGGGTTTTTTTTTTTTTTTTTGGTGTGTTTTTTGTTTTTTAAAGTCTATAGTGTATTCAGTACCCTTTGCTAGCACACAATTAAAGACATTCATTCCTGTTTCTTATTTATTGACCAACTTTCATATGTATACAAAATAATTGAAAACACCTTGGCTTGAGTCAGACATACTTTAGTCTTTAAATTGACATCCTTGCTGTTTAATGAAGTCCTTGACAGATGATGTACCCAGTGCAGAATATCTTTTGATTTCTGTACTTCTGCTACTATAATTATTGATTGTGGATTCAAGTGAAATGAAATTGACAACTTCAGTCTTTTCTCCTTCAATCATAGTGTTTCCTTTTGGTCCAGTTGTGAGAATTTTTTTTTTTTAATGTTGAGATAGAATTAATATTCAAGGCTGTAGTCGTTGATCTTCAGTAAGAGCTTCACGTCTTTACTTTCAAGCAGTCTGTATCATCTGCATAACATAGGTTGTTAATGAGTTTTCCTCCAATCCTGAGTCCACATTCTTCTGGAGTTATTGCTTAGCAGAAAGGATGGCATTCTGATACACACCTTTTCCGAGAGAGTTCTGTTGACCTAGTGGATAGAAAGTGATGCTACCAAACCAAAGGTGGGTGATTTTCATCTGTGGCACTCAGGCCTAGTTTTAATTGATTTTGGTCAAACATTCTTTTAAGTGGTATAGTACTGGTCCACTTGCTGTACAGAGGTTACTCATGGTTGCTGTGATGCTACACTGACGTGTCAAGTGCGAGAACGGTTACCCATGGTGGACAGTGTTTGGTGGAGCTCCCCGATTAAAACAAGCTTTGAAACAGGAGTGGCATCCACTTCGGAAATAACTTGCCTTTGGAAACTCTATGAACTGGAGAAATGATAAAAGTTATGCAGGTGTTCAGATCCTCCCTTCATAGGGTCACTGTGAGTCGTCTATGACTCGATAGCACTTAACAACAACAACAATAACATACACCTATCCTCATTTTTAAATCGTGAAATATTCACTACCTTGTTCTGTTCAAATAAACTGTTTCTCAGTCTATATATGGGTTATGTATGCATGAGCACAATTACATGTTCTGAAATTCCCATTCTTCTTAGTTTTCTTAATTTGTATAATCCACACTGTCAAATGCCTTCTTATAGTCAGTAAAATACAAGTACACATCATTTGGTTATGCTTTGCTTTCAACTAAGATCCATTTGACATAGCGATGATAACCTTGTGCCATACTCTTTTTCTGAAACCAGCATGAATTTCTGGCATTTCCAACCACTTTTGATAGTAAGATTTTACTTTCGTGTGACATTCGTGATTGTTGTTGTTGTTGTCGTTATGTGCCGTCGAGTCGTTTGCGACTCATAGCGACCTTATGTACAACAGCCCTAAACCCTGCTCTATCCTGTGCCAATCGCACTGCCTCTGATGCACGCATCCCGATTACCCCAGTCACTGAATCAATCCACCTCATAGAGGGTCTTCCCCTCCTGCGCTGTCCCTCTACCCTGCCAAGCATGATATCCCTCTCCAAGGACCTGTCTCTCCTTACAACATGTCCAAAGTATGTCAGACGAAGCCCCAGAATCCTTGCCTCCAAGGAGTAGCCTGGTTTAACCCTCTCTAGGATGAATCTGTTTGTTTTCTTGGCAGTCCATGGAACGTTCAGTACTCTTCTCCAGCACCACAGCTCAAAGGCTTCAATTCTCCTTCCGTCCTCCCTAGTCATTGTCCAACTCTCTGATGCATAACAAGTGATTGCAAAGACCATGGCCTGTATCAGGCGGACCTTAGTCTCCAGAGAGACACCGTTGCTCTTAAGTACTTTAGAGAGGTCCCTAACAGCAGACTTTCTGATCGCAATACTATTGAGTAATTTCTATGTTCTGTTGGATCAACTTTTTTGGAATGATCTTCAGTCAGATAGCTAGGTAGCTGTCTTCCAGGTTTCCTGTTACAGATTAGTGAGCCTGTCCAGAGCTACATCTTGTTTGCTAACATCACGAATTGGTGTTCCATCAGTTCCCTGCACCTTACTTTTTGCCAGTGCCTTTAATACAGCTTGGACACCTTCCTTCGCTTGCTGTGGCTTCTTGATCATATGTTGCTTCCTGACATGGTTTGATGTTAATTTCTTTTTGGTACAGTGATTCTGTGTATTCTATATTCTTTTTTTTTTTTGATGCTTCCACAACATTCAAGATTTTGCCCATAGAATCCTTCAGTACTGCAATTCAAGACTTGGATTTTTTTTTTTCTTTTTCAGTTCTTTTTTGCTTGAAATATGTTCTCTTCTGGTTTTCTAACTTCATGTCTTTGTTACAAAACCTTGCTTTATAGCAAGTTTCAGAGTCTCTTCTGATATTCATTTTGGTCTTTGCTATCTTAATAAATTATATTTTCCTTTCTTTGTGATGTCCTTGCTCTTTATGCCATCTCACAATTCCTCTAGTCATTACTGCTCAGTGCACCAAATATATTATTGGGTTGGTGGATATACTCAAGGTCATATTTTTACTCTTGTGAATTTGTTTTAGTTTAAATTCTATCATATGGTCTCAGGGCTCATTTCTGTCACCAAGGCCATATTTTCCAACTACCAGTTCTCTATTTTGTTTTTAACTTTTGCATCCCAGTCATCCATTTTTATTAATGTATCTTGATTGCATGTTTGAACAATTTCGAACTACAAACTCACTCACTCATTCATTGTCATGCCCAGTGAGTTGGAATCAACTCACAGCTTACCCTCCAAGCAGGTTTTGGGGCCTTTAAATTGAATGAGAAGTGAATGACTGTCTTTTTCCCTTGGAGACTCTGATGGATTTTGGCCACCATAGAGGCATCACTTTTGGATTAGTAGTGAAACACTACAAACTGCAAACCAGAATCCCCTTGATGGATGTTGTTATTAAGGGCCATTGAGTTGAGTGTGACTCAAAGTGACACTGTGAACAAGAGATCTGACTTCTGTCCTAGCCTGCACCATCCTTATCCCCCACACATTTGAATCCATTGCTGCAGACATTACATCAATCCGTCTCATTGAGGAGCTTCTCCTTCGCTGACCCCTCTCCTTTCCAAGCATGATGTCTTTCTCCAAGGAGTAGTATCCTTTCCAAAATACATGTCCAAAATAAGTGAGATGAAGTTACACCAGATTTGCCTCTAAGGAACATTCTGATTGCACTTTCTCCAATGCATAGTTCTTTGTTCTTTTGTCAGTATGTGGGACATTCAACACTCTTCTCAACACCACAACTCAAATGCATTGATTCTTCTGTCATCCTTATTCATTCTCCAGCTCTAAGATGCATAGCAAGTGATTGGAAAGACTGTGGTCTGAATTAGGCACACCTTAGTATTTAATCTGACACTGTTGTTCTTAGGGACTTCAGAGAGATCCTTGACAGACTTTCCCAGTACAATACACCTACTGATCTCCTGACTGGTGGTACCAAGGGTGGTGTTGACTATGGATCCGACCAAGCAAGATAAAATCATTGACAATTTCACTCTTTTCTCCATCTATCATAATATTACCTGTTGGTCTAGTGAAGTTTGCTTGATACTGAGACATAATCCATATTGAAGGCTATAGCAAGAGCTTCAATTTCTCCTCACTTTCAGCTAGCGAGATTGTATCATCTGTAGATTGCTGATGAGTCTTCCTCTAATCCTGATGCCACACTCTTCATAAAGTCCAGTTTGTCATTTGATTTGCTCAGCATCCAGATTAAATAGGTGCAGAGAAAGGGGACAACACAGTCATATAGCTTTCCCAATTTAAACCATGCAGAGTTTCTTGCTGTGGTCAAACAGCAGTTTTTTTTATCTAGGTGTAGATTTCATATAGACACAGTTAAGTGTTTTGGAATTCCCATTCCTCTCAAGGTTGGCCAGAGTTCTTTAAGATCCACACCATCAAATGTCTTTGCATACTAAATAAAACACAAATAGAGATTCTTCTTATCTTCTCTACTTTCATCCAAAATCAGCAATAATATCCCTGGGTGCCACGGCCTCTTCTAAACCCAACTTGAACTTCTGGCAGTTTTCTGTCGGCATACTCTTCTAAGCATTTTTGGATGATTTTCAACAACATTCTGCTTGCATCTGAAATTAATGATACTGTTTGATAATTTCTGTATTCTGTTAGATCACCTTTCTTGAGAATGAGAACAAAATATGGATCTCTTCCAGTCAGTTGGCTAAGTAGTTATCTTTTAAATTTCCTGGCACAGGCTGGTGAGCATATCAAGGCTGCATCTGTTACTTGGAACATGTCAGTTGGTATCCCATTTATTTCTGGGACTTT
>NW_006399769.1:25735990-25753469 GCF_000299155.1 Elephantulus edwardii
CACCCATTTTGAATAATATTACATGAGTTCCTTGTTTTTCAATGCAGCATAGTATTCCATACCAGTGCCTTAAATGAAGCTTGAACATCTTCCTTCATCACCACTGGCTTGTGTTAATATGCTCTTTCCTGAAATGTTTCCATACTGACCAATTCTTTTTTGTAGAGTGATTCTGTATATTCCTTCCACCTTCTTTTGAAGCTTCCTGGGTCATTCAGAGTTTTTCGCATAGGGTCTCTCATTATTGCAACTCAAGGCATGAATTTCTTTTTCAGTTCTTTTCGTTTGAGAAATGCCAAATTAGTTTCTCCTTTTTAATTCTCTAACTCTGGATCTTTGCACATTCCTTTATAATACTTTGTCTTCTCAAGTTGCCCATTCAGATTTTCATGCCGTGTCTTTTACTTTGGCGTCTTTTCCCTTTGTTTTGTCTTTATGCCCTACTGAACAATTCAGTCTTTCTGACATCCATTATAGTCTTCAGACTAAGAAGAAGACCTGGTCATCCACTTCTGAAATAACTGGCCTTTGAAAACCCTTATGAACAATTCAGAGGCAAAAGAGGAGAGAAATCTGCAATTTCTGCATCTTTAGTTTTAGTGGTTGGTGTATATATTTGAATAATAGTTATATCAACAGATCTTTCTCTTCAGTGCATTGAAGTTGTTTTATCACTTGCAGCATTGTGCTTCAGGGTAGATTTAAGATGTTCTTTTTGATGATGAATAGGGCACCATTCCTCTTCAATTTTCATTTCCAGCATAAGTAGATTATATCATTGACTAATTCAGAATGGCCAATAACAGTCTATCTCAATTCACTCAAGTCTAGGTTGTCAGTCTTTATGGGTTCCATTTAAGAGTGAGTGTGTGTGTGTGTGTGTGTGTGTGTGAGATAGAGAGAGAGAGAGAGAGATTTGATTGATTTGTATTTAGAATTAGCCAGCTGGACTCAGTTTAGATGATCTCAGTTTTATTGGCAACATCCAAAGCATCATAGTCAGGAGCAAGCCAAACATAGGCCTTCATTTCTCCATCAGGCAGAATCACAGTATTGACCTTAATCACATCAATGTCAGCTTCTTTACAGCTTGTTTGATTTGGTGCTTGTTGGCCTTGGCATCCACAATGAACACAAGTGTGTTTTTAAATCTATCTTCTTCATGGCTGACTTAGTGGTCAGGGGAAACTTGATGATGACATAGTGGTCAAGCTTGTTTCTTATGGGGATGCTCTTCCTGGAGTATTGGGGCTGCCTTCAGAGTCTCAGCATCTTAGGCTGCCAGAAGGTAGATGATGTGCAGATCTTGTGTTTTTGGTGGCTGTGGATGCCCTTCAGGACTGCCCTCTTGGCCTTAAATACCTTTGCTTTGGCTTCAATTTGGGTAGGGGCAGAGGTTTCCTTCTTTTACAGCGCCATCTTCCGTTTAATTTTTGACAATTTCCAATTTTCTCAGATTCATGAGTTGTGCCTTCCATGTTCCAGTTATTAATGGATGTTTGCCGCTGTTTCTTTTTCTTTTTAATTTTTCCACATCGGCAAATGAAGGTCTTTGGCTAGGCGAAAGCTTTACTCCATGTCATTAAGTCTACTTTAAGGCAGTTCCATACTTCACCAGTTGTATTTTGAGTGCCTTCCAGCCTGAGAGCTCCTCATCTAGCACAATACCAAGGAATGTTCCAATATTACTCATAGCGTTTTCAAGGGTCCGTTGTTTCAGAAGTGGCTGGGCAGGCCTGCTGCTTAGTCTGTCTTAGCTTGGAGGCTCTGATGAACCCTGGGTTACCCTGCTAGTATTTGAAATTGGTGCCCTGGCTTCCAGCATGATAGCAGCAGGCAGTCCATGGCAGGAAGGCAACTGGTCAACAAGAAGTGGTGGAGTTTCTTTTTTTTCTTTTCTTTTTGGAGTTTCATCATAGAGCAATGCAACTGGAGTTTTATTGTAAATGACTTTAGTAGAAAATGAACTAGAAGAGGGTGTATCAGTCACAGAATTGAATTAGGTGAAGACATGGAAGTAAAGTGAGTGACTGACATTGTAGAGGGAATGTTTGTGATTGTTATCAGGGACAGTAATTGTGCTCTGAATGATATGCTGGAGAGGCTATAAAGAATCTTTAATGGCAGAGAGAGGAAATTAGATGAAATAGAAATTAGGAAGCCATGAAATAGTCTCAAATAATACCATAATGAAAACAGTGTTTAAGAAAAAAATTGGCAGTGGTATAAGAAAAGATGAAAAAGAAAGGAAAGGAAAGGAACTCTAGGTAGGAGTTAGCTTATGAGGATTTTTCAGTTTACATGTAATAATACTTACATGCTAATGGGAAAACAGTATTATTAAATAATACTTTCATTCTTCAAAGGCCCGAATGAAGCTGAAGAGTTCCAGCTAGAGGTGAGTGGGCTGCTGGGGGAAATGAACTGCCCGTATCTTTCGCTGACGTCCGGGGATGTGACCAAGCGCCTTCTTGTTCAGAAGAACTGCCTCCTTTTGCTCAGTAAGTTCATGGCTACGAGAATGTGGCTGTTATTTTATATGTAGGCCTCTAGTACGCTAGATGCTGTTTTGTTTCATTATGGATTTCATTCAGAATACTTCTTTTTAAACATTAAAAGCTCTCAATGTTGGCGTTAGCTGATGTTAGGCTGGTACACTGGTAGGATTATTTTCAGTTTTACAATTGATACTCTCCCCCCGCCTTTCACTTGACCTTTGTTGATAATCCAGCTTTTGAGAGTAATAGACAACAGTAGTGCCAGAGTGTTATTCAGGTGTTCAATCATGATGTCTTAGCATCCTAAACAAAAAGCATATTTTTAAATTAACTGAGAAGATAATGTAGGGATAGTAAAATTATTTTTTTAATTAATTTCTTGGAAGATAGTAAGCATATGTAGTAAATAGTAAATGTAATTGTTTAAAGTGTATTGTGCTGTTATTTTTATTTTTGTGGTTGATTAATGTTGAGAGTCTTGGTTTTGTTTGTAAAAATGTCACATTGGTATATTTATGTTGTTTCTTTCCTTTATAATCGTTGTAGGAAACTCTTTTTCCTGGAAAGTTTATGCTTTTTATATACTCATCTTCTCTCTTCATCTTGATAAACAATAATTAAACTCACAATTTTATTGCTTTATATTTTTGTTGTTGTTGTTATGTGCCGTCGAGTCGTTTATGACTCATAGTGACCCTATGTACAACAGCCCTAAACCGTGCTCTATCCTGTGCCAATCTCATTGCCTCCAGCAGACCCATCCCGATTACCCCAGTCACTGAATCAAGCCACCTCATAGAGGGTCTTCCCCTCCTGCGCTGTCCCTCCACTCTACCCAGCATGATGTCCCTCTCTAAAGACCTGTCTCTCCTTACAGCATGTCCAAAGTATGTCAGATGAAGCCCCAGAATCCTTGCCTCCAAGGAGCAGCCTGGTTTAACCCTCTCTAGAATGAATCTGTTTTCTTGGCAGTCCATGGTACAATCAATATTCTTCTCCAGCACCACAGCTCAAAGGCGTCAATTCTCCTTCTATCCTCCCTAGTCATTGTCCAACTCTCTGATGCATAACAAGTTATTGCAAAAACCATGGCCTGTATCAGGTGGACCTTAGTCTCCAGAGAGACACCGCTCGCTGCTCTTGAGTACTTTAGAGAGGTCCCTAACTGCAGACTTTCCCATCACAATACGTTTTTTGATTTCCTGGCTACCGGTGCCAAGAGTGTTGACCGTGGAGCCGAGCAAACTGAAGCTGTGAACAATCTCAATCTCTTCGCCATCCATCCTGATGCTACCGATGGGTCCAGTGGTGAGAAATTTTGTCTTCTTGACATTGAGCCTCAGTACATGTTGAAGGCTGCAGTCCTTGACCCTCTGCAGTAAGTGCATGAGGTCCTCCTCAGTTTCAGCGAGCAAGGTTGTGTCATGTGCATAACGCAGATTGTTGATAGATCGTCCACCAATCCTAACGGAACACCCCAATAAATATATCCAAGTACTCTTACTTTGGAGTTTTGTGTGTATGTTTCACTTTTACACTCCACTAAAGTTTCTGAAAAGTGATCCAGGTCCAGTTTGGGTGTTTCAGTTTGAAAACATTGCGCTTGTAGCTGTTATATTTAGGGACTCTTCCAGTGTGAACTACAAAGTAAGCATGCTCTTACTTTGCTTATTATGTTATTCACCCCTGTCGCAAATAGCTCATTCAGTGTCTTTCAAAATGTTTCTTTTTTTTCCATAACCATCTCAAACTTTATTTCTCCTTTGTAGTGCTACTCTCTTAAAAATAATATTTGACACTGGAATTAGGTTTTCTTACATAAGAAGGTAACAGCTGTCTGGAACTCTTGAAATGACTGAATAGCTAATTTTCCCTGAGGGCACAGTTCGGCCTTTTTAGCGCTAATAAAACCAGTTTGAATATAAATCTTTGATAGATGTCTTTAACATTTCCTATTTATTGAGCAGATTGCACTAATATTTTTAATTTAAAGTTGTAAGGATGTGTGCCTCTCTTAATGTCCACATACATGCTATGAATAGCACATTAGGTGATTTGGATGTTGCTTGAACACTATATTCAAGCCATATGAGAATCTCTGCTACTGGTCATCCTTACTGCAGCTGCTGTGGCTGGTTAAGCTGCTGACAGAGACCAGAGCAGGATAGGCAGTGGCAGCAGCTTAAGGGGTCAGAGTGGGAGGAGAGGGAGAGGAAGTCAGCAAAGAGGAAACAGAATTCCTTTTCCCATCAGCTGTTTATTCACCTGAGAAATAGGAGCAGCCCAGGGCCCACAACCAGCTACCTACCTGCAAAACCAAAAAGCTAATGGTTCCATGTACATAGATTTGGCTAGATTTTGCCAAAATGGGCATTAAGGCTTGCATACCAGTGCTCTATTTTAATGTGCTGTAACTTGAAAGGTTCTTTAAGAATATATAGCTACGGGTTTTGGCACTAAAATAAACACACACATATGTCTGGTGGTTTCTCAATTAAATGACTGTTATTCTGCTTATTAAATTCTTCATACATAAACACATCTACACTCTCTTTTCCCTTTTCATCCTTGTTGATCCTGTTTTTCCTTTTTACATTATTCTCGTAATCTCTGCCTCCTCTATATTTTAGTATTGGTAAATATTCTTTAACTACTCTGTAAATAATTCTTATCTTTCCAAATATTTGTTGTCCCATCTTGATGCTACATATTTCACTTACTTCCAGCACGCTTATCTTGGCCAATTTGGTACTTTTAATGCGTTGTGTTTTGGAGAAATAAATGAACAAACTTCGTTAAAATTCTTAGAAAAATAGTTTTTGAGTGAGTGAAATGCTTGCGACTCAGGTTAAGAACTTTGCTTTGGCTGTTCGCTGGCCTTTGTGGCTCTCAGGTGCCTTCTCGTAGGTACAGTAAGTCAGATCTGAGTTTCTAGTAATATATTCCTACATAAACATTCTTTATTCTCATTTAGATGGTCAGTAGAGTTATGATTTCTGTAGTTGTTTACATACAATTTTTCTGCATGTAATTATTTACTCAACTCACTTTGTGAATATCTGTGCTTAGTTGTTTTAAGGTGTTCTAAATTTAGAGAACCCGTTGATTAAATTTCATCTTCAGTACTGAAACGGAGTTAGCAGACTGTCTTAAAGAAAAAGATAGTAAATGTTTTAGGCTGTCTGGGCCACATCAAGGCTCTGTCCCAACTCCAGCTACACATTCTGCTGTTGTAGCACAGAAACCAGCAATAGACTGTACTTAAGTGAAGAAAGATGGCCGTGTCCCATTTAAACTTTTTGCCTATTTTTATTCATGTAGTGCTCGCAGTACATTGTTGCGGACCGTACAGCCCTCATGCATCATTTTTATAAACCTGGTTAATATTTTTATAAATATTAAGCCAATTGTTTTTACATGTTTTCACATGTACATACTGTGCACAACCTCCCACCCATTTCCAAAACTGTCCTGAATGCAGATATATGTGTTTTTTTCTTCTTTCTAGGATAGCTAGCAAACTTGATCTATGACTTCTTGACTGTAGCTTATACTTTTATTATACAGATATGATCCAAAGTACCATTTTACACTATAGAATGAAGCTAAAATTTACCTCTAGATTTGTCACAAGACATTTGCAGTTTAGGTATGAACATACTATGGTAGAATTATTTTTGCATAATTTTGTCATTTATGCCCTTCAAATATATATGTGATTATTTATAAGGGTATGTGCTATTTGGGAATATACAAATAAAACAATGACTGTGTGTGTGTGTGTGTGTGTGTGTGTGTACACACACACACACACACACATACACCCAGTGAGGCTAAACTGTTAATATTTTTGTGTCTATGTGTAACTTTCATATGTTAGTTCAATTTGCTATATCAAATAATATGGGAGGGGGGGTTTTAAGCCTATTTAATCTTTCCAGAAACGTGGCTGTATTTATTATTACAAGAGTCAGCAGTTTTTTAGTGCTGTTTTGCCAAAATTATGACTCCTGTGCCTCCCAGCATGTCACCATTATTGTGGAAATGAGATACTCAAGTTGGTTTTACTCTTGTAATTGAATTCAAGGGCCTAGAAAGATTTGTTTTTGCCTAAAGCTGTCCTGTCATGTCTATGTTGTCTAAAGCATATTCTTTTACCATATAACCTGAAATTCTGACAGTCAAATAATTACTGATAATCTTTTCTGAAAATTTAAATGTCCTTTGGAAGGTTAATAGTTGAAGATTGTATATTTAAGTATCTGATTCAAGTAGAATTACTTGAAGCATATTGCAGCTGTCATACTGGCTGAAGTCTACACATGGGAATGATACTGGAAGGAAGCGTTTTCCCTCATGCACAGAGAGAATGGATGTTCAAAGGAGACAGCTCTTTGAATACCTAAAACTGTTTTCCTTGAACAACCAGAAAGAAGCTGATGGTGTTAAGATACTAGGGATCATGGAAGGAGACTTTTGGCTTCTCACTGTACTTTATGTGGCTTATGTTATTTAAAGTTGAATTAATTTGAAATGTCAAAAACAGTTCTGGGTGTGCTCCTTTAGTATTGGGAAGAAGGTGGACAGGGTGATTATAGGAATGGTCCTTATAAATGGTGAAAAGTAAAAACATGTAGCCTTTTCTCACTGAAAATTGACCACCTGCCATCTTTTGCAAATATATTAAGATGTGCTAACTTCTGTTCTGAAGGTTTCTTTCTTAATCATGTAACTCAAGAACCCAACTTACAGTTCCCATCTGTTGTAAGCTTTTGATTTTCTAAGGAGAATGTCTTAGTTTTAAATCAGCCCCTATAAATTATATCTTGGATGAATAGCTCATTTACAGAACTAGATTTTGTGGTAATGTTATTTGCAAGTAACAGTGGTTTGGTCTCCTTGTTTTTATCCATTCTTGCAGCTTTAAAACTTATATCATAATAGATAATATAGTGTATGACCCAAGATTTATCTAACTCTAGCTGTATCTCATTTTTAAATCTTATTTTGTTTACTTCAGCATACCTCATCTCAGAACTAGAAGCTGCCAGAATGCTCTGTGTGAATGCTCCTCCAAAACAAGCTCCAGAAGGAGGCGCTAGTGAGGTCTTTCAAGAGTTAAAAGGCATATGTATTGCTCTAGGAATGTCCAAACCTCCAGCCAGTATAACTATGTTCCAATTCTTCAGCGGGATTGAGAAAAAAGTAAGACCTTTAGTACCAGATTATAGTGTATTAAAGGCATAGAACTACATTTGTTTAAATGAAACAATTCTGTTATTTTTTGTTTTAAAAATAAATAATACTTTTGTGTGTTTTTTTACATGTTTTCTGTTTCTTTGGAAAATAAATCTTTATTCTTTTAGTTTATAAACTGAAATACACTAGATGCAAATTGTCCTTTTTTTGAAAGTATCTTATCACCAAACTTTAATACAGTTAATATATTATTAAGTGTTTTGCCTTAAATGTTACTAACATTCCCCATTAACTAGATAGAAAAAGATGTTAATGATTTTTTAAAAATTATTTTCTTTTTAATCTAGTCACTTCAAGCTTTACTAGTTTGATTTGGCCTACCAGAAGTACTGAATACTGATACAAGCTTATATATGAAAATAAACCAGAATTATTTTTATATTTTAACAGTTAAGAGCTTTCATATAGTTTAATTGGAACAAGTAATTTCAATTTTAAAAATGAGTAGGGAGAAGCTAGACATATTTAGAGTAATGAAAGTATTCCATGTACGTGTCTGCTGGACTCTTAAGAGCTGGTACATTTGCTTTGTGGGGTGGCACAGCATAGTACACAGAATTGGTGGACCACGATAGGGAATCATCTGTGTCCATCGTCCAGGTTTTCTGTGTTTGCTTTTGCATCCATTCAGCAAGTATTCACTGAGTGCCCACTGCTGTTAGGTACTCTGCTAAAAGCCTTGAAGAAATCATACTTTTCTAGGTTCGTGAGGAGTGGGGCAAGTGAATGCTGTTTCATATAGGTCTTCTGCATTTCAAAATGTCCTCTTTACCTTAACCTCTTAACCTCTGTCTGAAATCTTCATTTGATGGCAAGATATTACCATACCTTGATTGGGGATTGGGAAGAAAAGTAGGATATATGTTCTACTTTTAAATTTATTAATATATGTATTTATGGTTTTGTGTCAGTTAAAGGAGACGTTAGCAAAAGTTCCACCTAATCATGTGGGAAAGCCTTTATTAAAGAAGCCAATGGGGCCAGTCCACTGGGTAAGTAGTGATCCATCATCTTCAGTGAAATTTGTAAGGAGTTGTATGTTTATTTCATAATTTTGATGTTAAAATTTATACATCATTTATTTGATAATATTTATTTTATTATATAATTTATCATTTATTTATTTATACATCATATAAAATTTATACCTCAGATTTTACAAGTTAGGTTCTGGACCACGGTAGTAAAATGATTATCACAGTATATAGCAAGTCACATACATTTTTTTCCTTTCTTTTTTTTTTTTTTTTCATTTTTTTCCTTTCTTAGTATATAGGAAAGCTTATGCACACCCAATTTTATAGTTATTAAATTTACAGAGTTTAGAGTATTGTTGAGTTGCCAAAATGATAGACACACAAAGTGGGAAAAATGGCACTAATGGCTTTTTTAAGACAGGTTTACTGCAAACCTTTAATTTATAAAAACTTTAGTAACTACAGAAATCCATAAACAATGGAGTAAGATGTGCCCGTAATTTTTTCTTCTTAACATATGTTCTCTAATGTGTATAGTTTGTTTCTTGGACAAATAGAATAAACATTTTTTTCCCCATTTCAAAGTTTACGTAGAATAATTTTACTTTTGTAAGATGAGAAACATTTAACTCAGTTTTTAAGTATTTCATGCAGTTAATTAAAATAAGTTGAAGAGAAGTATAAGTACCTTTCTGGTTGCCAAATGTATTGTTTATAAACCAAAAACTGCATTTGGCTGGGCTTTATACAGTGAATTACAGGAAAGTGAAGTGAGAACCATACACTTTATATGCTTTTTCTTATGTTTTGAGGCTTAACATTGTTTTACTCATCATTTTAACTGTTTATTTTGTGGAAGGAATCACATGTGCAAAGTCCTGGGAACAAATTTTTTTTCTGTACTTTTATACAGGATCAAACTGATTTTAACTGATTTTTTAAAATTATTTATTTCAGGAAAAGATTGAAGCAATTAATCAAGCCATAGCCAATGAGTATGAAGTTCGTAGAAAGCTGCTAATAAAACGGTTGGATGTCACTGTGCAGTCCTTTGGCTGGTCTGACAGAGCTAAGGTACGCAGTAAATAATTTAAAAGAGCAGATTATTTATAGACATGATCTCCAGGCATCCCTACCTTAAGGTTAGATAGAGACTGAAAAAAAAAAACACAACACAGACGTTTTTCTTAGTGACTTGTTAACAGTTGTTTGAACTGTTCAGCAGTAACAGAAACATTCCTTTTTCATCTTACTGATAGTTTTCAAGAAAACAGAATTAGTTTTCAAGAAAACAGAATTTATGGTCCTATTGGAAATACCTATTTATGGAAAAACAGTATCTAAATAATAAATTCTATTTTTACATTATTTGTTTGCTTATTATACTATAAATTTGTTTAATGAAGTTAGAAATACTAGATTGAATGTGTTCAAATATTATGATCTTTTCTAGAGAATTTGAGGTTCAATTTTTTATTTTAGCTTATACCTGCTAAATATGCCTCCCTAACTTATAATAGACTCAGTAGCAACTAATTTTTATTTTGGTTTGGTTTTGACCACTAAGTGGGAATTAATTGTCACATTTGGTAGCTTTGACTGTCTCAAACTCAGAAAAATCCTCATTGCTGTTCAGTCTGATCCGACTGATAGCTGACCCTCCAGTAGGTTTTCAGAGGCGGAAATGGAACTGTGAGTTGAATTTATGTTCAGATTGATCTAGATGTGTTTGTATTAGATATTTCCTTAGTAATCATACAGCTTTGAAAATAGATTTTTTCTGAATTTTAATTGACTCAGAAAGTAAGTTTTCATTTAGTAGTTATATATCGATGTCACCTAAAATCTTTAACGCTTAGCTCAATTATATATAGAATTTTTGAGTCAGAATGGACTGAGTGGCTGTGAAGTATCTATTAAATTTTTGGAGTATATATTTACAGTTAGAGTAGTTTAGCGCTCAAAGGACAATGTTGAAATCCATCTTAACTCGCCTCATTTTGCACGTAAGAGATTGCAGACCCAGAAAAATGGAGACCACCTAAAATGTCATAGCTAGTTAGTAGGAATAAACATCAGGAGTAAATTATATTGTCTTCTGTGACAGTATTGATACTGAACATGAGACTTCATCTGAACATGAAATGACAGTATTAACATTGAAAATGAGACTTCATTTCGTTTGCCTCTTTCTCCTGTAAAATGTTTATCTTCAACTTTGTTTCTGAATTCAACAAACTGCGTTTTAAATCAGTCTACCTCTAATCATTGCGTGTTCAACATTTTCTTATTCTGAATTTCAGTTATTCTGTCCCATTATAGGTTTGGAAAGTTTTTTTATTCAGCATATTTTTATTAAATCATTGAGTAATTCTATTAGTCAACATTATATTGACTGCTTCCAGTAGATGGGTTTCACACACTAAATATTTTGTGTGCCAGTACTTGTGTACCAATGCTATCCCATCTTCATTCTCTCATAAGAATGCTGTAAGTGAGCTGCTTTATTTTGGTCACATTATCCCAATCCAAAAACTAAGGTACGTAAATTTAGGGACTTGCCCAATTTTCCCAATTTTTCAGTAAATTCTTGTCTCTCTCTAGTTAATAAATGCTGCTCTTCAGGTAAAACAGATCCTTTTTAATTATGTATTTATAATAAAAGAATGCATTTAATGAGGGAGCATTTTTCAAGGAACACATATACTAACTGCATAATACAAGTTATTCACAGCTAGCATTTCATTGATACTGGGGTAGTGAGATTAGTGGCCAGAGAAGACTTTATACCCTCTTAGCCCCACAGTCCTATAAGGAAACCCAGCTATGCCTTCCCTCACACCTCTACTTTCACATTAGGCCTGTCCCCCCTTTCCCAACAATAGTCTTTGCTGTATCAAGTCTGGCACCTGTAAGGTAATTCTTGACTAGGTAGGAGCACTGGTGAGTATATAATTTTTTCCCACCATCTGGAATCCAGTAACCCAGTGAATATTTTCACTGTCAGACAAAGTACTATCAGACATTTTGGTTTTCTTTAACATATATTTATTTACTGTGTTTCTTAATGTCATTTTGAAAACTGACATTTGTCTTTGAACGTTTTTCTTTCAACAGAGTCAGACAGAAAAATTAGCAAAAGTTTACCAGCCAAAACGCTCAGTCTTATCTCCTAAAAGTACGGTGTCAGTTGCTCATCTTTTGGCTGCAAGACAAGATTTATCAAAGATTTTAAGGACAAGCAGTGGCTCTATTAGAGAAAAGACTGCCTGTGCCATCAATAAGGTGATTAAAGTACCTTTCTTTTTGTGGCATCTGCATCTCTTTGTTTATAAAATAGATTAAAAATGTCTCTCTCATCCCTAGGTGTTGATGGGCAGGGTGCCTGACAGAGGCGGTAGACCCAATGAAATTGAACCTCCACCCCCAGAGATGCCACCATGGCAGAAAAGACAAGACGGCCCCCAGCAGCAAGCAGGAGGCCGAGGAGGGAGAGGTGGCTATGAACATTCCTCATACAGAGGCCGAGGCGGCCATGAACAAGGAGGAGGGAGAGGTGGCCGCGGTGGCTATGACCATGGTGGTCGAGGGGGAGGAAGAGGAAATAAGCATCAAGGCGACTGGACAGATGGGGGGAGTGGAGGGGGAGGGGGAGGCAGCTACCAAGACAGTGGTTACCGAGATTCGGGCTTCCAACCAGGTGGCTATCACGGTGGCCACGGTGGTGCCTATCAAGGTGGTGGTTACAGTGGCTTCCAGACATCTTCATGCACAGGAAGTGGATACCAGGGTGGTGGGTACCAGCAGGACAATAGATACCAAGACGGTGGGCACCACGGTGATCGAGGTGGTGGACGCGGAGGGAGAGGTGGGCGCAGAGGCCGTGGTGGGCGTGGAGGTCAGGGGGGAGGCTGGGGAGGAAGAGGGGGCCAGAATTACCACCAAGGGGGGCAATTTGAACAGCACTTCCAGCATGGAGGTTACCAGTATAATCACTCTGGATTTGGACAGGGTAGACATTATACTAGTTGAGGCTACAGAACCTTGTATTTTGCTAGAGCTCAAGTAATAGAAACTTAGTTTCAGAACCTTGAATCCAGAATCTGTTTTGAATTAATGTGAGACCACAGGTGGCAGGCGGAGTCCTGCTTGGCATCAGTTATCATTCAGTTCTGTAGAATTTTTAATGGACTTACACAATACTGTTTATTTGAGAAACACAATACATCTCTCCTTTGTATGAAGAATTTTTAAAAAAGGTAATAAAAGTTGCCTTTTTTGTTTGACCAGTAGACTAATTCCACAGTCAGAAAATTCTTAGGTTTTTGAAGAAATTACTTGAATAAAGTAGTTTTCAATATGCAGTTTTCAAAATGAGGATTTACCTAGTTTTGATTTGTTTTCTTTTTTTATATTTGCATCTAGGAAGCTTTCCTCATATGAACAGTCCATTTATATGAGTTTTACTTCAAATGTTCTCATACTTATTTTCCAAGCACCGAACGCCCTTGGCTGCCTTTTTAATTCAGAGGCTATGCCACGTTTGGTTCATAATAGACCTTTTAAGTCTGTTCCTATTAAATGAGCTCTTCTGCAGATAGCACATTCAGTAAGTTCAGTACCCTTATCCTGATGATGGAATACTGACCATACGCTCCACTCTGCAAACCTTGGACACGGCCAAATCTGTAAAGGTTATACAAACAAACTACGTTGTGAACCTATAGTCCACGTAGGAATCTAGATAAGTTTAGTAATTCAAACTGACCTGCATCCATCCAAAACAAGTTCCTCCTTCAGCCTTGTTTTTACTTGAAATATGCCAGAAGAAACAGCAAACTGAGTTTTGTTTTATGCACGAGTTAATACCACTGGCTCAGCAAATACAAGTGAGTTTGCTTGGGGCAGGAGACTTTTTTTGTAATGGAAGAAATGCACTACCAAGTCAGAAGAGAAGAGTTTTGCTTAGTGCAGGAGGCCCTTTATTATTGCTGCAGAAAACGAAAGCCTAGCTGAGTTGATGTTTTACATTCTCCTTTAAGCTAAAATCTTCATGACACTTCTTGCTGGGATTTTGTAAATGTAAACATTGTCAAGCTGTGAAAGAAATGGCTGGAGGTGTGCTTTGTGTGAAAGATGAGCAATAAAGAATCTGTTTGTTCTCGCTGCTTTGAGTTTTATTTTAGCTGCTTAGTTTACTGTATTATTTGACACCGAAATCAGATTTACTCACCAAGGTCTTTGTTCCCTGAAGATGCTTAAGTATTTATTTCCTTAACATATTTAATTTGTAGTGAAAATTTACCCCTACCCTGAATTTATCCAAATTCACTTTTTAACGCTTACGTGAACAGAAAACTTCACTTCTTATCTCTGACCACTGGGTGTAGCTATTGCTACATATAAAATTTATGCCCTACCCTTGGAATTTTGAAGACTTTTTCTTAAGGAGAAAAGGAATTGAAAATATTAAAATGGTTGTAAAAACAATGATCTTTTCCACTAAATTGAGCTTTTCTAAAGTAAAGAAGCAATTGTATCTTGCCATTAAACATAACATTCTTGCTTAAGATAACTACGTTCTTCCAACAGCTAAAACCACTTTTGAAAATCTGCTTTGATTCTTTTGTTATTACCACCTATAGTTTTTTAGCCAGCATTTAACGCTTTGAAATGTTCAAATTTGGGGACAGTGAAATTTTATTTATCATCTAAGTAAAGGTTTTTAAGTTTTCTAGAAAATTGTGTTGGTTTCTTTATGCTGTTAATAACTACATTTAATAAGGAAATTCATACTAGGAATAAAATTGCTTATGCTTCATGCTTCTAAATATCTAATCTGTATTATTAGCATTTTATCGCTTTATATTTCATAATGTACCTGATAAACTTGTTTGTTTCTTTGACAAATATAATTTTTACTTATTTTTATGGTTTTATATTGCTTTTTCAAATAAGAACATAGAAGACAGCAAATGACAGCTTCTCCAAGATGGCCCTAAAATTTGACACTACATTTTTCTCTTTCAAATGGGTCCTGCCCACCCCTTGTATAACATGAAAGGGACTTTTAGTTACTTCTTGGCTTGGTTCAAATTCTCTAGAAAAATTCTATTTACTGCAAACTGTGTTTTGTATGTTTCTTGATCTTAAGCACATTCTTAACTTTGGACTATAGTAAATAATGGTTTATTGGAGAAAAAATATTTTAAACAAGATTTTAAAAATTTTAGGGGTTCAGGTTTTTTGGCATATAAAAACTGTATTGTCTGTTAAAACAAGACTGCCGCAGACAGTACCCTTTGTTAGTGCTTTTTCCCCTCCTGTTACCAGGAAATAGAGCACAATGTCAGCATTCTTTATGAGCATCATTAAAGTTAACCCACAGTCATTTTCAAACATAAATTAGAAGTTAAATTATTACTGATGAAAAGCATTTATGTATTTTTCACTGCCCCCCAAATGTATCCTTATTACTTAATTTTGAGGTTTATTTTCATCCTACTTTAGTAAGTGAATATTTTATCTGCCTAAGGAACTCGGGGTCTAGAGAGTAAGGAGATCTGACTCAAAAGCACATAAAAACAATGTCGTTATGTGCTGTCAACCCACCTTTGACTCTGCAACTGTATACACAATAGCTCTGAACCGTCCTATCCTGAGCCAGTCTTAACTGTCTGTGACACATTGAACCCCATTACCTCACCATGTCAAGCCATCTACTCCAGGATCTACCTCTCTTGCAGTGTCCACACTTCCAAGTATGATGTCCTCCAAGGACTGGCCCCCCGCCCTCCCCGCAACATGCCCAAGGTCTGTGAGACAGAGCTTCAGAATCTTTGCCTCTAAGGAACAACTTGGTTTCATAGTCCCCAGGACAAACCTGTTTATTCTCTTGGCCATCCATGGAATGTTCAGTACTTCCCCAGCACACAACTCAAAGGCATCAGTCTGTCTTCTGTCATCCTTGGTCATTGTCCAGCTCTCTGGTGCATAGCAAATAATTGCAAAGACCATAGTCTGGATCAGACACACCTTAGTCTCTAGACTGATGTTATTTAGTACTCTTGAGCAGTCCCTAATAGCCAGGATCCATCTGACATCAGCAGTGATATCCCTAGTGCCCTGTCTTCTAAACCCAGTTTGAACTGACCATTCTCTTTCCGTGTACTCTTCTGGCCATTTTTTAGGATCTTCAATATTTTCCTTGCATGTGATATTAGTGATAATTCTGTAGTTTCAACCTTATGTTGGGTTACCTTTCTTGAGAATGGGAACAAATAGGGAATTCCAGTCAACTGGTCAAGCAGCTGTCCTCCAAATTTGCTAGCACAACTGGTAAGCGCAACCAGATCTGCATTTGTTAGTTGAAACATTTCATATCTCATCAGTTCCTAGGATCTTCCCCCCACCCCCCCCCCAATTCCTTCAGTGCAGTTTGAACTTCTTCCTTCGTTACCATTGGGTCTTGCGCTTATTGTCAACCGATTCTTTTTGGTACAGTGAATATATTACATGTTCTTTTGAAGCTTCTTGGATTATTCGAGAGTTTGCCCATAGTATCTCTCAGTACTGCAGCTCAAGGCTTGAATTTTTCGTTTATTTCAATTTGAGAAATGCCAAGTGAGTTCTTCCCTTTACATTCTCCACCTTGAGCTTTTTGCACATTTGCTTTGTCTTCTCAAGATGCCATTGGAATCTTTATCTCTTTTCTTCAGCATTTCCCCCCTTTATTTAGGCTTCTGGATGCTCTAGTGCCGTTTTTCAGTCCCTTCTGACATACCTTTTAATCTTTTCCTTTTTAACAACAATTTATTTTCATCAGGGATTATGTCTTTGGTGTCATCCCTTAACTCATTAAGTCTTTGATCATTAGTATTTATTGCCTCAAAGCTATCCTGGAGATAATTTAATTCAGGTGAGAGTCTCAAGGTCATATTTTGGTTCATTTTGTTCAGCTTCAGTTTGAACTTGCACATGAGTATGTTATGGTCTATTCTAGCAGCTGGCTTGGTTTGGACTGCTGATACTGAACTTCTCCAATGTCTCTTTCTACAGATGTAGTCAGTCTGATGCCTGAGCAGTCCAGCAGGTGAGGTGCATGTGTAAAGTAGTCTTTTGTGTGGTTTTTTTTAAAAACAGATATTTGTCATGAATAAATCATTGAACATAAAACATTAAATCATTTTATGTCCAGCCTTATTTCTGTCACCATGACACTAAACCTATTGAAAATGTCTTAAATACATATGTATCTTATTTAACCTTCCAAATACTTAAGTAATTTGGATAATACTTTTTAAATGAAAAAGGCCCAGGGCCCTTGAGTTTACTTGAGGAGGTAAGAGTCGGATAGGACATGTATAAATAGGGAGCACTCTGGCCTACTGGCGAAAAGCTCCACTGCAGTTCTGAAGGCACACAGGTCAAATCCACCAGCTGCTCTGCTGCAGAAAGATGGGTAGTCTCCAGTATGACTCAGTGATCACAACAACAACATATGTATAGATAAATTGATATCTTGTACAGAATACTTAGTTTTAATAAGATTCCCCCCCCCCGCCTGTTCCTTTCATTTCTTACTAATGTGATTATAATCACTAGTATCTGCGTACTTTTCAATCTATATGCAGAACAGATTATCCAGGAGACTGGGCTTTAGTAGGAGAAATGTGGCATCAGGACAGAAGGAAGACTCATCAACAATCTGCGTTATGCAGATGATTCAACCTTGCTTGCTGAAAC
>NW_006399769.1:25758429-25768748 GCF_000299155.1 Elephantulus edwardii
GAAGAATGGGGTTGGTATTTGTATTGGGATTGCATTAAATGTGTAAATTGCTTTTGGTAGTATTGCCATTTTCACAACATTGAGTCTTCCTATCCACATTCTTCAATATCAGCTGTGATACCAGGCAAGGCACTGATTGTGGGACAGACTACTAACTACTACTCATATGCAAGTTCAAGCTGACGTTGAGGAAAATTAAGTCCGCAGGAACCAAAATTTGACCTTAAGCCTGTCTGACTCGAATTTCAAAATTATCTCAGGAACAGGTTTCAGGCCTTGAGGACAAATGAGCGTAGACCAAGTGAGCTCTGGGAGGATATAAAGAAAATCATCCATGAAGAATGCAAAAAATCATTACAAAGGCTAAAGAAGAAGAAAAGACCAAGATGGATCTCAGATGAGACTCTAAATATTGCATTAGAGTGCCAAGAAGCCAAAGCTAAAGAAAGAAACCAAGAAATCAAAGAGCTGAACAGAAAATTTCAAAAGGCAGCTTGGGACGAAAAAGCAAGATACTATAATGAAATGTGCAGAGAGCTGGAGTCGGATCAAAAGGCCTTAATTCATTCAGCGTTTTTTTAGCTGAAGGAGTTGAAAAACAAAAGCCACAGGTGGCAATACTTAAAGGATACATTGGGTAGCATTGATCCAGGAAGCATTAAAAGAATATGGAAGGAGTACACAGAGTCACTGTATCAGAAGGAATTGGCTGACATAGAAGAATTTCATGAAATAACATGAGCAAGAGCCGGTGGTGATGAAGGAGGAAGTTCAAGTTGATCTGAAGGAACTGGCAAAAAACAAGGCCCCAGGAGTTGACGGCATACCAATTGACATATTTCAACAGACGCTGCACTGACTGCTCAATAAGTTGTGCCAAGAAATCTGGAGGACAGCCAGCTGGCCAACTGACTGGAAATGATCAATATTTGTTCCCATTCCAAAGAAAGGTGACCCAACAGAGTGTGTAAACTATTAATATCATTGATATCACATGCAAGAAAGATTCTGCTGAAAATTATCCAAAAGTGATTGGAGCAATATGCCAACAAAGAAATTAGGACATTGATTTTATATGACTTCATTGGTTATAATGTGAAGGAAAATTAGTATAACTTCTGGGATTTTTTTTCCTTTTTGCAATTAAGTAGATGAGACAATTCATTGTAATCAAAATTTATAAAAAGCCAAAGGTTTTCTGGGGAGACTCTTAGGATGGAACATCATCACATAAATTTGTGTTAGAACATTCATTTAGGATATATGTTGTTAGATGGCGTTGATTCAGCCCCGACTCACATACCTTGTGAACAGCAGAGTGAATCACACCCAATCCTGCCGCACCCTCAGTCTGCTGTACTTCAGCCCATTGCTGCACCACTGTCAGTCCATCTTACTGAAGACTTCCCTCGCAGAATTTCTGCTTTATGAAGACTGCTTTCTGAAGCATGATGTGTTTTCCAGGAGGCCTTCGCCCTCCTCATAGCATGCCCAAAATGTGAGATGCAGTCTTACTTAAACCTCCATGAGGTGACTAATGAGTGAAGAATGGAATATTGGAAAATAATTTAGGGGTAGAGAGAGCAGAGGCCCCAGGAGGAAGAAAGAAACCAAGAGAAAAGGAATATGGTAACTAGATTTAGTTACAGTGATACGTGCAGTCAAGTCAGAATCCTGACACTGCTGGCCCTCTTGCAGGTTTTCAGAGGATGTAAATCCCACAGGAAGAGATGGCTTGTCTTTATCCCATACAGCAGCAGGTGGATTCAAACCACCTGCCTCTAGGTGGGCAGTGCAACACTTTACCCATCACGCCACAAGGGTTCCCTCTAGGTTTAGTAGAAAGAGTAACAATAAGCTGTTGAGAGCAAGGTGGGGACCGTTACCCATTGTGCAAGTAAGGATAGTGAAGCACAAGGAGGTTTGAGTCAGCTGCCCAGATCCGCATCGTTATAAGCAGCAGAGATGGAGTCAAACCTAGGTCATAGGCTCCTGATTTCAGTGGTCACAAATTCCCGAGAAAGGCTCAGACATATCCATGGCTTCTCGTGGGCTTTTAATGGCCAGTTTCAGAGAGAAGACAAGCCAGCTTTCCGGAGGGTGAAGGAAGGCAGAATAGGACAGTGGGTTTTTTTATGTGTGTGGGGTTTTTTTCAGATGTAGCCATTTTCGGGGACCTTAATGATCTCACTTATCCTTAAGGCTCATACCATGTCTTTAATATTACCAGCTCTCAACATAGGAGAGTGGTTTTACTAGTTACAGAAGCTTCACTGCGATGGGACAGAAAAATCGCAAGATTTCATATCTTCTGAACGTTTACAAAAAAAGCTAAGGACATTTTCAAGAAAAGTGTAATTATTGAAGACCTTTAAGGACACAAAAATGTTTTCAAATTTTGTAAATAAATTAGTGTAATAATAAATAAACCCAACTTAAATAAAGTTTTAATAGGGACAATAGAAGAAAAAAGAAAACTGTCAACAACTTTCAAAAAAAGGAAAACTCTCAACAACTTTCAAAAAAAAAACCCCAAAAAACAACAAAACCAACCATAGAATGTCAACTGGACAATTGAGGAAACCAAAGCAAAATAGCTACTCACACTGTATCTTAGCATTTTATGTTAACATCAATGTTAATATTTTATAGCTACTCACACTGTATCTTAGCATTTTATGTTAACATCAATCTTAACATTTTATAGCGTCATTCAATGACTGCTAGCAATCAGGCTTATTTTTAAAAGTATGAGCAACACTATTGAGTATCAACTACCCGGACAGATAGGTTTACTCTTGGATTTACAGCACTCCAGCCACATAAGGTCTCTTAGAGCTTACCTGCCTCACATTCCTCAATCCTCACAGAGGATTGTTCACCTGTTCAGCTGGTGTTGAAGATGATCCAAGCACCAGCAGTCAAGAAATCAAAAGATGTGTTGCATTAGGAAAATCTACTAGCAAAGACCTCTCCAAGGTATTATAGAGCAACAGTATCATTTTAAAGACTAAGGTGCACCAGATTCAAGCCATGATCTTTTAATTTACTTGCTATACACCTAAAGGCTGGATAATGGTTAAGAATGACAGAAGAATTGATGCTTTTGAGTTACAGTGTTGGAGAATACTAGTCGATATCTAATAGAATGCCAATAGAACAATTATGTCCATCAGAACCCAAGTAGTACTGGGAGGCAAGGAGGGTGAAGCTTTACCTCACATACTTTGGCCATGCCGTTAAGAGGAGACAGTCCTTGGAAAAGGACATCATGCTTAGAAAGGTAAAGGGTCAGCAAAAGAAAGGAAGACTCTCAACAAGATGAACTGACATGGTGACTGCAGCAGTGGGCTCAAGTGTATGAGAGATGATGAAGATGGCACAGGACAGGACAGCATTCCGACCCATTGTTCAGAAGGTTGCTATGAGTCATAGTCAGTTCAATGGTATCTAACAATAACAGCAGTAATATGAAACAACAGAGAAACAGATTTCATTCTAATGAAATCAAGGGGCCCTAATGGTGCAGTTGGGCTGCTACTTTAAAGATTGGTGGCTTGAAGCTGCCAGCTGCTCTGCCAGGGAAACATGGGACAGTCTACTTCCAATGTGATTACAATTTTGGAAATCTTATGGGCCAGTTGGGTTCTGCCAAGCTAGCTCTCGGAGATGGAATTTACTTTATGGCAAGAAGTTTTAATAAGCAGTTATCACAAGTGAATGAAAAATTTTCAAATGAAACAAGCAGAAAATAAATTCCAGGGGATAACCAAGAACTATTTTGTAATCTTCCTTGTAATTAATCATGCAATATAATGTTTAAATCTTGTGTTGCTGATTTTTATCAATCAACTTGTTAGGTGCCTTCGTGACGAGTACGACTCATAGTGATCCTATGAGCGATGGATCTGAACCTTCTCCTTATCCTGTGCCACCTCAGCCAGGCATTTAAGTGCTTACTCTAGAAGTCATCTCCCTTATAGGCCCCTCACTGTGATAAACTTGTGAGGTGCTGTTGAGTTGATAATGACTCGTAGGAACCCTATGAGCAACAATCAAAAATTTACCCTATCCTCTGCCATTCCCACCATCTGCACCATGCCTAAGGACGTTACTGCAGTCCTTCTTGAAGGTCTTCCTCTTTTTTGCAGGTCTTTTGACAGTCTTCTTCTCTTTCCCATCATGATGGCTTTTTCCAAGGAATGACCTCCTGACAACATGCCCAAAGTATGAAAGATGAAGTTTCACCATCCTTTAAAGAGCACTGTGGGTGTGCCTCCTCCAAGATGGATTTGTTGGTATTTTTGGCAGCTCATAAGACATACTCAATACTCCTCACCAACAGCACAATTCAAAGGCACCTTTTCTTCTTTGGGCTTCCTTATTCCTTGTCCTATACAAATATGAAGCAATTGCAAGTACTATGGCTCAGGTCAGGTGCATGTTAGTCTTTAAATGAACATCCTTGCATTTTACCATTTTGAAACAGTCCTTGACAGCATATTTTCTCAATCCAAGATGTCTTTTGACTTCTTGACTGCTGCTATCATGAGAGTTGATTGTGGATTCAAGTAAAGGTATATCATTGACCACTTCAGTGTTTTCTTTATCTATCATGATGTTGCCTAGTGATCCACTTGTGAACAATTTTTGGCTTTTTGATGCTGAGGTGTACCCCATATTGAAAGTTGCAGCCTTTTATATTCTTCACTAAGCACTTCAAGTCTTCTTGGCTTTATGCAAACAAGTCTATGTCATCTTCTTAAGTAGGTAGTTGGTGAATCTTCCTCTAATTTAAGCATTCTTCTTCATGTAACCATGTTCATGTTAGGCTTTTTAATTTATTTGCTCAGCATACATATTGAATAGATATGGGGGAAAGATACAACCCCAAAGCTCACCTTTCCTGATTTTACTAAAACATACACCCATCTTTTAGTTTGAAAACAATACTGGGAGGAGGGGTGAGCAGGGAGAAAAGTGCAAGAATGAATGAATGGAAATCCAAAGTCTCCGTAAACTTTCATTAACATTAATAATAATAACAAAGAAAGAGGAAACTGCCCCCCCCACACACAAAACAATAGATGAATGGAGCAAATAGTTACCTAAAAGTTCATTTAGAACACAAGGCAGATGGTCAGGATTCAGAATCCTATTGACTACACAACCATGGAGGATGACCTTAAACTAGTTCAACCAAAATTTAATCTATGTTGTTGTTATGTGCCATTGAGTCACCTGTGACTCATAACAACCCTATGCACAATATCTCTGAATCCTGCCCTATCCTGAGCCAATCTCAATGTCTCCAAAACACCTATCCCCATTACACTAGTTAACTGTGTAATCCATCTCATCCAGGTTCGTCCTCTCTTCTGTTGTCCCTCCCGCCTTCCAAGCATTATCTCTTTCTCCAAGGTCTGGTCCCTCCTGGCAACATGCTCAAAGTATTCAAGACAGTGTTTTAAAATTCTTGCCTCCAAGGAGTAAATTTATTTTACCCTCTCCAGGATAAACCTGATTGTTCTCTTAGCAGTCCATGGTAGATTCAATACTCTTCTCCAGCACCATAACTCTACGCATTGACTCTTTTTCTGTCAAGAAGAATCTAATCCATAAAATGAAGATAATAATTTCCTACCATCATAGAATAACTTTGAATTAGGTGTGATAATCCATATAAAATATGCCTACCACTGTATATGGAACACAACATACACCAAATAGTTATTACTGCAAGTACTTAACAATAACAACAACATAGAGAGAACTCTGTTGACCTAGTATATAGAAAGTTATGCTACCAAGCCAAAGGTGGGTGATATTAATATGCAGCCCACAGGCCTGGTTTTAATTGGTTTTGGTCAAACATTCTTCTAAGTGGTAGAGCACTGGTCTGTCCGTTTGCTGTACAGAGGTAACTCATGGTTGCCACGATGCTAAACACTGTGACACTGATGTGTCAAATGTGATAACGGTTACCCATGGTGGGCAGTGTTTGGGAGAGCTCCCCAATTAAAACAGTTTTGGAAGCAGGAGTAGCATGCACTTCCAAAATAGCTTGCCTCTGGAAACTCTATGAACTTAGAGAAACAATAAAAGTCATACAAGTGTTCAGGTCTTTTGTTCGTAGTGTTGCTATGAGTCGTCTATGACTCAACTGTAAGTACAGAGATAATTGCTTCTTAGAAAGTCTCTAAGTGAAATTATAGAGGAGATTTCTTTTGGTATGTAAAACCCTTTATGTAGATGAGAGTAGCTTTGTAATAGCATTGCTATGGACTACAAAGGAAAGATACTTGAGAGAATCATCATTGTTCATTGGCTCACATTCCAGAATTCTTTTTATATCTATAACATGCTCTCTAATTGGACACATTTTTTTCACCAATCTAAATTATTAGGAAAAATATGAAAATGTCTGTGATTTAGCATAGTGCTTTCCAAAATGGAATAAAATATAGTACATGAAAATTTTAAGGGGTGTGCTACTGAGATGGACAGCTATAAGCAAGGAATACATTTCCACAGTTACTTTTTTTAAAAACTAGGCAGTTTAACTCTTTATATCCTTTAATACTTATTTCCCTTAAGGACCAAATTAAATCTATCTAGGGATATCTGAATTCAGGGCAATAACAATAATGTAAGTGAGTTATATTTGTTAATTTAAATATGATGAGAATATTTTGTAAGATTATCAAATCTGCTAAAATATGTTGGATGCAAAGTGTCAAATGACTTCATATTCAGGAATCTTAAAGCATAAAGATAATCAAAACCTATTTTAACAAATCTAGTCATCACATACATGTTCTAATAAAAATCAAATCTCATTTTCTCTTTTAGCACACAAGCCACAATTTATATAATTAAACATATGTAAACTTAAAAATATTAACGTCATGACTAATGGACTGTCCCACGCCATAGAGATGGCTTGGGTGTAGTGTATAACAGACAGAGTCCCTTGTTGGAGAATGTCTTTTCTACCATCTTATGAAGCGCCATGGAAAACTACATTCAAAGTCAAAACTAGACTGATTTCATGAGGTAATGGAAGGAAGACTAGATTAGGAGTTTAAGAGATTGGTTTCTTGTTTCAGTTCTGCTAACAGCTCAACCGTATTGCAGTGAGGTTGGCGGTTCCACTTAATCAGGTTTCTCACGCTGCCCTGCCAACTTTCTCCCAAAGATTTGAACCCATGGAGACTTGGCCTTTGGGTGAGCAGTGCAACTCTAAATAGACTACTTCACCAAAATTTCCTGTGATAACGACTAGTTGTGTGATTTTTCTCCATCTCATTAGGTGGCTATGAATCTTCTGAGTGGTCCTTAAAGGTGAATTTGTTACCAGAGAGGGTATGTCGCCCTGTTGGCCTTGTCTCCACTTGTTCCTTTGTGACATAGTCCTTAAGATCATATCATTTTTCAGTTAGTATAACTTAATTTTTAATAGAATTTGGGCATGAGTGGTAATTCTACACATACACACATTACATACAGTTATGCAGTGAATTAGCACCATTCTCGCCTCAGTCCAGTGCTTCACCAATGTTTTAATGTATTATCCTAACACCTGTAAAAAGCAGAAACTGTAAGGTGAAAACCTATCAGAATTGTAAAATGCAAACATTTTCCAGTAGTAGCAAGTGATAAAACCATATTCTGTCAAAGGCCAAAAACTTGTGAGGCTAGAAAAAACAAAAACAATCCCTTCAAGTTCTTGCTTTTCATGGGTTCACTGTTCTTAGTATATTCTTTCATCTGGATAATATTCATAAAAATAAAATACAATATTATTAAATAAAAATGTGCCACATCCATTTGTACACAAATGGAATCATGCACTGCATACTGTTTTGCACATTGAGCTTTATTTAAAAATTTATACTTGCAATCTTTCCATATGAATTCATAAAGAGTTCATTTTTTAACGCTTGAATGTTATTACATTAGCTGGAAAACATTTCTTTAACCAGGCCTCTGTTGATTAATATTGGATGATTTCCAGTAGTTTCCTATTATAAGCATTACTATGGGGGAAAACTGCATTTATATATTTTTTTTATCACATGTGTGAGTATATTTTGAGAAGCCACACACAAACAAACGCATAGACTTGATTGGTGGAGGTTGATCCTGGCTCCGCCTCTTCCTGGATGTATTTTCTAACCATGTCTGTGCCTCAAGTCTTTCCTCAGAGAGCACTCAAAGGGCTGGTGTGAGAGTCCCTGAGAGTCTGTAAATTGCTAATAGTCCTAATTTACAAAACATATTAGTTGCTTCTACTACTGTTCTTTTTAGGATGAAATGGCAGACTAAAAATACAACGTAAAAAAGAAAAATGCATTTCTATTTTCACGGATATTTCCAGGGTGCTTTCTATATAGTGGGTGGCACTGTTAGATGCCACCTGATCAACCACCACTTATAGCAACTTTATAAACAGCAGATCGGAATCTTGTCCTGTTCTGCACCATCCTCGCCATATTTAGATAATAATAATGCAGGTTGCTAGTGAGTCTTCCTCCAATCTTGAGACACATTCCTCCTCACATAGTCAAGTTTCCCAGATGATCTGTTCTGCATACAGATTGAAAAGGAATGGAGACAGAACACATCCCTGGCACATTCCTTTCCTGATTTTGAATCATGATGTTTTCTTGCTCTGCTCTGCCGACTGCTTCTAGATCTAAGTATAGGTTTCATATGAGCACAATCAAGTGTTCTGGGATCCCTATTCTTCTCAATGTTAGCCACAATTTTTTGTGATCTACACAGTTAAATGAACAATAGAGCACACTTAGAATCGACTAGCAGATGTGACATCAGAGGCTGAGTCCTCCTATTAGGAAAAACAAATTAGGAGAAAGAGTTGTAAACAGACACTAGTGATTGTAACGTGAAATGTAAGAAGTATAAATGTAGGAAAATTGGACATTGGTAAGGAAGAACTGGAGTGCATAAATATTGACTGACATACTATACTTTGGAAGGTTAAAATGGATTGACATGGGACATTTTAAATCAGATCTACTACACTAGAGATGAAAAGATGAAGAAAAATGGGGTAACATGCATAGTAAAAAAAGACCATTTCTAGATCCATCCTGAAAGACAGTGTTGTGACAGGATAATAACCACAAACATTCAAGTAAAATCTGTTAATACCATTATATTAAAATATATGCACCAACAATCAGAGCTAAAGATGAGGAAATAGGAAATTTTTACCCACTTTTGCATTCAGAAATTGATCATACATGCAACCAAGACGCCTTAATAATAATTAGTAACTGGAATGCAACAGTTAGGAGCAAGAAGGAAGGGTGAGTACTTGGAAAATATGGATTTGATGACTAGAAATCATAAAATGATAAAATTTTGTACAATTGTGAAAAGAATCATTGGAAAAACTCAATATCAGCTGTGAAAACTAGGCCAGGTACTAATTATGGAACAGACCAATTGAACAGATCAATTGAAAGTTCAAACTGAAGCTAAAGAAAATGAAAACAAATCCACAAGAACTATTATCACAGTGCAATTTTAAGTTGTATTTTTTTAAGTGAGAAGGGAACCTTTTTTTAATGAGGAATAATTTTTTTTTTTATTTTGGTGTGAATTATTGGTTCAGTGCTTTGTCTCTTTCATTTAAACCTGAATTTGTTTTATGGATTTATAGCTCTTTGTATGGCAAGTGAATTAATTCTTTTTGTTGATATGACTTGCAATGGGATGTTCCACTCAAACTTCATTTTCTCATGAGAATGAATGTCTTACTCTTCTACTTTTGGTTTCTTTGATTTACTATACTTAGAAATGTGTCCCCTATTCAAGCTAACATTTTAAAATAATTATCCCATAGATTCTTTTGTTATTGTACTCTTTTCAATTTATTCATTTGGGAATTATCATGATGTAAGTTTTGAGATAAGAAGCCAAGTTTAAGATTGCCACCCAGCTGTCTCAAATAATCTACTAAATAATGGGTTTTGTTTTTTTTCTAAAATTATATGAGATGGGAAAGTCTGCTGTTAGGGACCTCTCCAAAGCACTGAAGAGCAATGGTGTCTCTTTGGAGAGTAAGGTGCATCTGATACAGGCCATGGTCTTTGCTATCACTTGTTATGCATCAAAGAGTTGGACAATGACTAAGGAGGATAGAAGAAGAATTGATGTCTTTGAGCTATGGTGCTGGAGAAGAGTATTGAGGGTACCATGGACTGCTAGGTAAACAAACAGATTCATCCAGGTAAGGGTTAAACCAGGAGGCTCCTTAGAGGCAAGGATTCTGGGGCTTCGTCTAACAT
>NW_006399769.1:25768848-25770741 GCF_000299155.1 Elephantulus edwardii
TCACTTGCTATGCATCAGAGAGCTGGACAGTGACTAGAGATGATAGAGGAGAATTAATGCCTTTGAGCTGTGGTGGTGGAGAAGAGTATTGAATATACCATGGACTGCTAGAAGAACAGACAGGTTCATCTGGAGAGGGTGAAATCAGGCTGCTGCTTGTAGGCAAGGATTCTGAGGTTTCGTCTGACAGACTTTGGGCATGTTGCAAGGAGGAACCAGTCCTTGGAGAGGGATGTCATGCTTGGAGGGACAGCTCAGGAGAGGAAAACCCTCAATAAGATTGAAAAAAAAAATGAGTGAGTGACTGTGGTAATGAGGGTAGGTGTGTTGGAGACAGATTGGCACAGGACAGCAGAGTTTAGGGCTGTTGTACATAGGGTCACTATGAGTCGCAGGGGACACAATGGCACATAACAACCAATATGCATTTTTGTTCAGTAACACTTTTCTACATTGCATTAAAGTGTTTGTAAGGTCGAAAGCACGAATTAAAGGAGGTGTGTATGTCTTTGAACTCATTCACCCATAATCATGGTTACATAAGTATAACCATTGACATGAGAGCTTCCACAGCCAATTAGTAATGGCCCATTAAGTACAAATGAAGAAACATGGTCAAAGTAGGGGGGGAACCCATTTATCATTCTATGTTGGAAGTCTACGCACAGTGACTGTAGGCCAGAGTGGAACTGTTGCATCAGGTTTTAAGGCCACAATCGGCATGAAAGCAGACAGGCTGCTCTTCCACAGAGCAGCTGGGCAGTTCCAACTGTTTACCTGTGGACAGGCAACTAATTGCTTAATCATTGTGCTTCCAGCACAAGTGTTGGTTAAACTGAATGTTATTTCTTCAGAAAGAAAAGTTGTACAATTTTGTTTAATAAACACTGAGTACCTGGTAGGCACTGTCTTGGGCATTTGAACACAAAGGTACATTAGAAAGCCCTTCCTGAAACAATAGAAACAGAAGACAATTCATTGTGCCACTAGGACAGCATAGTTTTTGTTACTGTTTATACCATGGAGAAATTGAAGAAGTTGACAACCCCAGAGTGCTCTCTGCCTTCCTAAAGGGCTTAGTCTTGGGTTATGTATAACAGTATACCCATGAAAGAATATGACCTGGTCCTATTTCAAAGAGAATACATTTGAGACAAAAAAAAATTGGAATCAGAAGAATAGAGCTTGAGCTAATGTGTGACATGTATCTCACAGGGAAGATCTGTTGTCAGGGATCTCTCCTAAAGTGCAGAAGAGCATGGGCATCAGTGAAATCCTAATGTGCACCTGGGAATTTTTATTTTTTTTTCCCCTAGTTACTTGCTGTGCATCTGAAAGTTAGGCAGTGACTAAAGATGGCAGAAGAAGAATCTATGCATTTGAGTTGTGTTGGAAAAGAGTACTGAATATCCTGTGCACCGACAACAAGTAAGTCTGCCTTGGAGAAAGTGTGAGACCAGGGTGCTTCATGGAAACACGGATGGCGAAGCTTCATCTCACCATCTTTGGGCATATTAGAAGGGGCTGTTACTTGGAGAAGGACATCAGGCTTGGGAAGATGGAGGTTTCAGAGAAAGAGGAAGAACTTTACAAGATGGGTTGCCATGGTGACAGTAACAATGGGCCCAAGAATATCTGAGATGGTGAGAATGGTACATGGGTATGGTAAGGCTCAGCTCTGTTCATAAGGTTGCAGTTGACTCAATGGCACATAACAGTATGTAACAGAAAAAGGATAAACTTTGGAAATAATTGTTGTATACTGTAGAATTGAAACTAATTGTTGTTGTTATGTGCCATCAAGTCGCTTGTGACTCATATAGAGACCCTATGTACAAGAGCCCTAAATGCCGCTCTATCCTGTGCCAACCTCACCATCTCAGACAACACTCA
>NW_006399769.1:25773238-25774641 GCF_000299155.1 Elephantulus edwardii
ATAATTGGGACTGAAGTGTCAGAGACAGTGCGATTGGCACAGGACAGAGCAGAGTTTAGGGCTGTTGTACATAGGGTCGCTATGAGTCGTAAGCGACTCAACGGCACATAACAACAACAACATATGAGATACCTGTCTTATTATATAAGGAATTACCATATTGCTCCCTGATAGAACAGTTGTTAGAGTCCTTAGCCAAAAGTTGGTGGTTTGAATCCATCACTTATTCCACGGGAGAAAGATGTGGCAATCTACTTCTGTAAAGATTATAACCTTTGAAACTTAGGCACAGCTCTACTCTGTCCTGTAAGATTGCCATGAGTTGGAATCAATTTAATGGCAAAAGATAGATACTTCTATCTATGCTCTTGGAATAGATGCACCTTGGAGGATTATGGAGAGGGTTAAATGCAGAAAGCATTTAGAAGAATGCCTGGGATGTAATAAGTACTACATACATATGTATTCCTGCTCCAATTATTCCTATGTAGAGTTCAACATAAAATTCTTATTGTTAAGTGCCATCTATATGTCACATGTCTTTGATGCCAAAGTCTTTGATGTCTGGCATGCTTTATGCCCACAGCATATTTCAGTAAGGACTGGTCTCATTTCAAGTGCTCAATAGCAACATAGGATTAATTGGGTGGTGCAAGTCTGTCACCTTACCGCTGGATTGGGATCAGAGATGGGAAAGTGATGTTTTATTTGGAAGTCAGGGTTGGAAAATGAGGAGAGTGATATTTTAGTTGCAGAAGATTTCTTTTTTACTAGAAGGTTAGTCATGAGGATTTAAAAGGCCAAGCAGGGTGAATATAGAAGAAGAGAGAGAAAAGTGGCGAGTAAAAAGTTTGACTATAGTTTCAGGCTGGGTGTGGGTTGATAGGGTTGATGGGGAGTGAGTAAGACTAGTGGGGATGAAAAAGGAGGAGGGCTTTGAGTCCTAGGTGGACACGGAGGGGGCTCTTGTGGTTCCACATTTGCATATGACAGAGGTGGGGGAGCAGGAGCAGTAGGGGCTTCTGAGGGATCAAAAGTGAGGGAGTTTTGATCAGAAGAGGAGAGGGCTTAGAAAGAGTTAAAAGAATTTGGTAAGTGGAACAGACTATCAACTATTCCTATGTAAGTTTAAATTAAAGCTACAGAAGGTTAAATCATATACACAGGAATAAAAATTTGATCTCGAGTCTATGTTGTTGTTGTTGTTATGTGCCTCGAGTCGCTTGCGACTCATAGTGAGTGACCCGATGTACAACAGCCCTAAACTCTGCTCTGTCCTGTGCCAATCGCACTGTCTCTGACACTCCCATCCAGATTATCCCATTCACTGAATCAATCCACCTCATAGAGGGCCTTCCCCTCCTGCACTGTCCCTCCACCCTCCCAAGCATGATGTCCCTCTC
>NW_006399769.1:25775376-25776671 GCF_000299155.1 Elephantulus edwardii
AAAAGGTCATTACAAAGAAGGAAGAAGAAAAGATCAAAATAAATGTCAGAAGAGACTCTAAATATTGCACTAGAGCATCGACAAGTTAAAGCAAAGGGAAGAAGTTAAGGAGCTGAGTAGAATGTTTCAAACTGCAGCTTGAGAAGACAAGGTAAAGTATTATAATGAAATGTGCAAGGAGCTGTAGTTGGAAAAATAAAAAGGGCTGAGTTCGCTTGGCATTTCTTAAACTGAAGGAACTAAAGAACAAATTCAAGTAGCAAGTTGCAATGCATAAGGGTGCTATGGGCAGAATATTGAATAATTCAGGAAGTATTAAAAGCAGATGGAAGGAGTATACAGAATCACTATACCAAAAAGAATTGGCTGATACAGAACACTTTCAAGAAACAACATATGATCAAGAGGCAATGGTGATAAAGGAGGAAATTCAGGCTGCTCTAAAGGACTTGGCAAAAATATAAAGCCCCAGGAATTGATGGAATATTAATTGAAATATTTCAACAAACAGATGCTGCCCTGGCTGAGTTCACCAAGGTGTGCCAAGAAATCTGGAGAACTATCTGGCCAACAGACTGTATCCTTTTCCCCCCCTCTATTTGTTTTAATTGAGATTTTGATGAAAGTTTATAAAAAACTTGGATTTCCAATTGTTCATTGTTGCACATTTTCCTCCCTACCCACCCCCAGATTGCTTTTTCTTTGGGAAAGAAATTATTTCATTTTTATACAGTCTCCCACTCCCACCCAAATCACTTTACTAATGCAGCTCTTATTCTGGACTCTTGTCATGCCAATAATACCTAATCATATATTCTTTTTATACAATTCTCTCCCTTGTCTGTTTCAGTGTCATGTAGATTATTTATCCCCTCTTTTCTGAGTTTCTCCCCAGCCCCCATGTCAGTCCTGTTTTATAACAGTGACATTATGCAGTATTTGTCTTTTTGTGACTGAGATATCTCACTTAGCATAATGTCCTTCAGGGTCACCCATTTTAATAATTCATGAGCTCCTTGTTTTTATGTGCAGCATAGTATTCCATTGTGTCCACTGTTGATGGACACTTGGGTTGTTTCCAAATCTTTACTATTGTGAACAAAGCTGTAATAAACATGGATGTGCATATATCTCCTTGGGTGGCGGTTATGGTTTCTTTAGGGTATATTCCCAGTATTGGAATTGCTGGATCAAATGGTATTTCTATTTTCAACTTTTTGAAAAAGCACCATACTGCTTTCCATAGTGGTTACACCATTTTATATACCCACCAACAGTGAGTAAGTGTTCCAGTT
>NW_006399769.1:25777791-25782990 GCF_000299155.1 Elephantulus edwardii
GTTTCTCCTTGGAAGCTAGGATTTTGAAGCTCTGCCTCACAACTTTGGGCATGAGTCCAGGAGAGACCAGTCTTTGGAGAAAGACATCATGCTTAGAAGGATGGAGGGACAGCACAGGAGACGAAGATCCCCAGATGGGATAAATTGGTAGACTACATTGGTACATTGAGGATTGGTGTGTCAGAATTAGTGAGACTGGCTCTGGACAAAGTGTGCTTAAGAGTTGCTGTATATAGGGTCACTATTGGTCTCAGGTGACTCAATGGCACACAACAAAAACAATAACAGCAATGACAGTTTTAAGAGAGAAAAGACAGAGAGTGAAGAGCAAAGAAGGCCTGAACATAAGGGATTTCTGACCATTTGCCATCGTGTTGGTAGAAATTGTTGAAGTTTCTCAGAGTGTTAAATTCAAGTGTCCCATTTTAGGGCTATTGAGACTTATCATTGAATTGATGTAGCTATGCCATGTTCTTGCAATAAGAGAGGACTAAGGGAGGAGAGGAGACACCCCAGTGGAGTGTACCAAGAAGGGCAGGATTGACTGTCTCAAGATTGGGGAGGGAGATAAGTAGTGGGGGTTGCTGGGAAGAGAGAGAGAGACTGACTTAAGGGACTTAAGGGAATAAGGCATCTCCTATTTCCCTTTTGTCCTCATGAAAAGGTCTGCTAATGATGACAGGTGTCCCAGCATCAGGACAGGCTGAGAGCTCTACCTGGCCTAGAGCTAGGACTTTTTTTAAGAGTCTGAAGTGAGCAGGAAACCTGAAAGAGGAGAACCCCCACCACTTATTCCTAACTGGTCTGGTGATGGCCAGCAAGAGACAGAAAGCCTTAGAGAAGGGTGTTCTCTCAGTATTTCAAAGAGGGCAGTCAGGAAAAGCCCATAGAGAAGTGAAAAGAATTAAGGCAATCTAGCACATCCTGGTTGCCTTTAGGCCAGGAGAGAGGGACAGGTTATATATAGAGAAAAGACAGAAACCAATTTCACAGAGTTTCCGGAGAATCTCAATATGGAATCGGGGCAGACTCCAATCCCACTTCACATAAGCTATAGGAGACACGGTCTGGTCACTGGCTTCCATGGAGCTTATTAGAGAGCTTGAGAGAAATCTCTAGTCTCCATGGGTTTGGCTTGCAAGGAGGTAGAGAGATAGAGAGACACAGGGAAAGTTAGGGAATCAGGGTGTGTTGCCTCCTGGCAGGTGTCCCTCCTGGATTTTAGGCAACAGAAATGTAAGGTTACCGAGGAAGAACAGAACTTAGTCCAGGCCAAGAAAGACAGTTTACTGGGGAGAAACTGCCAGGCTGGCTCTAAAGTAGAGAACAGCCCCCACCTAAAGTTAGAGAGAGGTTTTATATTGTCTTACAAGGAAATTGGGGAAGGGGATGTTTGCCACTTGTTTTTTACAAGATAACTAAACAGGCTGGGGCCATAGATAGCTATTCCTGGGAAATGAAGATAGAATACTTTCACATCCTTCAGAGAGAAACAGGGCCACAGCTGCTGCTTCTTGAGGTTTGATCATTTGGTGACTATTCTGGGAAAGGAAGGGAGAGCAGCTCCACAGCCCTGATACTTACTTTTCCCTGTACTTGGTGCTTGGAAAACCTCATGAGCCGAGTGAGAAGCAAAGACATGTTTCATAAGGTTCATTTATTTCTGTTTATCTCTTTTCTGAGTGATTTCTTGTTATGTTTCTTGCTTGGTGTTTTCTTTATATCAGTTCTGAAGACAATTTTCTTGAGCACATTTATATTTATCTAACAGATATGTAATTTTAATTTCTTTTTTCTGTTTTCATAATTTTTTATATGATCATATTTAAAAATTTTATTAATATTTTAACAAAAGCTTACATAAAACTTGGATTTCCATTTGTTCATTGTTGCACACTTTCCTTCCTAATGCCCCCCACCCCAGTTGATTTTTCTCTTTAAAAAGATTCTTTCATTGTTGCAGAATTTCCTTTCTCCTCCTGCCCCCTCAGTCCACTTTGCTATGCACCTCTTATTCGGGACTATTGTTATGAAAATAATACCTAATCATATATTTCTTTTAGACAGTTCTTTCCCTCATCTCTCTCAATGCAGTGTTCACTATTTACCCTCCTTTTCTTAGTTTTCTCCCAACCTCTATGTCAGTCCTGTTTTATAACAGTGGCATTGTGCAGTGTTTGTCCTTTTGTGACTGAGACATTTTACCCAGCATAATGTCTTTCAGAGTCACCCATATTTTATGAGTTCCTTGTTTTTCCAGTGCTGCATAGTATTCAATTGTATTAATATACCACAGCTTCTGTATCCATTCATTTGTTGATGGACACTTGGTTGCTCCCTTCTCTTTGCCATTGCAAACAATGCAGCAATAAATATGGGTGTGCATATTTTTTTCCATAACTTTTAAATCTTCAGTTATAGGGCCTCTTTGTTCTTGTTTTTAAAATCAATCATTTATAAAGATGTCTCATTCCAGTGGTGATCTTTGTAACTGTAACTGTATAAAATACCCTTACTCTTTTATTTCTTTAGGAAGAATTTCTAAGAAAATTGAACCGAAACTTAGCTGCGAGGCAAAAAGAAGTTGGCTGTGTGTCCCCCAGGTATTATTCTAGAGTGGTGTCCCATGTTTGCCTCTCAATGGACACATTTTTATTGGAAGGTGCAAAAAAATACTAATTGCATCAAGTAGAAAGAAGCCACAAATGCTGCTAAATATTCTACAATGTACAGGACAACTCTCACAACAAATAGTCTAGCCCAAAATGCAGTAGTGCCTGGGGGGAAATGTTACTCAAGTGAAATATAAGCATCCATTACAGTGGTTAAGGCCCGGACACTAACTTGAAGAAAACTGATAAGATGCAAATTCTTTTTGTCTGATATAGATGCAAGTGAAATCTTCTGGAAACATAAATTGCTTAACACTGCACTGGTAGGCTGCTCCTTGGAAGCAAGGATTTAAAAACTCCATCTCACATACTTTTTTAATATTGACAAGAGGAGCCAGTCCTTGGAGAAGAACTTTATGCTTGGAAGGGTAGAGGGTCAGCACAGGAGAGAAAGACTGGATTAGATGGATTGACACAGGACTGTGGCAATGGCGTCAGATGTGTCAGAGACAGTGAGGTTGGCTCAGGACGGGGCAAGGTTCATAGAAGTTGTTCATAAGTTCACTATGAGTCATGGTCAACTCAACGGCTCTTAACAACAACTAACCAAAGGTTAATGGTTTCAATTTCTCCACAGGTGCCTTGAATGATGGGTTTGGTGATCTAAAAAGTCACAGTCTTGAAGAGCCTTTGAAGCAGATAGATCTTCACTGCACACATGCACACACATGTGCAAATCCATGGTCAGAAAGGACTCTATGGTAGCCAGAAAACCCAATAATGGGAGAGGGGAGGAGTCAAGAGAGATGGGACTGCACAGGGTCAGACATCTCTATGGGGTGGGACTGGGAAGTGATACCATGAATATTGGGTGACATGAACCTTCGTGACACAGCTAAAAGCAGCCATTAGGAACCAATGGATCGCAGTTCCACTGTGATAGTTATGAGGACACCATAAATCAGAGTTCATTCAAGGAATAAGAGAAGATGGTCCAAAAGATTATGGTTTACTTTTCTGTCAGGTATTAATTACTTTATGAATAACAAGAATCCTTAAAACTTTGTCCATTAAGTAAATACCTATTTGACTAATTTTTTTTTTTGTTAACAAATAATCCTTTATTGAAATATTTTCATCTGTAGTTCCTTAGCTAGCTGGCCATTCCACAGCACCACTGTTGATGTCTTCTATGATGTCATGAGGGTGACGGCCATCAACATTGCAGCCCACAGATTGGGCAGTTCCCAGGATCTCTTTAATAGTTCCAGAGAGTTCTCTGGCTAAAGACCTGTGCCGCATCTGCCGGGCAATGCCAACAATCTCATCAAAAGTGATATTTCCACTGTGCTTAATATGTTTCTGCTTCTTTCTGTCTCTGGGTGGTTCCTTTAGGGCTTTGATGATCAGGGCAGAGGCAGAAGGCACCACTTCAATCTGGGCCTGTCTGTTCTGAATCGTCAGTTTCACTGTAATCCTTAGTCCCTTCCAGTCACCGGTGGCCTTGGCAATGTCATCACCAACCTTTTTTGGAGACAGACCCAGGGGGCCGATCTTGGGGGCCAGAGCGGAAGTGGCACCGACTTCCCCATCGGTACACCTCAGGTACACGACTTTAATCTCGTTGGGGTCGAACTTGGGCGGCATGGCAGAGGCGGCTGGTGTCGGATGAACCCGGATGCGGGACGACCGAAGAAAGTTGCACCGAGGCCTCCTAATTTTTATGGTTCACAAATTCATTAAGTCACTTTAAATCTTGAAAAAAAAGAACTACAGTTTCCATAAGTTCTGTATAGCAGAAGGAGTTCAGGTGGCTTATTGGTAAGGAATTGCACTGCCAACCCAAAGTTCCGTGGTTCAGATCCACCAGCTACCATGTGGAAGATGGAGAGTCCCCTCCAAATTGATTTACAGCCTCTGAAAACCCACTGGAAGGACAGTCATGGGTCAATTCTGACTCAATGATACACACAGCAACAACTGATTAGTTGGGGGTTTTAAATTAGTTTTACTTCATTTTTGTATTTTGTTGTTTTTGTTGTTGTTTTCCTGGTGAGAGTTTTGGCATTTGTTTTAACCATCCTGTTTTCTGGTTCATCTCATATGCCCTGGATTTTTGTTCTAGCTCTGTTTTTATCTTGAGCTTTCTTCCCAAATTTGTTCCAACTCTGTTTTTACTTTAAACCTTCCCCTTGAATTTCTAGAGAAAGAGCCAGCATAGTAGTAAGAGTAGGTGAAATTTTTCTTATGGTCCTAAAATTTGAGTGAAAGTTCAATATCTTAATAGAGAATGACAACTTGTGAGGTTCTTCTTCCCCACGCCCCTCCCCTTTTATGGTCACAAAGATTACCTGACACTCTGTTGCCTCAGAGGTAGAATGATTCCTATAGAGTTTGTCTGTGTGCCTACCTCTTCACATTTTAGAACCAACCCAGCTCCAGGAAATTCCTACCTCCTGTTGGTCTATCCTTGGTCTTTCTGTTGTAAACAAAGGCTGAAGATTTGTACTTCAGAGTGTGCATTTCATTCTACCAGATTGTTGCTCTCTGATTTCGGACACTACAACCACTCATTTCCCCCCCCCCC
>NW_006399769.1:25784555-25790967 GCF_000299155.1 Elephantulus edwardii
GCACATAACAACAACAACATTTGCTATAAATACATTTTTATACTTAGCCATAAAAGCATCGCCGTAGTCACTATAAAGTGACATTCATTTAGTGTGTCACTTATATAGCTCATATTGACATTTTCCAAACTGCTCCCAAAATGTCTGCCATGGTTTTTGATCCAGAATCCATTCATAGTTTACACACTATATTTATCAGTTACATTTCCCTAAACTACATTTGATTCAGAGCTGCACCTTCCTTTTTTCTGTTCCCGACACATCTTATTTTGGGAGCGCTCAGACCAGATGTATTATAAAATACCCCAAATCATTCTCCCTTTGTGCTCCTACATACAAATTACAAATCTCATCAATTCTAAACAGATATGAATTCCAACATGATTTCATAACTATCTCATAAAAATACAAAGCATTTTATTTGAGGTTGTAATTTCTTTGTTTACATACAGTCACTAGGACCCAGAAGTGACTCCACAGCACCAAACACAACAACTGGGTTAGGCAGATCTAAAATAGGATCAATACAAATTGATTTGTCCTTAATTAATGTTGTGAGCATTATTCTATCCCATCCTGGTGACTAAACAGATTCACTGGAAAGAGTTTGGTTTCTCTTTGTTTTCCAATCAAAGCTGCCAGTAGTTAGCAAACTTCTAAAATGAAGGTCTGGAGAAACCAGCCATAGTACTTCTTTCAGCTCTATCATGAGTTTGCCCACTGTATTTCTTGATTTTGGGAAATGGATATATTGAAAATAGCAGCATCATATTGGTTCTGGAAAAATTATATGAGCAATCAAGAATATAAAACATCTTGTTTTAGATCTTCATAAATTCTTCCTCAGCAAAATAAGAGTTGTAATGTGTAGTTGTGCACATGTGTACACAAACATGTATATACATGTGCACACGCATTTAGATAGATGATCTCTGTGTTGCAAACATAGCTTGTGGTTGGCTGCTCACCCAAAGTCTGAAGTCTGAATCATCTTGATGGTAATGGATACACACACACACACACACACACACACACAGAGAGAGAGAGAGAGCAAAAGTGCGAGTGAGTGCACCCCTTGATGGCTTAGTAGGCTGTACTGGGCTGCTAACTGAAAGGTCTGCCATCCCGAGGGAGGTACATGAAGCAGTCTTCTCCTGTTAAGATTTCTAGCCTCAGAAACTCAATGGAGAATCCTTCCTAGGAAGTCAATGGAAGTCAGTTCCACACACTCATAGGGTCCTATGTGACAGAATAGTACTGCCCATAGGATTTGCCAGGCTGTTATATTTAAGAAAACAGAACACCACAGCTCTTTGGAGGAGCTATTAGGTGAGTTCAAACCCCTAACATTTCCCATTTTCTCAGTTAACTGAGTGCTTAACCGTCATACCACTGCCAGGTTTCTCTCTTTTATTCTGTCAAAGCTTAACCCCTCCACCTCCCCGCAACCTTGGGCAAATATGCTGCCATCCTTAAAAAAAAAAAGATGCCACTTTAAGTTGTTAATGATTCCATTTTTGCTTGGGGTCATAATCAGCTCCAGCAGCAAGAGTCGAGAAATTGTTGCTTTGGGAAAATCTGATGTCAAGAACCCCTACAAATCGGTAAAGAGCAACAATATCAGTTTAATTACTAAAGTATGTCTGACTCAAGCCAGAGGATTTTAAATTGTTTCTTTTGCGTCTTAAAGTTGCATGCTGAATAAAGAAGATAAAGAAGAATTGATGCCTTTGAATTGTGGTGTTGGCAAAGAGTGCTGAATTTTAGACTGCCATAAGAAACAAATTTGTTTTGAAGGAAGTGCAACCAGACTGTTCCTTAGAGGCAAGGATAGGGAAATTTTGTTTCACATGCCTTCAGCATGTTATCAGAAGGGCCTAGTCCTTGGGGGAGGGGGCAGCAGGGAATCATCCTAGGGAAGGTAGGGGATCAGTAAAAGAGAAGTAGACCATCTTCAGCCTTTAATATGGATTGAAGTGCACCATCCAGAAAACAAAGATTCTCACTACTGGGCAGATTGGCAGCATCACGATGGATGGTGAAGAGATTGAGATTGTTGACAGTTTCAGTATGCTTGGCTCTACAATCAACACTCTTTGTACCAGTAGCCAGGAAATTAAAAGATTAATTACATTGGGAAAGTCTGCTGTCAGAGACCTCTCCAAAGTACTAAAGAGCAATGATGACATCTGGAGACTAAGGTGCACCTGATACAGGCCATGGTCTTTGCAACTACTTGCTCTGCATCAGAGAGCTGCACAATGACTAGGGATGATAGAAGGAGAGTTGACGCCTTTGAGCCGTGGTGCTGGAGAAGAGTATTAAATATACCATGGACTGCTAGGAGAACAAACATGTTCATCTTGAAGAGAGTGAAGCCAAGCTGCTCCTTGGAGACAAGGATTCTGAAGCTTTGTCTGACATACTTCAGACATGTTGCAAGGTGGGATCAGTCTTTGGAGAGGGACACCATGCTTGCGAGGGTGGAGGGACAGTGCAGCAAAGGAAGACCCTTGATGAGATGGATTGAGTCAAACACTGGGGTAATGGGGGCCAGTGTGTCAGAGACACTAAGATTGGCAGGGGATAGAGCAGGGTTTAGGGCTGTTATAAGTAGGGTCGCTATGGATTGCAGGCAAATCGAAGGCACATAACAACAACAGACCATCAAGGAGATATATTGTCGCAGTGACTGCAACAATGAACTTGAGCATGGCAGAGGTCGTGATGGTGCTGCAGGGTAGGGCAAAGTTCTAATCTGTTATTCATAGGGTTGTTATGAGTCATCGTTACTGCAACCCTAACAACAACATATGCATTAAAAAGAGAAACACTCATTAGGAAGACCACAGAACTAGTATATTTTAATCATGGTGTAGGCAAACAATGGTGAATGCAACATGGACTGCTAGAAGAAAAAAAAATATCTGTCTTGGACAGAGTACAGACAGAATGCTCCTTAGAATTAGGAATGGGGAAAATTCATCTCACTTACCTCAGACATATTTAAGGAAAGACCAGTTACTAAAGAAGGATATCATGCTTGGTAAAGTCAGAGAAAAAGGGGATTCCTAATAAGACTGACTGGCACAATGCTGCAACAGTGAGCTTAAATATAACAGCAATTATTATGAGGAGGGTGCAGGACAGGGCCTTATTTCAGGCCTGCTTAGAAGGTCAGTATGAGTTGGGAATTCATGGACTTACTATGGCTATCCTCTTGAGTTTCACCATCCTTGCTTCTGGTGGTGTGTTTGTAGGGAGTTGCATTGATAAGTCAAAGGCTCAAATCCATCATCAGCTCTGAGAAGGAAAGATGGGCAATCTCCCTGCATGCAATTTGGTCCCTCAGAAATCCCTTGTCGAGTCAGCTCTGAGTTGATCACAACTCAATGACAATGAGACAATGAATGAGTGATCCTTGCTTCTAAGTCTGGTTACACTTCTCTAAGACTGATTAGCTTGTCACCCCCTAGGGAAGGACATCATGCAAGATAGCAGCAATTGTGAAGGTGGTGCAAGACCAGGTGGCATCTTCTTCTGTTGTGTAAACCACTGTGAGCCAGAATCCACTCAGTGGCACCTAACAACAATGTGTGTGTGAATGTGTTTTTCTTTTTCTTTTTTTTTAGTTTTGTGTTTGTTTTTCACTTTTGTCTATATAGCGTTATTTCATTTCTTTATCACATATGTTCCCATATGTGAAAATGAGTGAGGAGCAAAAAAGAAAGTACAAGTTAAGTAACAAGTAGAATAATTCCTATCAAAAAGAACAATCCAATATTTATTAACAGGTTTTCTTGAAGTTTCCTCAAAATATTTTAAAAACACACAAAAGGTTTTTCTGTACATAAAGAACCTTTTTTCCCATTTTAAGTTTTGTTACAATGCACCTCACTTCATTTATGAATTGGGATATATGCTCTATATACATCAGACCAACACTCGACTGTGGCAGCGTGCCTTCGGAGATGCTTGCAAATGGTGAGTTCGCTCATTATCCAGCCCCATCACTGCTCCCAAAGCTAAAGTCTTCATTTAATTGGCAGGACCTCCAGCCTCTGGGTGTGCTTGCTCTGATTAAGGCTGGGTACATATTTAAAAGCTGGAGCCTTAGGTTGCCCACAGGTTGTCCATTCTTGAAAGTGGACACTAGGCCTGTCTTTGAGCGTCTGGCATGGCACCTGCTCAGAGCAGGTACTCAAAGCTTGCTGAGCCGACTGTTCTTGGGGAACAAATAGAGTAAAAAAAGAGAGAGATGAAAAGCATTTCTTTACTGAAGTGACTGATCCAAACAGAAACAAATTCCATTTTACATGGAATTAAAATATTTTATCCCTCAGTGAGATCCAGAGCATCCCTGAAATAGAGAATTGACTGGCCACTTGGGGCAAGTCACTCCCTCATTCCCAGGCTCACTCTCATCTCTGCTTTTGAGCATCTTGAACCAAGTTTTCTCTCCTCTGATCACATAAGCAATGCACCTTGTCGGATTTTTTTTAGATCAAAGTTGGGCATTTGAAAGACTGACAGTTTAAAACATCGTGGTGAGTTGTAGATTTTCTTTCAGTGATTTTCTTTCAATGAATCTCTTGTCATTTCTTGGAATGAGCATAGAGTTCCTTGACAACCAAAGGTTTTCTTTTGAACAAACACATTTCTCAAAATTATTTTGAGTGATTTTTTTTTTTAATTTGGAGTGACTTTTTGTTTTATCAAGTGTTTCTCCCTCCTCTTAAGTGTTTGTATTGATGGTTTCTTAGTTGTTCATATTTCAGGAGTTTTAAGAAAGGAAAAAATGGCTAACCCCATCCAAACAGAACAAGTAATTTCCCATGGGGAAGTTGGGAAGGCTTTCCATGGCTGTTTGATTGTTTATACAGAATTAGTTAAGATAAGACTAATGTGATACAGACATGTGTGACTTGTTACACATCAAAATAGCAACTGTGTGTTAAGAACAACGTAAACAGCTTCACCCTTCTGTAGATAATCAGTAGGACACTGAATTCCAGGATCTGAAGAATTTTCTCTTCAGAAAATATTAACTCTTGGAACATCCAGAAAGCACACAAAAGACCTAGAAATCAAAAGTCTCTGACACTCAAATCCTTGTTACCCTGCCTCCATTCAAAGTCTATAAAAGCAATAAAATAATATCCTCAGAATAACTAAAAAAAGGCAGAGTCTGAGATTAGAAAATGAGTGTCAGGTACATGCAGGAGAGCTTTCATTTCACCCGTATATAAACAGCTCCAGAGACAGATCTATGAGAAAACGGCTAACTACATTAACACTGTCCTCATGATATCCAACCTGAGGCAGGGAAGGACAAAATAAATAGTTCAATAGTTCATAGTGAGGACAATCATCCATCCCATAGTTCAGTCAGGGAAAAGCCACAATGTCACAAGGCAGCAAGATGCAGAGATCATGCTACATCACTTCCTGAGAGGTGGAGTGTTCCTCAGAGTTTCTCATTTTGCTTCTTCCAAAAGGCAACGTCATTTGCTTCATTTTTCTCAGGATGGAGGAAGTCAGCCGTCCTGTAATACAAATATGAGCTGTTACACTGTAACATAGTTTACACTGAACAAAGTAAGATTATTCCTCGAAAGCCATTAATTAAGAGAATGTGATATAATGTCTGAAAAGGTCAGCACCTTCTGTTCTTAGGATGTAAAGTGCTGGGCTGTTTACCAAAAGGTTCAAACTCAAAAAATCCCCAAAAGACTCAAACTCATTGTCGTGCCCCTGGAAGTAACTCACAACGGTTCCTCTAGAGGTTTCTAAGGCTGTAAATCGTACAGGAGGAGACTGTCCAGCTCTGTCCTGAGGAGTAGTTGATGGATTCAAACTGAGAGAGAGGCACTGTCTCTGGGTTAGTGCACCAACACCCTATACACTCTGTTAGAAGTCTGTATCACCAAAACCTTAGCAGTCTAAACGCATTAGCTGATTCACAGAAGATGCTCAATCCCATTCTGTAAAGATTAATAGCTTTGGAAACTAGATAGTCATCATGAGTCAGAATTGATTTGATGGCAGTAATGGTTGATTTGGGGTTTGTATAGGGAGTCCTGGTGGCCTAGTGGCAAGAAGCTGTGCTGCAATCTCGAAAGCACACGGTTCTAATCCATGAGCTGCTCCGTAGAGGAAGGAAGAGCAATCTCCTCCTGTGTGATTAACTACCTCTAAAGTTTTTCCAGAGAGCCAGCTATGGGTCGGTTCTGACTCGATGGCACACCACCCTACCACAACAACAACACTTAAACTGGCACATGAAATTTAAAAGACTCCCATACATAATTAAGCAAGGGTGTACCATAGAACATTCCTCCTTGTTGAAAAGCTTTTCACTTAGAAATTTACAAAATCAATTTATATAAATATATGCACACACATTTGTATA
>NW_006399769.1:25793843-25812258 GCF_000299155.1 Elephantulus edwardii
TTCATTTGTTGATGGGCACTTAGGTTGTTTCCAACTCCTTGCTATTGTGAACAAAGCCAAGATAAACATGGGTGTGCATATATCTACTTGGGTGGCAGTTATGGTCTCTTCGGGGGTATATTCCTAGTAGTGGAATTGCTGGGTCAAATGGTATCTCTATTTGCAACTTTTTGAGAAAGCGCCATACGGCCTTCCACAGTGGTTGCACCACTGTCATTTTCTCTTATCTAATGATAAATGCAGGGACCTCTGCTGGCCCAGTGGTCAGAAGCTGTACTGCCACTTCAAGGGCATGTGGTTCAAAACCATCAGCTGCTCTGTGGGAAAATATGGACACTCTCCTCCCATGCCTCTGGAAACTCACTGGAGGGTCAGCTCTGAGTCGGTTCTGACTTGACAGCACAGAACAACAATGGACAATGATAAACACACTCACTGCCATTGAAGTCTATTCTAGCTGATGGGAATCTTCCACCACATTTACAAGACTGCAGATCTTTACAGGAGGACACCACTCATCCTGTGGATTTGAACCTCTGACCTTTCAGTGAGCAACCTGATACATTTTGATCTGCTACCAGGGTTCTTTAGGATAACGTTCATAAAAATAATCTTTTAGGAAACAATAAATGTATAGAATATATTTATTTCTAAAGTTGTTCACTAGTGTTACTTGGAAGAAAATTTCTTAAATTTGGTAACTTTTTGTTTTTGTCCACATACTCAACTATCAGGTATCTTGCATTTTTTTCCCTCCTTGCATTTTCCCTAAGCAATAACAGATGTTTTTCAATTTGTTACTTATTTGGATAGTAGTGAGGTTGTATACTCTAATTAGCACAAATGGATTTAAATACTAGACTTCTGTGATTCACCTCTATGATTTATGGGATTTAAAAAAAATGCCAGGGGCAAAAGAACATCTGAACAGGAAGGCTCAGTTTTCAGAGCAAAAAATGAAACTTAAAAGCCATATCTTTGTTTCTATGCTCACACAGAGACTAGAGCTTGCCCTCACCTAACAAATTGTTAGACACACTGGTTCTACTGTCCACAGGAAGTTGAGCTACTAACCCAAAGGTCTTGCCTCTCTGTCCTTCAAATACAACAATCCTTGTTTGGGCGAAAGATGGGAAATCTCCTAGCATGTGATTTACAACATCCTAACAACCACTGGAGGGTCAGCTATGAGTCAACAGTAACGAGTTTTGAGTTTGAATAGATTGCCACCCTTTCTTAACCCAGGAGCATGATTTAAGTAACTGGAATAGTGCTAGCCAATAAAAGTAATAAAAATAACACCATCACCTAAAATATCCAATGTCATCAAGTAGAAATACTGTTGTTGCTATTATTAAATGCTGTCCAGACAACTATGACTCAGCTATCCTATAAACAGTAGATCTGTCTTCAACTGTTCATAGGATTTTCAAAGGCCTGTTATTTCTTAACTAGATTTAAAACAAAAACAAAACAACCAACAAAAACCAAAAACCTCTGCTTCCTAGTCTCTCTTAATCTGGCAGCTCTGTTGAGATTCATCCACCATGGATGACCGTTCTGGTATTTGAAATATCAGTGGCATAGCTTCCAGCATCACAGCAATTTACAGATTACCACGTAGAGCAAACTGACAGACAAATGCTGTAAAAATATGGAAGCCTGACTCGGGCTTTTTATTATCCTGTGAAAGGACTTACCAACTAAGTGAATAAAGACTCTGTCCAAATACAAACAGGGGCAGAAACCAAGGCTTCCTGCTTTAATTTTTACATCAGGTTTTGAAATAGCTGACTAGGAATCAATCATTCTGATGGAGAGGTGAAGACCAATGAAATGGCCTGACTCAGTGGCTCCATCAGTGGGTTCTAGAACAGTAGGGATTTGAAAGATGGCGCAAGACCAACCAGAGTTTATTCTGCCATATTCAAGGTTTCTGTGAGTCAGAACGGAACTGAAAGAACTAACAAGAATATGCTCAGGTCCAAACTGTCACTCATTACCCTCAGGCCTGTTTTTCATTGTTTTTGTTCAAACATTCTTGTAGGTCATACAGCCCTGGTGTGCCCATTTGCTGTACAGAGGTAATTTGTGGTTATTGTGAAGCTGAACACGTGACACTGATGTGTCAAATACGTTAATTGTTACCCATGGTGGATGGTGTTGGGTGGAGCTCCCTGATTAAAACAAGCTTGGAAGCAGGATTGGCATCCACCTCTGTAAATAGCTTGCCTCTGGAAACCCTATGAACCTGGAAAAAGGATGGAAGTCACACAAGTGTTGAAGACTTTCATTCACAGGGTTGCTATGAGTCGCCTATGACTCAATGGCACTTAACAACAACAACAACAAACATTAGTAAAAGTTTAAAAAATATGGAATGCTTCATGAATTTGCATGCCATCTTTACTCAGGGGCCATGCAGTAAATGATTGAGTTGTAAAATTTGTCAAACAAAAGCAGGCGCTCCACTGAATCAGAGATGGGCATCATCCTGAAAGATCTAATGGAGCACCTTATAACTCCACTCATAGTGGCTTTTCAGAGAGAGTCACACTGCTCATACAAACAGCCTCTACATGTGGAGGTCATACTTGGAGTAACTCGCATGAGTTCAGCCATCATCCTGAAATTTTGTGTAACGTTTCTTCTTCTTTCTGTCTTGTTTTTTTTTAAATTGTGGAATCTGTTCAATTGATCCCTCTCCCTAGAAATAAAGCTATTGTGTCCTTAATTGTCCTCAGAGAGGAAAAACCCTAGAATTTTAGTTAATGTCACTTGCATCTTCTCACCATAGAAAACGATGGAGACTATGTTTCTAGCTCCAGAAAGAATGGAATATGGAGGCCCACTTTTGGGACTCCTGAGCTTGTGCTTGACCTAATCATCTGTGGATGCCCAGCCTAGTAATTTGAACATGATAAGGACTCTACTGAGAGGCACTGACTGCCCTCCATGACCTTAGCTTTAAAGGTTAAGAATTGATTATAATTTCCTCAAATCCTTTTTTAAATGTACTATGGACTCTCAGAGACCTCTTCAAAGTACTGAAAAACAATGATGTCAGTATGGAGACTAAGGTGTGCCTGATCCAGACCATAGAGTCTGAAATTAGTTGCTATACTTCAGAAAGCTGGACAATGACTAGGGATTATAGAAGGAGAATTGGTGTCTTTGAGCTGTGGTGCTGGAGAAGAGTATTGAATATACTATGGACTGCTAGAAGAACAAAGAGATTTGTCCTAAAGCGAGTGAAACCAGGCTGCTCCTTGAAGGCAAGGCCTTGAAGGCAAGGATTCTGAAGCTCTGTTTGACATATTTTGGGCATGTTGCAAGGAGGGACCTGTCCTTGGAGAGGAACATCCTGCTTGGGAGAGTGGAAGGACAGCACAGGAAAGGAAGGCACTCGATGAGGTGGATTGATTCAATGACTGGGGTAATTGGGATGGGTGTGTCAGAGACAGTGTGATTGGCACAGGATAAAGCAGGGTTTAGGGCTGTTGTATATAGGGTCGCTATGAGTCACAGGTGACTCAATGGCACATAACAATGACAATGGATTATTCACTAACAAATTCTTGCAGCTCCATCTTGACAACAATTTCCATTGCCTCACAGTTTTCCTTGGATGATCTAAGTGCAACGGCAATATGGAGGCAGAGTCTGCTTTATAGAATCTTCAGGTATCCTGTGCCTCTATTCTGATGCTCACCAACCACTCCTTTACCCAAAATCACCATCAACAAAACAGACCCATCAAACAAACAAACAATCCCAAAAGAAACTAACACACCCACAAAAAACTAAAATAAACAAAACCCAAATGGGGCAAAGGTTTCCTACATACACATAGACATGTCTTGTGCTTGCACGGCCTCCCCTGAGTTTTGGCCCTGCCTCTAGCTTAGGAAACAAAAATGATCTGCACAGCACACTGCTATGTCAGCTACATACATGCATCAAGGATCTCCAAGGCATCATTTTGGTACAGAGACATCACAACCTGCATTATCTTTCCGAAATCATACAGTTCACCTTTATAAGTGATGAAACTGAGACTCCAGGAGAAGAAACCCAGGCTCAAGCCACATACCTAGCCAAGGGTAGGTTCTGAAGCAATACTGGGTTTTGCTTCTCAAACATACTGCTGTCAAGCCTTTGTGTGTCTCTCAAGGACCCACTGCAACTCTCATCTCAGCATCTTCAGCTCCCTGTTCTGATTTTATCATAGTTTGACCCAGCACTCACCTCGCCATCCTGTCTGGCCTCACTCACGTCTGTTCCATCCTGGTCAAGTTCAAACTCAGTACCCCGGTCCACAACATCCACGCCAGCCTGTACCCGGGGCTTCTCGTTCTCCCACTTGGCAAAGCCTTTGTCCTTTGCTGCTTTGTCATGGAACTTGGACTTCATTTTGGGGAAAGTATGGGAGCCTGAGTCCCCCCAGCCAGCCTCTGACCATACGGGCTCTGTCTGGGTGGCTTGGCTGGTGGTGGCCCTCTGTAGCCGCACAGAGATCTTCTGAGAAGAGCCTGTGACCAGGGTGATGGCTCTGCTGTCCAAGTCCTGGTGTCCAGCAGCAACACTAGGGAACTCAAAGACCTCATCCTGCACTGAAAGGAGAAGGGGGGAAAGGTTAGTGTTGGATATATGATAACTTGATAGTAAGTGGTCCACAAATAAACAAAAAAGAGTACAACCCTCAGGATCGTGGAACTGATCAGGCAAGGAACTAAAGTGGCTGTAGATGAGGTGTATATGGGCAAGCTCTGAAAGCTGAGAGAAGCACCAGCATTAGCTACTGCTGCATATCTTGGTGTATGAGAACCAGGGCACAGCTTAGATTTAAAAATCAAGCGGCAGCCAGGCCAGGGAAGGTGAACTGATAGCAAGCAGGATGAGAGAGAAAGTAGAGGGCATTACCTGGGGGCAGTGAGGGGCTTCCAGGCAGCGACCCCTGACCACTGCCCAGGGAGGACACGCGAGCAAACCTTCTGCAGGCCAGAACCAGGAGGTCTTTGCACTGTTTGTGACAATTGGCTCCACAGTCTAAAAAAATCACAAACATATCACAGGGGATTAGTGGGGACCACATGTGTCTGGTCCTGACTGAAACTTCAGATGGCACTGGAGTTGTTAGGCCTACTGGTTTCTGTGTTCATTTCAGAAACAAATGCTCACATATGTCAGAAATGGCCAGGGTGGCACAGGTTAGGACAGGGCTTGGATCCACTGTTCAACAGGCCACTGTGAGTTGTAGCTGACTTGTACCTAAGAACAACCACTTCAGCCTTATGAACCAGCTGTTGTAATTGAGTCTAGGGGCTAGAAAAAGGCTATTGGGAGTCTCCTACTTCCCTGAGGCACGTAAAGTTCCCTTCTATCCACTTGGCTTGCTCCTTTACACAATTCATTGAGGCACCTATAAAGCGAACAAGCAAGAACAGGACTTGTCAGCAACCACTTGCTGTTTTGGCTTGAGGCCCTTCCGAAGGCCAGCATGGAGTTCCTGGCACAGGGTCCCAGGCTAGAATGAGGGAAGAGGCTCCATTCCTAGCCTCTCCCTGACCATTCACAGCGAGTGTGCCTTTATTCTGTGCTTATCTGGACTTTGCATTCTTCATCTTCCAAAACCTTTCCAGGGCAAGTGATTATATCTTTAGCATTCATTCTTTGTACAGAAGCAGAGATTTGTTTAATAAATGTGCTCAACAATGGCTTTGAAAAAATGGTATGCCACAGATTGTGTGACATTCCCCATCAGGATGCTTTATTTAAGAATGTAAAATATTAATCATTATGAAAAGGAGAGAGAATGTGGTCACTTTGGAAGACTACAACATGACTCTTTCACAGGATAAGGGCCTTATGCTTCACTTAGAATCACTACATTTCACTTAGAATCACTGAGTAGATACTTTTTAGAGTATGTATTTCTTTTACATCAAAAGTGACCTTTGCAATAAGAGCACATACTTTTAAAAATATGTATTTCTTTTACATAAAAAATGACCTTTGTAATAATTTCTAATAACCAATTTCCCCCCAAAATGGTCTGGTCATCAATGGTCTTGTCACAAATGGTCTTGTAATGATAATTAAGGAAGAGCAAATAGCAATGACATGAGGATGATTTTGACTGGTGCTTTGTTTTGGTTTTGATTCTGTGGACCATTAAGAGAAAACATTCTTTTACCAAAGATGTTGAAAGAGCTTGATTGATCTTGATACTAAAAAAAAAAAAAAGTTTGTCTGTGTGCACGTGAACGCACTTATTAGAGCCTGGGGAGGGTGAAAGACAAAAGAGGAAAATGAACACTATTCAACAGTCAGGTATTAGAGTATAATTTTGCTGCTTGAAAAGAAATATCCAAGTTACACCAAGATAAATGATGCAGAGAGGCAATTCAGGGTAGATCTTTATATGCCCTAAAGGTGGCTCCCAGGCACCCTCCATGCATGAAAAATGAAGACCTCATTCTAGAAGATGTCTTATAATTGTTGTTGTTGTTGTGTGCTCTCAAGTCTGAACCAACCCTTAGAGTTGACCCTCCAGAAGGTTTCCAGAGACAGTAACTGGCATGTGGGCAGATAGCCCATCTTTCTCCCACACAGCAGCTGGTGGATTCCAACCCTATGCCTTTGGGTTCACAGTGCAGGACCTTAACCCTAAGCCACCAGCACTCCCTCAGAAGATATCTTAGTTGGAGAAAAAAGGCACCACTGAAGAGTAGTGCTACTGTGAAGCCATTCTATGATGAGAGGTACTTCGTTTTGTTGCCTCACTAGATTTTTCAAGAGAGTAATTAAGTCCTTAAAACATTAACGTAGGCAGCCTGCATAAAATATCCAGGGATTTCTTAAATTGTTGTCAGGTGACGTCAAGTCAAATATGACTCATAGGAACTGTATGAACAAGAGACAGAAATCTTGCGCTATCCTGATCCAGCCTCACAATCTCTACACATTCACATCAGGGATAGGTAACAATGATATACATTTTCTATTTATATGTATATATTCTGATTTTGTGGAAGGAGGAGTGGCATCCACTTCCATAATAGCTTGCCTCCGGAAACCCTATGAACCTGGAGAGAGGATGAAAGGCACCCAAACGTCAAGGACTCTCCTTCATAGGGTCGCTATGAGTCACCTGCGACTCGATGGCACTTAACAACAACAACAACATTCTGAGTTTAATTGTGAATTTCAAAAGAAAAGGGGGAGATATAGGAATTTATTAATTGAAATGGACACAAATAATTTTTACAGTTTCTCTTCTCATCTTCATCTCTATGTGTGTCAGTGAAGAAAAATAGCGATGTAAGAGTTGGAAGAAATGGATACCTACTGTAGATCTGTGAGGGTTAATAAGAGTGCTTTGCCATCCTCTAGGAACAAGATATAAAATTCACATGTAGGCTCTTTATAACTCTGTTGCTGTTGTTAAGTGCCTTCGAGTCGCAGGCGACTCATAGAGACCCTATGAAGGTGAGTCCTCAACGTTCTTTATAACTCTAGGGATTACTTACCCTGACTACATTAACTTTTTAGATACAGGTAGCCCAAAAGATCTGATGCCAGGAGATTTTCTGCTTTAATTCAGCAAACTTGATTCCTGTTTTAAATAACAAATTTAACATTTTGAACAAATTAGCATTTATTTACCTTTGCATTTGTATCCTTGTTTGATGATGCCCCAGAGCTGTAACAAAAGACAAAGGAATGTCAGGAAAGCTGAAGAGAAGCCTGGAAGGGACAACAAGGCCACAAAGCAGGAAGTCCTGGGACGCTCCCTGATTAGTCCAACACAAACAGGATGTAGCTGCTCTAACACCCTTCCTGTCAGAGGGAAGGTCCTCCTCTGCCACACCAGCTGTGGTGATAATGTAAGCTTTGCTTCCTTTATCTTTCTAGGAGCCAAATGGGAGCTGGGAGGAGACACTAAAGTGAGCACCTATGTTGGTCCTTGGCATAACTTGATCTCTGGCCTTAAGCAAATTTCATCTTTTTAAGATGCTAAGCTTTTCTGCCTTTCCATACATGTCTGTACATTGTTAAAATGTGCACTAAACCACGTCTCATCATTTTTTTTCATGCATAATTCAGTGGCATTGATGACATTCTTCAAGTTATCTAAACCGTTTCCATAGCCTTTTCCAAATCACTTCACTGCCATTAACATAAACTCAATGCCCTCCAAGTAAAAACTTTCTCTTTCCCCCTCCCTCTCATCTCTGGAAACCATTAATAATCTCTGTATATGTTTCAAATACATACACACATATCTTTGTATATATATTGTAAGTCTTTCCATATATTTGCTCATTTCATACAAGTGAGATTGTAGAGGTTCAGTGATTGTTCCAATCAGTGTAATGTTTACAAGGTTCATTCTTGTTGCATTAGGACTTCATTTCATGCACATTTTACATGCACAGGACTTCATTTCTCTTCGGTTATCCTTTTGTCTTCTTTTTAATGACACTGGCTCAGCTTGGCTCGCACTCCAAGAAATAAAGCAATCTACGAAGCGTTCTTCACGTGAAAGAAAACATTTGTATTTTGTTAGGATTATTTTCTGAGTAACATTTGCACCTTGAAAGAATACTAAAATAGGAGAAGATTCAGTATATACTCATGTTTATTTTCCACAGTTGTTCTGTTCCTGACCTGCACCAGGGCTGTGGAAAGATGTGAAATGATCGATCATGTCTGCCGAGAAGTCAGTGACTGACTTCTTGTGGTTCACAAGTAGGAAGGAAAGATCACCTCAGGAGAGACACAGAGGTGGTGAAAATGGTTATATTTAATTGAATGTCCAGGGGTTCAAGCCCATCCAGAAGTATTTCAGAAGAGAAGCCTCCTGAAAAAAATCAGCCTTTGAAAGCTCCATGGAGCACAGTTCTGCTTTAATGCATTCAGAGCCACTGTGAGTCAGGATCAACTGGATGGTGCTATCTAGTAAAGGAGCGTTTGCCCAGGGGGTTTTGCGGCCTCATCCTGGGGATGTTGTCTCTGTTCTGCAACAGACTGAATCCTGTGAAGAAGGGGCCTCATAATGTCCTTTCTTATGTCCCCCCCCCCGCTTAGAACTTGCACAGGTTGAAGAGAGTTATGAGAAACAGCGTTATTATGTCATTAAGTGAGCTTAGCCCAAGTTTGAGGAGTTCTATTCCTTCATGAAATGATTTTAAAAGAAGCAGGTCCCTGTGGCCCCTTGGAGCCATGGGGAGTGCCATGCACGATGTATTACAGGTGAACAATGCTCCCTGCCAATGTGAAGTGAATCGAGATATGGAAAAGGATGCTGCTTATCCTTTGACAAGGAAGTCTCTCTCAGCTCCCAGTAGAGAGTGATTTCTTTGAGCTCTTTCTCAAGGAACATGTTATTTGGTCCTTCAGAGCACATTGCTGTTGTTGTTGTCAATTGCCTTCAAGTCAAGCACTACTCACAGCGACCTTATGAACAAAAGGCCTGAAGCCCCTCTACAACTATCGACATTTATCAAAGTTCATAGAGTTTCCAAAAGCATGTTGTTTAGGAAGCAGATTTGAAAATGTCTCCTGGGAATGAGTAACAATTTATTTTTGGGAACCAGGGATCGTTTGACCCACAAAACCTGCTCATGTGCTAAGCTGGCTGAGACAGAGTTGAGGAGTCAATATAGAAGAGAGGGGTAGACTGATGTCAGGATAATCAAGTCCTCTCAAGTGCTGTAAGGATCATTATGATCATCTTGTTCCCTTCCCTCTGGTATAAAGTACGTGCAAAGACGTGGGGAAATGAAATCGTCTGCAAAGTTCCACACTTGGAAAACTTTATAGTAATTAACATTTCTTCTCCATGGTGCCTTCTGGCAAGGGTAATAATAGCAAAAGTAGTGTTGGCTAACATTTACTCAGTTCTTATGGTGCAAGTCACAGTTTGAAGCTACTTAAACGGATTAACTAATTTAAGCCTCATAACCTCTTTATGGGAAAGATAATGCTATTCTACTCATTTTCATGCATTGTTTAGCCCTCAGCTGAAATATCTCTAGGAAACATGAGCAGAAGGTAAGTTGTGCATTCTGACGCAAGGGAGCTCTCTAGATAAGAACGTTTTTTACTTGAAGGGAAAAATAACTCTCATTTTTATAACAGGTATCATTTTCTCCTGACTCTAACACAGATTCCCCTACCACCGCCTCAGTAAGGCTATGAAGACGATGAGAAGAGACAAGGTACAGAGAAGTCAAGTCACACAGCAAGGTGCTGGAAGTTCCAAGATCCTTAGAAAGCAGGAGGATGTGTTTACTTTGCACAGATAGGAAGCCATTGCGCCTGGGTGTATTGTGTGAGAGCAAAGGGCACAGAACTAGGATGAGATAGGATAAGATTGAAGAATCATCATATGCGGAAACAACACATTGTTAGCATAGCTGCAGGGACTGCTGGAGAAGATAGAGTCAAACAAGAGTCCTACCAGGAGAAGTCAGGATATTGCCTGCAAAAGTTGACTTAATCACTGGGTGAAGACATAGAGGAAGGTGCCCTGAACCAGTATGCCAGTCAAGAACAGAAGAGTATGACTTCAGACAGATTTGGGACGATGGTTCATGGTGTAAGTAGCCTCTCATTAGAAGTCAGGGGACCTGGATATGAGTCACCATCCTGCTACTAAAAACCCACGTGATTTAGGGGAAGTCACTGTTTCTCCCGTTTCTTTTACCTAAGTTTCTTCATCTATCAAATAAGGAAATAAGTGGAACTTTTTTTCCACTTCTAAAATCCTAATTCTAAAATAAGGGCAAGTCGAGTTTTTGTCTTCCTTATTCTTAAAAAGAAATTTATTTCAAAAGCAGATAGTGCAGCCATTAGGATAGCCAACAATTCTCTCCAATGGTAGATCAATACGTTGATATTTATATCTCTTCAAAAGTAACAAATAAGGAAATAAGTGGAACCTTTTTTCACTTCTAAAATCCTAATTATAAAATAAGGGCAAGTTGAGGGTTTGTCTTCATTACTCTTAAAAAGGAATTTATTTCAAAAGCAGATAGTGCTGCCATTTGGATATCTAACAATTCTTTCCGATGGCATACTGATTCGTTGATATTTATATCTCTTCAAAAGCTAATGGGCTTCTTTGTTTAATGACATGAGTGAAGATCAAATAAAACTGCACCAATAAAATGGAATATACATTGAATCATAATATGGCTATGAAAATGAATGAGCTCCTTTTAATTAAATCCCGCGGTATCAAGGAATACTATAAATTGGTGCTCTGTACTGACTGCAATCCACAACATGTGTGACAGATGGCATGTTGCTGTCCTCACAGAATCAGTCTTCCACAGAAGGGTGACAATTCACTGCCCTGGTGCCATTCCCACTCATCGCAAATAGATCAAGTTTCCCAACCTGAAAATCTTCATGGGAGATTCCCTAATCTGTCTCCCAAAGAGTAGCTGGTGGATTCAAACTGTGGACCTTTCATTTAGCAACCTAACATGTAACCAGCCCAGCACTCCACAAGGGACCAGGCAGCAGAGAGCAACTCTCTTCCCCACAGCAGGCCATCTTGACCCTTGGTTGCTGGTCTAATGGGCTGGCCTTTTTCTTCACTGAATCCCACCTTACAAGAAAATGCTACATCACACCCCTCGCACCTCAGACTTTCTCAAGTCTAGATACTTCTGAAAACTCTCATAAGAATAGGGAAACTTGAGACACACAACAAGGATGGTATCTTTGTTTTGTGACGAGGTGGTCTGGTGCTCCAATCCCAGTGGAGGTATAGTGCTAGAAGAGGTTTTCCTCTGGAATGGACTGAGAGAACTGGATAGACCGGCCTTGCCCATTTAATTACTCGGCCGCCATGGGCTATCTTTGAGGTAACCTACTTTCTACCTTTCGTTACTCACTGGCAGAAGGGTATGTGGATGAGCACAAACTCCTGCCCTTGGGCTCTCAACAGCCAGTTCTTCAAGTGTGGGTTGGGAAAGAAAAACCATAACTTTTTTTTTTCTATTGCTTGCAATTTCAACAGCAAATTTAATATTAGCCAACAGTGTGGCATAACCACCAATTAAAACCAACATATCTGGACTCTGGTGTCAGAAACAGGAAGAACAGCTATACTCGGGTGGTGAATCACCTTCACTCAGAAAATATTATTTTCTATCTCATACACCAGAGCTTATAGGAACTCTGAGGCCTGGTGGTAAGAAGTTGTGCTTCAATCCCCAAAGCATACAGGTTCAATTTCCCCGGCTGCTCCATGGGAGAAGAATGGGCAATCTCTTCTCATGGGATTTACTGCCTCTGAAAAGCCATTGAATGGACAGCTATGAGTCAGGTATAGCTCTCCAGCACACAGCAACAACAACTACGTCTCATACAATTTGAGGAGCAGCTGAGGAAGAATTCGGAACTCAAAAGTCTATGTTTAAGATTAGGGCCAAAAGCCAACCTCGGTTCCCAAGGAATTATCAAAAGTGGGGAAATAAAGTCTACAGTCTTCATTTGTAGCTAGAGCATGGGACTCAGAATCAAGAAGGCCTGGATTCAAGTCTAGGTCTGATAATCAAGCTGTGCAATCTGGGGAACTTCAAATTTTCTTTTTCTGGCTTTCCTGTCTTCATCAGCAAACTGAGTAGAGTGAAAATGCCCACGGATGGACTTGTTATTGGGATAAATTACACTGACATCTGACACTATTACTCTCAAGAACTAAGTAAATGTTACTTATTATTATAATAATCTTATTGTCAAAAAGATTCTTTTCTCTCCTTTGAGTTGTGAATTATTGAACCATGTATGATAGATATCTTATGACTAAATTCTAGCAAATGAGAATTGGAAGGAATTGCTTGAGATAAATTCTCTCCTTAATTGCAAGCATTTATGAATATTACTGATGAATGCTGGGCTGACATCTATCACAGGCAAACTACTTTGCTGAATTAACAGACTGGCTATCTCCACTACCTTTGCCAGTTCTGCATTCCTAGAACATAGCTCAGCCTATAGATACTGCTTTGTTTTTAAATTTAATTCAGGGAGCTCATAATTTTAACTTCTGACACCAGGCAGATAATGGATTCCATTCAGGTTATCCTTTCCCTCCTTCTCAAAATGCTTCACAAGTAACAACATGCAAGAGAAAAACCACAGAAAGCTGACTTACAAATCCTGCACAGTGTTCACAGAAGGTTGGCTTGAGATAGGTCATCTCCTGAAAATTATGGATAAAGCCTGGTCCCATTTTGCAGTGGAGCTGTGACTTCGCTCTCAGGAAGTAAGCCATCATTTCTTCTTTACTAATTAGGCCATCCCTGTTAAAAGAACCCAAAGAATAAAGGCTTCTGAGTAACATGTTGCTGAGTAGTCATGATATTTTAGCCATCAACTTCTTAAACCTCTGTGTCCACAAGTAGGTGGAGTATGATCACTTCTTTGTCACATTTAAGCTGGAGGAAGATTCCAAAAGACACTCCTTTTGTTCCAGACCTTTCTTTGTAAACAGAAGATAGTTTCCACATGTGTGCAGGACCCTTCATCTACACATGTGCATCCCAGCAATGAAAACCTCCTCTACTAGTGTATAATAGCTTCTAGAAGGACATCTCTCTTTCCCTGGCCTCCCTTCAGGCTTTGCTGGAGCTAGTCAGGAAACTGCGATAACTGTGCCTACAATTCACTAAATCATGCAGCCTGATGTCAGTTACCACAGCAAACGCCATTGTTGTTGGTGCTGAGTACTGCCAAGTCAGTACCAACTCACAGCTGATCCACCAGCAAGTTTTCAGAGACAGTAGATCACATAGGAGGAGACTGCTTATTTTTCTTCCAAGGAGCAGCTGATGGATGAACATTGTGTCTTGGGGCGGGCAGTGCAACTCCTAACCATTAAGCCACCAGAGCTCTCTAGCCAATGCCATCAATGCTCTTTATATTCATATCTTACCACTCACAGTCCATTTGTAAGAGAAGTCATCCAGTTCTTCTCTGTACAGTTCAGACTTCCAATCTGCACAGTTTCTCAACTTGCAGTCATCATATATACGGACTTCTTATTTACCATGAAGAATATGACTGAGTTCCACATTACCATCTCTCCTAACCTTCCTAGCCAGCACAGAATTTCCTACCCCTTAATTCCTCTGTTCCTGTCCTCTCTTGGGGATGCTCTTCTATTCCAGAAGAACTGATGGCCTGTCCCTTTACCTCTAGCCTCACAAGACACTGCTCCATCTAGGCTCTACTGAATCTTTTCACCCATTCTCGTCTGTGTCTGTCTACAAATATACACAAGACTTTCTCTTCTTTAATATCCCTTTACTTTTCAATCCTATTCCATCTCCAGCAGCTAGCTTTTCTCTCTTCACTTATTCCTGAAGTTTTCAAAAACAGTATACATTCGTTATCTCCACCCCACCCCCAGTTTAATTATTCTTTTATCTCTGGTGGCATAGGGTAGTTAGTTGCACTACGAATCCAAATTTAGTTGGTTCAAGTCCATCTCTGGAGATAGAGAATTTCCTCCTATGATTTGCAGCCTTTGAAAACTGCTGGAGGGTCAGCTCTGAGTCATTTCAGATGTGACTTCAGTGAGTTGATTTTCTGTTTAATAAGTTGTTTTTTTTTAGTCCTGCACTTCTAATGAAACTGCCACCAGTGACATCCTAAACGGTCTTTACTCTTTCCTTGGACTTCTCAGTGTCAGATGACATGAGACCTTGTGCCTTCCTTCTGATGTCCTCTCTTCCATGGACTCTGTGATTACATGTAACCCTGGTTTTCCTCCTTCTCACTCTCTTCCTCTGGTTCCTTTGCAAAATCCATTTCTTGCTTTTAGCCCATCATGTGGGATAGGATGTCCTAAAGACTTGTCCCTCAGGTGCTGTACTCACTTCCCTCAAAAGCTTGACTCTCAAAATTAATTGCACGTACAATCTCCAAAACGTTATTGGTGGGTAGATGACTTTACCATCTGTACCTCCAGTCCTGAGTGTTCTGAAGTCTGGTACCTCATCACCAACAACTTGCTAGACATCTTCCCAAATGGGTCTAGTCTCCTCTTAAAGCTATCATAACGAAATCTAACTCTTTATTGTTCTCCCTCAGGTAATTCCTACCCCAGACTTTCCTAGCACTGTTAATAACACCATAAATTCCCTTGGCTTACAAAGTTTAAGAGCCCCCTCTCATCTCTTATATATAATAACCTTAATAATACTTAAAATCAACTCATAGTTGACCTTCCAGTGGGTTTTAGGAGGCTATAAATTAAACAGATATATATCTTTCATATTTATTTCTTATATATGTGTGTGTGTGTGTATAGATAATTATACATATAAATATATACACACATTGTATATATTTGATGGCACATTGGTTTACATTCTACTACTAACTGCATGGTTATTTGTTTGGGCCTACCCATGGGTTCTTTGGAAAACAAGCTTGGTTGTCCCTTCCATAAAGAAAGCTACAGCCAAGATAAAAACAAACAAACAAACAAAAACAAAAAACAAAACCCCAAACAACCTTCTAGATTAATTCTACTTCATAATCCATGGGATTTACATGAGTCAAAATCATTTCAATGTCAAGTTTTTTTATCATTTTTTAAGCACCCTTGAGTTGACTAAAATACAGAGTGATCTTATGACCAATAGAACAAAATGTTGGCCTATCCACACAGTCCTCAGGTCTCTGGCACACTCAAGTCTACTGTTAGAGTCACTGTATCACTTCTTCTCATTGAAGGTCTTCCTCTTCTTTGCCAACCCTCTACTTCAAAGCATGATGTCTTTTTTCCAAGGATTGGCATCTCCTGGCAACATGCCCAAGGTATTTTAGATGAAGGTTCATGTTCACTATCCTTGGCATTCTTGCTACAATTCTCCCAAAGACAGATATGTTTTTCTTTTAGCAGTTCATGATAATTTTAGTTCTCTTCTCCAACACTACAAGTGCAAGGCATCAATTCTCCACAGCCTTTGAAATCCTAGGGGATCATTGCACCCTGGAATATAGTGTTCCTGTAAAGTCAGTATTAACCTAATAGCAATGGCTAATGACTAATGGCATTAAGCATCTTATCAATTATATGGCTCATGAACATTTTCTTCCAGTTGATAAGTTGTCCTCATTCTTTGGGTAAATTCTTCTGATAAAATATTCTCTGTTTATTTTTGGCAGAGATTGTGGTCAGTGTAAGGGCTACATATTTAAGTAATGTGGGAAATGGAGAACAGAGCTAATTTGCAAATGGGTACTCAAGCTTAGCACAGATGAGGTGGGTTGTCTTATGATTCTATCTATTCAGTCAAGTTCATGTCTCCACATACACACACATACAGAGGCGAAAAGGTAGACTCAAATCATCAAAGCACTAGGGTTGAAGCTGCCAAAATGTAAGTACAGGTTTCACTTCCCTTCTCAGTTAGTTTTAAAGGTTTAGGGCAATGGGATAAAAAAAAAACCCCAAAAAACCAAAACAACAAAAAACCAACATTATAACTTACTGATCTTTGTCCAGAACACAGAAGGAATCCAAGAAGGGAAAGTTGGCAGCTATACTTTCAAAGTCCTCTTGAGAGATGTACCCATCCTGGTCATGATCATAGTTTCTAAACACAGACTACAAAATAAGGACAAATATTTATTAAAGAACTATGAGTCAGACTCTGAATTTGTTATTACAAAAACACTGGTAACTAAAAAAAATGTAAATGTAAATAAAAAATTGGTAATTAGAAAAGTATCTCTTCTACAGAGGAGCTTAGGCTGCTAAGAGATAACTAAAATATGAAGCCTTTAAATGATAACGAGATGAGTTCTTTGCTGAGGATAAAAACCAAGCACTATTGTGGGAGAGCTCTGGTAGACTGTAGCAAGCTGTGCTGCTAACCTGGAGGTCCGTGTCTCAGGCAGTTTGAATCCACCAGTAGCTTTGATGCAAAATACGGGTAGTCTCCTCTCTTTGCAATTTGTTGTTATTGTTATGGGCTATCAAGTCAGAAGCAAACCATAGATGACCCTCCAACCAGTTTCGAGGGCAGTAAATCACAAGGAGGAGATTGCACATACTTCGGCTACAGAGCAGCTGTGGATTCAAACCACATGCATTTGGGATTGCAGGGCAGCTTCTTACCACCAGGTCACCAGAGCTCCCTTTGTAATTTACAGCCTTGGAAAGGCAAGAAGTGTTACTAGGAGTCAGAACTGACTCAAGCTGGTGAGTTGAGCAAATAATGGGAGAGAGGGTGTGGAGGAAATTAAGGAAACGGACAACGTATGCTGGATAAAGCCAGCTGACAAAACCCCTGGATGAAACAAGATCTAAACTGAGACTTAAAGGTTCAGTTAAGCTTAGTGAATTCACAAATCTCAATACAATGACAACAGAAAATGAAGCTTAAAACATTGAACTGTCTCTAAAATTAGAGCACATATTCAATATAATTCTAACAAAAGTCTTGGTGAGAACTTATTTTAAATGAACAAAATGCTTAATATCAAGATGGATAAATATACCACATCAGACCAGGAATGTTATACAAAGCTGCTGTGATCAAAGCAATACGGTAACTGGCCCTAGAGAGTGGAATCCAAAACAGACTCATGTTTACATGAGAATTTAGTATATCAAAATGTATTTTTTCCAGTCCACAGGGAATTGTTTATCTAAACATCATCTAATAATTGGCTAGTAACTACAAAATAAATTGTCTCGAGTGAAATTTTAGGTATATTAATGATTTTAATATTAAAAGGGTGAAGTTGGCCTGCCAAGATGATTCTGATTCCCAATGACAGCGTGATAGACTAACACTCTGCCAGAGGGTTTCCTAGGCCATAATCAGATTTAAGGCTTCCTCTCCCTAAAGTCACTGGTAAGTTTGAACCTTTAACCTTTCAGTTAATGGTTAAATGCTTAACCATTGCACCACCCATGTTCCTGACATAAAAAACAAAGCTATGATGATACCAAAGGCAATTAGTTGACAATGTTTTTCACGCTTAAAATATTTGAATGGGAAAAACTTTTCATAGCATGCTGTCAAGGTCTCAGGCCACAAAGAAAAATACTCTATTCTAATAAAATGCAAATTATTTCAATTAAAAATCTCATTATAAATTTAAAAATAAATGACAAATAGAGAAAAGTACTTGCAATATATGAGAGAGCTAAGATACAAAGACAATCACTAAAAAAAAACATGCAACTAATACATTCTTAGTAAAGTGCTGACCTCTATAACTACTTTAAAAAATGCAAATGTAACATTTTTTTAACCTCTTGTAGTTATGTCGTCCTGATCTGGAACCAATTCCTAACTGACCCTCTGGGAGTTTTTAGAAGCTGTAAATCATCCAAAAGGAAATTGTCTGTCTTTCTCCCTCAAAACAC
>NW_006399769.1:25812463-25813930 GCF_000299155.1 Elephantulus edwardii
AATCAATAAGTCAATAAATGGTTTTAACTCAACAGCACACACAAAACCAATAAATAAATGTATTAATTAAAATTTTCATTAAATTATTCTTTAAAATTTCTTCTTTTACCTTTTTCTAAAAACTTCATTTTATATTGGTTTGTTTACAAAGTTCATATGCATTGTGTTTCACACTATCCTTCATTCATATTGTGTTTCATACAATCATTCCCACTCATTATGTTTTATAAAATTACCATTGAACAATGCTCATCATTACCCTGTCTTGCCAGATCCCCACCAGATCTTTGCCATTTCCTTTACCCCTCTTCCATCCAACAAATTGTATGCTCTTATGATTTCCCTGCTACTCATCCTCACCCCTCTGCTCCCACCTTCCTCCCCTTGGAGCTTCATACATGTTGTACTAGCTATCTATTTCTAGAATAATATAATAATAGACTTGTGAAATATTTGTCCTTATGACACTGAGTTAGTTCACTAAGCATAATGCTCTCCAGTCCCTCCCAAGTTATGTAATAATTTCCCAATCATTGCTCCTGAGTGCTGCATAGTATTCCATCATGTAGTCAATGTCTCAATCCATCCATTCTTTTAGTTGTGGTTGGACATTTGGGCTGTTTCCATATTCTTGCAATGGTGCATAATGCTGCTATGAACAAAGTTCGGATAGTGGAAGCAGAGGGGTGAGGATGGGTGGGAGATTGTTAGTCACACAATTTGACAGGGGGTGAAGGAAATGGGAAGGATCTTGACAGAGCCTTTTGGGGACTGTTATTTTTCTGACCTTGTGCTGCAGAAATTATCAATTCTTTTATCCTTAGAGAGCTCATTTATTATGTCTTTTATTTGGACCCACATGGGTTTTTAAGAATTGATTTAATCCTTAAACAGTTCTACATGTTGCAGTAGTAATGGCAGGTGTAAATGCCTGGAAAGGGAAGAGTACAAAGTATGTGGACCAGTGAAAGAATGTGAAAAGGCCTTTCTCATAGATTCTCCCCCAGAAGCTACTGCCAGGTAAAGCCTCCTGTCTGCTAACACGGTGAACCTGTAAGAAGACTGTTTACACATCTGATTCTTGGGGGACAGCATACTGTTCTGAAAGGGTAAGGGGCCTTCCAGCACTTCTTTACTTCTTCCAACCACTCACCTCAACCAATTTCCTTATGTGCTTATTGATGACTGTGGGGTCTGGCTTTGGCATCACTCCAGATGCCCACTCCAGAGGCACCACGGGCTTGTTGGGTGTTGTAGGCGAGGTAGGCTGCTGAAAGAAAGCATACGCTTTTTTTGATGTGCTATAAAAATATAATTTGCAAGACAATTGCCATCCCTTACTTAGTACAATTAGACAATTCAGTGATTTTGCTTAAATTCATTCTTTTTACCACCATCCTTGTTATTCTTCCAAAAATTATTCCACCACTATTGAAAGAAATTCAATGAATATACATAGTTTAAAAA
>NW_006399769.1:25814075-25815493 GCF_000299155.1 Elephantulus edwardii
TTTACATTAATGAATCATTCACATGCTTATAAAACACAAGAGTCTTTTGTAAATAATATCTATTCTTACCTAAATGTATGCTTGGATAGTGCATCTTTTCTTTAGCTGCAGACTTAATGCCATAATTTTTAAATGGGAAAATAAGAGTTCATCTAAGTCCCCATAACATCATTATTACATACATAACAATCTTTCAAGCACTTTTTCATGATACAATCATGTACAATGGTAGTGATGTAATTCTTTATCACCTGACATCAGTGATGACTCAGTGGGTACACACTGTACATGGTACTAGTGCACGGTCAAGTTCAGTATCGTTATGTTCACACCTCTCAATATATTCAATAACTTTTGACTTTTCTGATAATCACGCGAGATTTCTAATCCTCTAGTGTGTTTGCTTCCTCCATCGCTTTCCCCACATTAGTGACCTTCACAATGTGGGGAAGGGGAAGGTGATAATGCACAGCTGAGACTCGTGTGTGCTTTACAGTCTCTCCCTGGACCTACACCTCGGTGAACACTGTTGCTGGGCATGCATTCAGACTTAGATTAGAAAGGGGTTTTTCATTTGGTAATAAACTGGGGATGAATATTTCTTCAAGAGGCTATAGAAAATATTTGTAAAGTGAAAGTCCTAGTAAGGAGTTGTGACTGTAGTCATTTAAGCCTTTAACAATATTGTGAGGAAGAAACAACAGATCCTGTAAGCTCAGCAGCAGGAAAAAAATTACCTGCCATTGGTATATGTTCACAAAACACACACACATCCCCCTACTTAAACAAATTCACTCTCACACATGCATATACACCACACATACACATTCTTCACACACTGACACATTAACTTTCACACACACACACACACACACACCCCTACATGTGCCATAGATCTTTCTATTATCCTGGAGGGATCCCTGGTGGCTTACTGAGAAAGGAGATAGGATACCAACCCAAAGACAGACAGTTTGAATCCGCAAGCTACTCTGTAGGAGAAAGATGGTCAATCTCTTGTCTGATTGATAGACTCTGACAACCTGCTAGAGGGTCAGGTATAAGTCCATATAGATTTCAAAGGAGTAACTTTGACTTCTTGACTTGTTCATGCTGGGTAAAGGACAAGCCTGAGTTTCTAGAACAGCACATCAATGTGCCTGGGGCACTACAGAAAACTTGCAGGGATGCCACACTTATTTCAAGTTTCCATGAAGAAAACCCACAAATCAATACTTGATATGTACTGGACAGTCGCTTCTTGAATTGCTGACATTAGCACATAATGGCTGACTGGAATGCAAAAGTCGGGAACAAAGAGGAAGATTCAGTAGTTGGAAAACATGGACTCAGTGACAGAAATGGAGCTGGAGAGAGAATGATCGAATTTTGCACAATCAATGACTTATTCATAGCAAATA
>NW_006399769.1:25819338-25833844 GCF_000299155.1 Elephantulus edwardii
AAATATATTTTAAGTTCTTATCTTTATGTACAACTCAGCTCACTGTTGTTCTTGGTTCTGACTCACAGCCACCCTCCACGGAATTTCTGAGGCTATAGATTGAAACTGGAGGCTACTATCCATCTTTCTGCGAGGAGATGCTGTTGGATTTGAACTGCTGGAGACATGCAGTCTTTGGGTTAGAAGTGCACTTTGCTGCTCTGATCGAGTGCCATCAGAGCTCCCAATATCTATGACAAAGAGATTTATCATGCTACCTAATAACATTATTCTTTATGTTATTATAATGCACAAAATGCTTATGTTATTTTAAAATTCTATTCTGTATGTGGAACTATTTAGTGTTTCTTTTGATTTAACATTACTGGAAGAAAACCACGGAGATGCTCCATGTGCTACATAGAAAGGCAAAGCTTAAGAAGCCCTAGGGCTAACTAGCCAAGTGAGTTCTGCAGGATCAGAGTATCATCTCAACAACACATTGCAGTCTAGTTGCACTGATTACAGCTGACTGTCCAGCTGTAAAGCCCACAAGAGGAGATTGCCCGTCGGATTCTACTCACCAGAGAATCCATGGCTTTGGGTTGGCAGTACAGCTCCCTACCCAATAAGCCACCAGACCTCCTAGAGCCCATTGTTCCCATATTTAAGGTACAGGCTCCCAGCAATCTACCCCTGACAAGATGGTATTCTCCAGTTATCTGTAGATGTCACAGATGAAACACAAAAAGGAATAATATGTCTCTTATAGAAGACACAGAAAGGACTGAGAAGTTTGGTTTTCATTCACAGGTTTTTAGCCCTCAGTGGAGCTATGAAAGTACTTTTGAAAAAACTTTTAATTTTAATGAACGTTTGCAGAGATTTTGGATTTTCATTCATTGTTGCATTTTTCTTCCTGCCCACCCCTCTCCCACCCCGCAGTTCGCTCTTCTTTTTGAAAAGTAAAATTCTTTCATTGGTATACAATCCTCCCCACCCCAGTACACTCCACTATGCAACCTTCTTTCTAGACTCTTGTCATAACCATAACACACAATCATATATCGATTTTAAACTGTTCTCTCCCTCATCTGTTTCAATGCTGTATACATAATTTATCCAGTTTTTCTCAGTCTCACCCAAACCCTGATGTCAGTCCCATTTTAGAACAGTGGCACCATCGGAACAACCATTCATTCTCCACTTCTCTGTATTTGATGGGAAGTCTCACCAAAGTTGGCAAAACATTATCCTCAAGGTAAGCTAAAATACAGTTTTTAAGGGTACCAAGAAGTGCGTTAATATGGCCATTCTGGGAGGTCTTATGGCCTAGTGATAAGGAGCTGCACTGTCATATCGTTCAAATCCACCGGCCTCTCAGCTGGAGAAAGACGGGTAGTCAACTCTTGTGCAGTTTACTGCATCTGAAAAACCGCTGGAGGGTTAGCTATGCATTGGTTTCGACTTGAGGGCACATAACAACAAGTTAATAAGGAAAGGAACACTAGTAGCCTAGTGGCAAGAAGCTGTGCGGCCATCCCGAAGGCACATAGTTTGAGGCCACCCCACTAGCTGCTGATGGGGAATCTCCTCCCACGTGATTAACTGCTTCTGTAAACCCGCCAAAGGATCAGCTACGGGTCAGTTCAGACTCTACAGCGCACAACATCAATAAAAGCTATAAGGGATGGTGGGGAAATGGCAGAGCATCGTGTGGTAAAAAATGGTGCTAGTATTAAAGACCATGGACTGCTAGGAAAACAAACAGATTTGTCCTGGAGAAGGTTAAACCGGGTGGCTCCTTGGAGGCAAGGATTCTGAGGCTCCGTCTAACTTAATTTGGACATGTTGTGAGGAGAGACCGGTCCTTAGAGAGGGACATCATGCTTGGGAGGGTGGAGGGACAGCGCAGGAGAGGAAGGCCCTCTATGAGGTGGATTGATTCAGTGACTGGGATAACTGGGATGGGAGTGTCAGAGACAGTGCGATTGGCACAGGACAGAGCAGAGTTTAGGGCTGTTGTACATAGGGTCGCTATGAGTCACAGGCGACTCGACTGCACATAACAACAACAACAGTATTAATGACAGACAGGTCTGAGTTAGAATCCCACTTCGCTTAATAATGTTATTAAGATAACATGAGTGTGATGTTCTCCTAGACATCCAACAACAGATAGGAAAGCCTGCTTTAGGCAGAGGAAGGTGTTAGGAAAGTACATTATTGTACACTACAGCATAACACATTCATGTCAGGCTTATCGTATAGATGTGGAATGATCGAGGAACTCAAACATCTCCTGTTTGCAAAACTTTGTTTATATCTAGAATGTTAATGAGAGCACGCTGTGAAGAGCCTGCCTGGTTCCACTTCCTGCCTTTCCTAGTCTGTTAGATCTTACCCCATGGCTCTCTTTTGCACTGTCACCAGTATATGGACATCTGAGGGACTGGCCTGGAGTGTGGAAAACTTAATGGATCCATAACATTTACTATTTTAAGAACAGATGCTACTAGGTCAACTGATTTGGGCTCAGATATAGTCCCCACCATTTCAGCTTCATTCTGTCCCTCTCATCTCCAAGGATTTAATCAGAGTAGATATTACTAGATAAACATATTTAGGATCTGTAGTCATTGGCAAAGTACTAATGGGTTTAACAGAGAAGAAGTCTGTACAAGAGATATGTAAGGAAACTGTACTCAAGAAAGGAATTTAAGATAACATAGACTTTTTTCCCTCTTCAACACAAAAATCTCTTCTAAATTTCAAAATTCATCCAAGTGTGGTGGTTTGTTGATTTTCCTCCCATTCACACAAAATATGTATGAAATATAGTCCGCTTAGTGCAACAAACGGGCACGTACATCCAGTAACATACTTTCTTCAGTCTCATTGTTGTTGTTTTTAGGTGCCATAGAGTCAAGTATGAGGAGAAATGTGGGGTCAAGATTGGTGGACGATTTATCAACAATCTGCGTTATGCAGATGACACAACCCTGCTTGCTGAAACTGAAGAGGACCTGAAGCACCTGCTGCAGAGGGCCAAGGACTGCAGCCTCCAATATGGATTGAGGCTCAATGTCAAGAAGACAAAGATTCTCACCACTGGACCAATTGGCAGCATCAGGATGGATGGTGAAGAGATTGAGATTGTACACAGCTTTAGTTTGCTTGGCTCCACAGTCAACAGTCTTGGCACCAGCAGCCAGGAAAGTAAAAGGCGCATTGCCGTGGGAAAGTCTGCTGTTAGGGACCTCTCCAAAGTACTGAAGAGCAATGGGGTCTCTCTGGAGACTAAGGTACGTCTGATACAGGCCATGGTCTTTGCAATCACTCGTTATGCATCAGAGTTGGACAATGACCAAGGAGGATAGAAGGAGAATTGATGCCTTTGAGCTGTGGTGCTGGAGAAGAGTATTGAGAATACCATGGACTGCTAGGAAAACAAACAGATTTGTCCTGGAGAGGGTTAAACTGGGTGGCTCCTTGGAGGCAAGGATTCTGAGGCTCTGTCTAACATACTTTGGACATGTTGTGAGGAGAGACCGGTCCTTAGAGAGGGACATCATGCTTGGGAGGGTGGAGGGACAGCGCAGGAGGGGAAGGCCCTCTATGAGGTGGATTGATTCAGTGAATGGGATAATCTGGATGGGAGTGTCAGAGACAGTGCGATTGGCACAAGACAGAGCAGAGTTTAGAGCTGTTGTACATATGGTCGCTATGAGTCGCAAGCGACTCGAGGCACATAACAACAAACAACAACAACAGAGTCAAGTATGACTTATAATGACCCTATGAGCCACAGATCTGAACACTGTCTTATCCTGTGCCATCCTCACAATCTCTGATAGCCCCAAGCCCATTGCTGCAGTCACTGTGTCAATATACCTGGTTGAGAATCTTCCTCTCCTTTGCCACCTCTCCATCTGCCCAAGCATGATGTCCTCCAAGGATTAACCTCTCCTAACAACATGCACAAAGCATGTGAGACAAATGCTTCCAAGGGGCACACTGGCTGCACCTTTTCCAAGACATATCTACTTGTTCTGTTGACAGTCCCAGATGCCATGTGTAATTATTTTCAGTACTCTTCTCCAACACCACAGTTCAAAGGCATCAATTCTTCTTCTGTCATCCTTAGTCACTACCCAGCTTTCAGATTTATAGCAAGTGATTGAAAAAGATCATAGCATGAATCAGACACACAACAGTCCTTACAATGACATCATTGCTCCTCAATAATTCAAAGAGGTCCCTGCCTGCACACTTTCCCAGTGCAGTGAGTCTCATGACTCCTGGTACCAAGTGTATTGATTGTATATTCAAGTAAGATGAAATCATTGACAGTTTCAGTCTTTTCTCCTATCATGATATTGATATGTAAGGAAACTGTACTCAAGAAAGGAATTTACAATAACAGACTTTTTTTTTCCTCTTCAACACAAAAAATCTCATCTTGTAAATTTCAAAATTTATCCTGGTGTGGTGGTTTGTTGATTTTTCATCCAGCGGTGAGAATTTTTGTTTTTTTGACATTGAGATGCAATTGATCCCTGCATTGTTTGATTTTCTTCAACAAGTGTCCTCCCCACTTTCAGCAAACAAAGTTGTATCACTCACATACCAAAGGTTATTGAAGAATCAATCTTCTTCCAATCCTTATGTCACGGTCTTCTCCACAGAGTTCAGCTTCTTGAAAAATTAACTTAGCGTACAGATTGAATGAGTATGGAAAAAGAACACAACCCTCATCATATTTTTTCTTAATTTTAATCCATACGATGTTTCCATGTACCATTTGTTCAACTATTTTTTGTTCTGGATACAGGTTTTGCACAAGCACAGTTAAGTCCTGGGATTCCTATTCTTCTCAATGTTAGCCATAAATTGTTATGTTCCACACAGTCAAATGCCTTTGCATAGTCAATAAAGCACACACAAATAGACATTCTTTGGTGTTTTTTGCTTTTGCCAAGATCCGTCTGACATCAGTAATGATATTCCTGGTGCCATAGCCTTTTCTAAATCCCTCTTGAACTTCTGGCAGTTCTCTGTCTATGTACTGTCCTACCTGTTTTTTCATGATCTTCAACAGTATTTTGCTTGCATGTGCTATTAATGATATTGTTCAGTAAGTTCCACATTCTGTTGCATCACCTTTCTTGGGAATGGAAACAAATATGGGTATCCTCCAGTCAGTCGGCCAGTCATTTATCCTCCAAATTTCCTGGCATATACTGGTGAGAACATCTGGGAATGCATCTGTCATTTGAAACATGTCAACTGGTATCCCATCAATTCCTGAGGTCTTATTCTTTGGCAGTGGCTTCATTACAACTTGAACTTCTTTCTTCATTACCATTGATGCTTGATCATATGGTACTTCTTGAAAGTTTTCAGGGTTGGCTAAGCCTTTCAATCTCATTATATGATCTTTATTCACTAAAAGTCAGCCATCTATTACACAATATGATATATACATTCAAAACTGAGTTGATTTAGTAAAAAAAAAGTGAATTATCATTAAGGGTAAGGGTGTATAAAGTAAAAATCTCTAATTTTATTTTTAGTATAACAAATTGTGACTAACCTTGAGAAGAATGGGAATTCTAGAACACCTAATTGTGCTCATGCAAAACCTATACTTGGACCAGGAAATAGTCATCAGAATTCTGCAAAGAAACACTGCTTGGTTCAGGATCAGGAAAGGTGTGCAACAAGGATGCATCGTGTCTCCATACCTTTTCAGTCTATACGAAAAATGAATTACTTGGGAGGCTGGACTTTATAAGGAGGAATGAGGCATCAGGATTGGAGGAAAACTCATCAAAAACCTGCATTATACACATGACACACCTTGCTTCATGAAACTGAAGAGGACATGAGACAGAAGGTCAAGGAGGATAGTCTTCAATATGGATTGAAATTCAACATCAAGAAAACAACGATTTTTACCACTGGGCCAATTGGCAGCTTCATGATAGATGGAGAAAAAAGATTGACATTGTTGATAACTTCAGCTTGCTTGGTTCCACAATGAATACTCTTGAATACTCAATGAGTACCAACATCCAGGAAATCAAAATACAAATTGCATTAGGAAAGTCTGCTATGAGAGACCTCTTTAGAGTACTGAAGAACAACGATGCCAATCTGGAAACTAAGGTACACTTCATCCAGGCCATGGCCTTCACAATTACTTGCTATGCATCTGAGAACTGAACAATACCTAAGGATGACTGAAGAAGGATCTATGCCTTTGAGTTGTGGTGCTGGAGAAGAGTGTTGAACTCTTGTACTGCCAGGAAACAAACAGGTCTGTCATGGACAGGGTGAAACCAGGCTGCTTCATGGGGTCAAGGATTCTGAAGCTCCATCTGACATACTTTGGGCATGCTGTAAGGAGTGACCAGTCCTTGGAGAGGGACATTATGCTTGGAAGGGTGGAGAGATAGTGCAGGAGAGGAAGACCTAGGATGAGATTAATTGACTTGGTGATTGGATAATGGGATTAGGTCTGTCAGAGACAATGAGATTGGCTCAGGATAAGGCAGGTTTCAGAGCTAATGTACACAGGGTCACTATGAGTCACAGTCAGCTTGCTGGCACATAACAACAACAGGAAGGCTTAAATAATCTTCAATACTAATACAGCAGTTGTTTTTCATACATACAAATTCTCATAGATTACAACTAACAGCAGATGAAGAAAACAGAGTAATTAGGAATGACATATTTTTTTTGTTAGTCTCTGATGTGAAGAAATAATCTCAAATGATCAGATATATGACAGCTGTTTTCTACCAGTAAAGAAGGAATAGAAGAATTTTTTTTTAAAAATTGATCTAACTTTTTGAACAAAGAAACACTAGTGCAATGGCTAATACTATAAATGACAAACAGTAATATCTGACTCCAATTTTTACAGAGAAAATAATACCTACCGACTTGGAGTTCCTAGGCTCCAGCACCAGTGACAGTTTGTAAATATCATCTTCAGTGTGGTAGAGGTCCAGAGAAAGCTGCAAAAAATGCATAATTATGTTGAATCATATTTGTTCACACTGCTGATTTCTATTAAAATTCTGTATTTCTTTTCAATACCCAGATTACATTTGTGGAAAGACTCGGTGGAGAAGCTCAATATCAGCAGTGAAAACCAGGCCAGGTGCTGATTGTGGAACAGACCACCAACTACTCATATGTAAATTCAAGCTGAAGTTGAGGAAAATTAAATCAAATCCACGGAAACCAAAATTTGATCTTAAGTCTATCCCACTCAAATTTCAAAACCATCTCAGGAACATCTTTGAGGCCTTGAGCACCAATGAGTATAGATCAAATGAGCTCTGGGTGGATATCACGAAAATCATCCATGAAGAATGCAAAAGATCATTACAAAGGCTGAAAAAGAAGAAAAAACCAAGATGGATGTCAGATGAGACTCTGAATATTTCATTAAAGTGCCGAGAAGCCAAAGCTAAAGGAAGAAACCAAGAAATCAAATAGAAACTTCCAAAAGGCAGCCTGGGACAACAAAGCAAGATACTATAATGAAATGTGCAGAGAGCTGGAGTCAGAAAATCAAAAGGGCCCAACTTGCTCAGTGTTTCTTAAGCTGAAGGAGATGAAAAACAAATTCAAGCCATGGGTGGCAATACTTAAGGATACTTTGGGTAGAATGTTAAATGATCCAGGAAGTATCAAGAGAAGATGGAAGGAATACACAGAGTCACTGTATCAGAAGGAATTGGCTGACACAGAAGAATTTCATGAAAAGACATATGGACAAGAGCCTATGGTGATGAAGGAGGAAGTTCAAATTGCTCTGAAGGAATTGGCAAAAAACAATGCTCCAGGAGTTGACGGCATACCAATTGACATATTTAAACAGACAGACACTGTCCTGGATGTGCTCACTAAGTTGTGCCAAGAAATCTGGAGAACAGCCAGCTGGCCCACTGACTGGAAAAGATCGATATTTGTTCCCATTTCAAAGAAAGGTGATCCAAGGGAGTGTGGAAATTATCGAACAATATCATTAGTAACACATGCAAGTGAGATTCTGCTGAAAATTATCCAAAAATGTTTGGAACAATATGTCAACAGAGAACTGCCAGATGTGTAGGCTGGATTTAGAAGAGGTCTTGGTACTAGGGATATTATAGCTAATGTTCAATGGATCTTGGCAGAAAGCAAAGAATACCAGAAGAATGTCTATATGTGCTTCATTGACTATGCAAAGGCTTTTGACTGTGTGGATCCCAACAAGCTGTGGCTGACTCTGAGAAGAATGGGATTCCCAGAACATTTGATTGTGCTAATGAGAAATATATACTTGGACCAAGAGGCAGTCATCAGAACAGAGCAAGAAGACATTACATGGTTCAAAATCAAGATGGGGGTTCATCAGAGATGTATTCTGTCTCCATACCTTTTCATTCTGTATGCAGAACAAATCATCCAAGACGCTGGGCTGTATGAGGAGGAATGTGGCATCAGGATTGGTGGAAGAGTCATCAACAACCTGTGTTATGCAGATGACACAATCCTGCTTGCTGAAACTGAGGAGGACCTGAAGCACCTGCTGCAGAAGGTTAAGGACTGCAGCCTCCTATATGGATTGAAGCTCAACATCAAGAAAACAAAGATTCCCACCACTGGGCCAATTGGCAGCATCACTATGGATGGTGAAGAGATTGAGATAGTTAACAGTTTTAGTTTACTTGGTTCCACAGTCAACATTCTTGGTAACAGCAGCCAGGAAATCAGGAGATGCATTGCATTGAGAAAGTCAGCTATGAGGAACCTCTCAAGAGTACTGAAGAGCAACGACATCAGGCTGGAGACTAAGGTGTACCTGGTCCAGGCTATAGTCTTCGTAATCACATGCTATGCATCGGAGAGTTGGACAGTGGATAGGATTGATAGAAAGAGAATTGATGCCTTTGAGTCGTGGTGCTGGAGAAGAGTATTAAATGTACCATGGACTGCTAGGAGAACAAACAGGTTTGTCCTGGAGAAGGTAAAGCCGGGATGCACCTTGGAGTCAAGGATTCTGAAGCTTCGTATGACATACTTTGGGCATGTTGCAAGGAGGGACTGGTCCTTGGAGAGGGACATCATGTTTGGCAGAATAGGGGAGGGGCAGCGAAGAACAGGAAGACCTTTGATGAGATGGATCAATTTTGTGACTGGAGTGGTGGCAATAAGTGCATTTGGGATGGCTAGGTTGGCGCAGGATAGAAGGGTGTTTAGAGCTCTTGTACATAGGGTCGCTATGAGTTGCAAGCGACTCGATGGCACATAACAACAACAACAACCCAGTAACGCTACTGAATGCAGAAAATGAAAAAAAAAGAAGGGATGATAAGATAGACAAAGAAATACAAAAGAAAAAGACTAATTCCAACATGGTGATCAGGATTAAGGATCCTCAGCTAAATTCTTATACGATAGTTCTTGAACAGCTCCAAAGTGCCACGCACTTAGATAAAGGATCATTAAGGTTTACAGGTAAGAAGTGAAATAAGACTTAAAATACAAGATGCCACGTTCCTGGGTATGGCACATGGTCAAACATTTGATTTATAACTGAAATGTTAGAGGATGACAGGCCCAGAGACGTGCTTCCAAAAGGTCATCCATGTGGGACACAGCCTGGTCTGCACACAGGGTGTCACCGTCAGCTGAAATTGACTCAATGGTAATCAACAACACTGTAAAGAGTCCCTGCTGGTCACAGACAATGGCAGTTCAAATCACAAGGGCTTACTTCAGAAAAATCGACCATTGAAAAATAAAACACAGCTCACAGTTCTACTCTGACACATATGGGGTCTCCCATATAATAGGAATCCACTTGATGATGGAAATGGATTTTAAGGAAAGACAATAATGTCATCCTCCAAGGTTTATCACTGTCTTAGAGGCCTGATTAAAGAGGCATGGAAATGAAATAATGTATTAGTTTTATATTCTTTTAGGGTACTATGCTTGGTCTGGTGACACAGAATGGTAGATTATCTGCCATTCTCAAAGGCTAATAATTTATTTAAGTAAATAGAATTGGCACATATATTAAAATTTGAACTATACAGAGAAAATTAGCATGGCCCCTGTGCAAGGATGAAACACATATTCGTGAAGCGTTCCATGTTTCTAATTGTGTTTGAAATGAACATTCTCCTAAGTGGTACAGCATTACTCTGTCAGTTTGCTGTACTGAGGTAACTTGGGATTGCTGTAATACTAAATTTTGTGCCATTGGTGTGTCAAATGCCATAGTAATTACAGTGCCATGGTTGACAGTGTTTGATGGAGTTCCCAGATTAATACAGGCTTGGAAGCAGGAGTGGTATCGACCTCCTAAACAACATATCTCTGGAAACTCTATGAACGTTGAGAAACAAGAGTTACAGGAAAGGGTTGAGGTCTTTTGTTCTTAGGATCATTATGAGTCTTGCTTGACTCCACAACACTTAACAACAACAACAACGAATCAGAACACACACACACACACACACACACACACACACACACACACACGCAATTACTCAAGAGCAGTTTGTCTTGTTGTCATTAAGTTAGAACTAACTAATAGAAAACCTTCCATTGGGTTTCTGAGACTGGAAATCCTAAGGAGGGAGATTGTCCATTTTTCTCTGAGTGAACCACTGGTGGACTCGAACAACCAGAGAGGTGCCACCATTAGGTCAGTAGTGCAGCTTCCTGTAGACTAGGCTGCCAGGGTCACTCCACAGTAAGTGCTAGAGGAATCATCCCAAGAAGCAGAGCAGTAGAACACAAAGGCAAAGGTTTGGGAGTCATGCCCACCTGGATTCAAAGGCTGAGCCTATTACTGCCTAACTCTGTGACCTTGAGTGAGTCCTTTCTTCTGAGGTTTAGTGTCTGCATCATTGAGAATCATTATAAAAATCACTATATGTTGAATTACATACTGAATTACATTTTTATAAGGATCCAATGAAATAATGCTTGTAAACTACTTCACACCAGATTTTTCCCACAATAAGATCTCAATAAATGCCAAATAGTTTTGTTGGCATTATTGTTATTATTGTAGCTTCATTTACAATTTATTACTACTGTAGGGACTACTGAGAACTGAAGTGATCAGGAAACTCCATGAAGGAGATTCATGGAAGAACTTTTGAACTGGATTCCAATTTAAAAACAAAACAAAACTAGGAGAAGAGGTTAGTATAAGGAAGGACGTGGCTTAGACTGAGCTTGGAGGACAAGAATGAAATTTCAGGGCCTTAAAGGGAATGTTCCACTTATTTAAAACAGCATTTACATCAGCACAGGTCCCAGGACAAGTCCTACCCATGTCCCTTCAAGGTTAATAGAGCTGGTGAACCACGTCACTTCATCTATAGGGGGAAATAGCCACTCATTGTGTTATTATTATTTTAGAAGGGAGCTCAGGTGGTGTAGTCAGTTGTGCTGGTAACACAAAGGCCAGCTCCGAAAGAGAAAGAGTAACAATCTCCTCCCTTGTAATACATAGCCTTGGAAACTTGTAGAGGATCAGTTATGAGTAGGGTTCAACCCAACAGCAATGTGTTATTATTTTAGAGGGAGCACTGGTGGCATATTAATTTTTTAAAATTTATTTTTATTCATTCATTGTTGCACATTTCCTTCCCTCCCCCCAGTTCACTTTAAAAAAATTATTCATTGTTGCATAGTTTTCTCCTTCCCCACCCCCAGTCCACTTTGCAATGCACCTCTTATTCTGGACTCTTGTCATACAAATAATGCCTAAATATATATTTCTACCTATATTACTTTTGAACAGTTCTTTTCTTCATCAGTTCCAATGCAATTTTACTATCTATCCCTTCTTTTCATAGTTTCTCCCAGTGGCATATTATTATAGAGTACAATGTTATGTCTGGTTCTACATGTGACATTTCTTTGACCACTCCATCATCTAAAATAAAAATTCCTTTAATATGTTTGGCTTAAAGATAAAAATCTTAATGTATATGGGTATAGAGTGAAGAGAAAACAAAGACAAAGCATGTTCTCATCAGGATTTCTTTTTTGTTTCATTCCTTAAAAAGAAAAGTTGTGTAGATGTTCATTGAAATAAAAAATAAACAACCTAAATTTTAAAAAAAAAGAAAGAAAAGTTGGCATCCTATCATTTCAGTATAGAATCATTCATTCGTCCATTCAATAAATATTTATTGGACATCTAATAGGTACCAGGGAACAAACTGGGCACTGCTCTAGCTATTGAAAATAATATTTAAACTAAGCATGTATTAAATCAAGTCATACATTGTTTTGCTTAGGTTTTGTCACATGAACTATTTTTTTGAAGCATAATAAAAGTTTTCCTGTAAAATTGCCTTAGGCATCATTTCAGACCACAGAAATCACCGCTCACAGAGAAGAGATATTGTGTTCACTGTTCCTTGAACAGCAATTACCCTTGGCTCCACGGGCTCAACATTTTTATGGGAGAGGAATTAGCCACAAACTCAAATGCTTTTAGGAGCCAGGACATTAGATAAAAGAGCAAAATGGGATGCATAAAAGGGATATTTTGATAGAGCGAATGATTTTAAAAAAATAACTCTTTCTTCCTAGTTTTACAATAATAAGAAAATTGTGATCACAGTGGGACCATGTGAGGAAAGCAGGAGGGAGAGATGTGGTCTGTAAAAGATAGGAGACAGCTACAACTCAGCTCTGAAAAATCCACTTCAATTTGGTGTTGAAACTCAATAGCTATCTATGTTCTCATTTGATAAGAAATGTCCTAAATCTGAAGTTTTATATAAAATTGTTTAATTTTGAAATGTTGGTAACGAATAACGTATTTTTAAAAAAGATTCCATATGGGTCAACTAAAAGAGATCTGTTTCAGGCAGGGGCTGCCATTCTTTTATATTTCACCAGGGAAGACTGCTGAACCCTACACTTCCTGAAAGTGGGGGACATACTGTCTTTCCTACCTCTGCGTCTCCAGGCCCAGACTGCTGTCTGGCACTGTGCAGGTCATGGAAATGGAGCAAACCAAGAGATTCCAGAGTTTTGAATTCCTTGCTATCAAGAGTTCCTTCACACAAGTCCCAAACGGGCAGAGATTACTCACACAGGCATGAGCTGGAGACTACATGATAACAGTCCTGGAACATCTGACCAGAATTCCACATGAGCCACATCTAAGTCAGTAGATGCTCTTTCAAGAGAAATGGCATATCTCTGGGTCACCCTATATATCAAATGAAATAAAGCAATTCTATCCTATTACGGAAATATGTTGATCTTCAGATGTTTGCTTATCAGAGTTTCAGAGGTCTCCTGATTTGTAAAAGTGGGAGCTGTGACTCCCAGCTCTCTCCTGGGACTGTTATGCAGATCAGATGAGCGAGAACGTCTATCTGTCTGGTTCTGCTTAGAGGATCTCTAGCTGGTGCAGCAGGCGATGCCACTGTGCTGCTTTGTTAGGGTGAAGCCTCCCTCAGGGCCACTCTTGTCATCTCTGCTTTCCTAACCATTGCCTTCTCGCTGCTCTCCTCTGGGCACACAGGCTTTTCCCAAAAAGTGAGCTGTCCTATTTCCTACACATATTTATTTTTACTACAGGCACCTTCTTCTTCTTCTTTTTTTTTTTAGGAGAGAAGTTACTTTTTTATTTCCTCTTTCTCCCAGTAAATATACTCTTGAATAGGAGATTAAAATCACATGCTATAGAAACAGCTTGCTAGCCAGTCATGGTTGGGATCGTGTCCTTAACGTCTATATGCCACAGCTGCAACTGCAATAACCACGCCGGGTGCAATAACAAGATGCTCTCAAGCGAACATGGAAGTACAGGTAGTTCTCGCTAGCTGTCCCGTGACAGTCTCACATGCATTCAATGTCCCTCAAAGATGCGTTTCTTATAAGGTCAAGGATTAATAGTTTATGGAGAAGTATTCAAATTGTGACTTGATGATAAGTGAATCATTGAGCCTGTATCCTGGGCACTATCTTAATCTTGTTCATTCATTCATCATTTAATTAAAACATTTTTATATGTGTACATTGGGGATAAGATAGTATACTCACTCTCAGAGAACTTAACACTGGTTTATACTATTTGTGTAGTCTTATCGGAGGAAATAAAAAACTTCTTTTATGGTTATACACCCCCAACCTCCCAAGTCCACTCCACTATGCAGCCTTTGTTCTGGACTCCTGTCATGACAATAATACCTAATCATACACCCTTTTTAAACAGTTCTCATCTGTTTCAATGCAGTATACATTATTTATCCCCTCTTTTCTTAGTTTCCCCCAACCTTGATGTCAGTCCCGTTTTACAACAGTGGTGTAATATAGTATTTGTCCTTTTGTAACAGAGATATTTCACTCAGCATAATGTCCTCCAGGGTCACCCATTTTGTATACTATTTCATGAGTTCCTTGTTTTTCAATTCAGCATAGTGTTCCTTTGTGTGAATATACCACAGCTTCCCTATGCATTTGTTTGTTGACA
>NW_006399769.1:25834317-25839749 GCF_000299155.1 Elephantulus edwardii
TATTATCACCCTGCCTTTTCAAACTTCCACTAAACCTTTCCCTTTACTTTGTTCCCTTCTTCTCACTATTGCAGTGATTTTCTCCTCTTTTCTTTTTCCTGTTCCCTTTCTCTTTTCTCTTTTGAATTTTTATACACACCTTACCCAGTTATCTTCTTATTTTCACAATATTAGCCCAATGCAATATTTGTCTTTACATGATCGAGATATTTCATTCAGCAAAATGCCCTCTAGTCTCTCCCACGTTATACATTTTATGAAATCGTTGTTCCTTAGTGCTGCATAGCTTTCCATTGTGTGAACGTACCACAACTTCTCAAAACGTTCGTGTGTTGATGGGCATTTGGACTGTTTCCATTTTCTTCCTAGTGTGAATAAGGCTGCTATGAACAAAGGACGAATGTCTTAGTTCACTATTTCAGGTTGCTGCACTCCTCCCAGATTCTATCAGCAAAGACGGCTATAGGATTCATTTGTACAATAGGACCATACTGCCTTGACTGGAGAACTACAAGACAAAACACACTTTATCATCAAATAATTTTCACTCACCAGCTTCTGCAACTGTTCTTTCCTCTTTTGTTTTGTTAATGAGACTGTAAAAATACAGGGGCTTTCCAGCTATTTGCATATAGTCAAAATGGTAAAAGTAACTGATGGTCTAAAAATACTATGGAAAGAATCAACAGCCTGTTTTGTGTGCCATGTAACAGAAACAACAGCTTTCAGAACTCCTGATTGTATGACCGGAGAACACAGGCGAAGATAACTTCTCAGGAACAACCCAAATTCCAACTGTTCCACTTTTCAGTTGTTGGGTATCTGTCAAGGTTTTAAGGATTAAGTGATAAACATGGCAGACACAATTCTTGGGCTTAAAGATTTTTAAATTGGAAGGAAGGAGTTGTGAGGAGCACTAATGCTTTATACATGCGATTGTCTAATTAAAGTTTTTGTGAGTGCCAGGAAAGAAAAGAATAGCATATAAAGCAAGGAGAGTATATAACATAATAACCGATAACACACAGCATAACAACTGTAATAACCAGTAGGGAGTGCCTCTAGAGAGCGATACCCTTCTGAGGTTTCTTTTGGATTAATCTCTGTAAAGATGAACAGGTAGAAGATGGGACATGGCCCTAGAAGCAAAAAGTGCCATGTGTTTAAGGGTCCTGAGGCAGAAATGAGTGGCAGATCAATGCAGCCCTGGTTACCAACAAGATTAGTTCCTAAGTGTATCTTTAAATTGAATTTACCATCGCTTAGTACCATAGAGTTGGAACTGACACATAGCTGACCCTCTAGCTGGTTTTCAGAGGCAAATCCTTCTCCTGTGGAGCAGCTGGTGGCTTTGAACCATGTACCTTCAGGATTATAGCACAGCTTCTTGCCAATAGGCAAATATAAGTGCATACAGATCTTATTGGGTTTACTTTAGTGAAGGAGAGGAGCCTGGTGGTGTGGTGGGGTAAGCATTGGTCTGCTTATAGACAAATTGGCCATTTGAAGCCCCCAGCTGCTCTGAGGTAGAAAGATGAGGCAGTCAGCTCCCATACAGAGTTACAGTCCTGGGAACGTGGTCACACGGGGCAGTTCTACTCTCTCTTCTAGGGTCTCTACATCAGAACCATTGGTCAGCAGTGGGCTTGGTTTAACATAAAAAAAGATTTGATGCTTTCTTAATGATGTAAAAGCTGCAAAGGCAGCAAGGAAAGGTGATTGTGATGAGTAATTTGTTGTGAGGTTGGTGAATTTGTTGGTTCAATTCTTTCCAAGTTAGGGAAAATTTAGATAAAATTTACACAGCATGAAAGGGCAAGTAGGAGCTGTTAGATGTTTAGAACCCCAGCACTGACACTTGGAATAGTCAATCTTTCATCTCATCCCAATACGTCTTTTCTTTGAAGTAAGGAATGAGCAAAAAGTCCTTTAAAGCCTAATCATGGGAAAAGGTTCTATTTGTTCACATTTTATTATAGAATTGAGAATAATAGGAATCTCAGAACACTTGATTGTGCTAATGCGAAACCTATACTTGGACCAGGAGGCAGTCATCAAAACAGAGCAGGGAAACACTGCATGGTTCAAAATTGGGAAGGGTGTGCACCAGGAATGCATCCTATCTCCATACCTTTTCAGTCTTTATGCAGAACAGATTATCTGGAAGGCTGGGCTCTATGAGGATAAATGTGGCATCAGGATTGGAGGAGGAATCATCAACAATCTGCATCATGCAGATGACACAACCCTGCTTGGTGAAACTGAGGAGGACCTGAAGCACTTGCTGTAGAAGGTCAGAGACTGCAGTCTTCAGAATGGTTTGAAGCTCAATATCAAGAAAACAAAGAGTGTCACCACTGGGCTGACTGGCAGCATCATAATAGATGGATAAAAGATTGAGACTGTTCACAGTTTTGGTTTGCTTGGCTCCACAGTCAACACTCTTGGCACCAGTAGCCAGGAAATTAAAAGACATATTGTGATGGGAAAGTCAGCGGTTAAAGACCTCTCTAAAGTACTGAAGTGGAACAATGTCAGTCTGGAGACTAAGGTGCGCCTGATCCAGGCCATGGTCTTTGCAATCACTTACTCTGCATCAGAGAGCTTGACAATGACAAGGGATGATAGAAGGAGAATTGATGCCTTTGAGCTGTGGTCTTGGAGAAGAGTGTTGAATATACCATGGACTGCTAGGAAAACAAACATATTTTCCTAGAGAGGGTTAAACCAGGCTGTTCCTTGGAGGAAAGGATTCTGAAGCTTCATCTGACATACTTTGGACATGTTGCAAGGAGGAACCAGTCCTTGGAGAAGGATGTCATGCTTGGGAGGGTGGAGGGACAGCACAGGAGAGAAAGACCCTCGATGAGATGGATTAATTCAGTGACTGGGGTAATGTGAGTAGGGGTGTTGGAGATAATAAGATTGGCACAGGATAGGGCAGATTTTAGGGCTGTGTACATAGGGTTGCTATGAGTCGCAGGCAATTTGACGGGACATAACAACAACAACATATTAAATACAGCCTAACTATTGTTCATTAAGAGAGCTCTGGTGGCCTTATGTTAAGAACCAAAGGCATACAGTTTGAGTCCACTAGCTGCTCTGAGGAGAAAGATGGGCAATCTCCTCTCCTGTGATTTACTTCCTCTGAAAACCAACTGGAGGGGCTGCTACTAGTCAATTCTGACTTGATGGCAATTAACAATAACAACACTGTTTGTTAAATACTAAACCTTGAAAAACCTGAGAGAAAGGACTAATACAGACCTTAGAAATGAAGCCTGGAGCCTCTGAATCCAGTGTGATCTACCAAGTGAACTAGCAACACCACCAGAAAACAATTCTGACTCCCGGCAACCCCACACGTGCAGAGCAGAACTGTGTTCTGTGTTCCATGGGATTTTTATTAGCAGTGGTCTGTCAGAAGTCAGCTTTCTTCTGTGATATCTATGAGTATGTTTTCACTGCCAGTCCTAATGTTAGGAACACCATACTTACCCATTTATGACACCCCCTGAGTCTTAGCTTCTTCGTGAGTAAAAGAGAACGATAACTCCTATTCAGAATATTGTCAAGAGCATAAAAACACCCATTCCGAAGACTAGGGAGCTCTGTAGGGAGTTGCCCTACTAACCCAAATGTAACACTTTTCTGGCAGGTGGAATCCACAAGTGGGTCCACAGGACAAAGATGGGCAATCACCTCCTGCACAATTTACAGCCTCTGAAAACCGGCTATGAATTGGTTCCAATTTGATGGTAATAAGTTGAGTTTGGGTTGATTTTGAAGAACTGCGAGGATGAAATGAGATAATTATGTCAAACTCTAGATTGACACCATACCATAGCAGTCACACGGACTTACAATCTACAGTCAAAATGTGAATAGCACCTCCTGAACGAGGTACAGAGGCTGCTCTTCTGTCTTTCCCCTGTTTCCTACCCAGTAAAGCTGTAGGAACAGAAAATAATGTCTTAGATGTTGATTCTCTCTTCACTGATTTATTTTCCAGTTTGTATTTTCTTATCAAAACAAGATTTACTATACAGACTAAATGATGCTACTTTGGTGTGTAAGTTTGCAAGGACACATTCTATATGTAAGAAAGGCCATGAAGGAATGCCAAGAAAAGTGTAAGGAGAGAGACGGTAACATGTACTGACTACTCACTAGGTTCCAAGAACAATGCAGCTGAAAGTAACTTCACTTTACACATGAAGATAGTAAGGTTCACTGAATGCAAGTAATTTGCCTAAGGTTGCACAACCGTTAAGGGCAGGGCTTAGATTTAACAGATAAAGGTATATATTTTAAAAAAATGAGGAAAAATACAAAGACTAGATAAACGATTGTGGCAAGAAGCTGCACTGCAATCCCAAAGGTACACGGTTCGAGGCCACCTGCTGCTTTGAGGGAGAAGGACAGGCAATCTCCTCCTGTGTGATTACCTGCCTCTGAAAACCTGCCAGAGGGTCAGTTATGGGTCAGTTCCGACTCAATGGTAAAACAGCAAACAGCATACAAGACTTAGATTGTCATAAAAGATATCAATATAAAAAACATCAATGACAAAAAAAGCAGAAATAGAATTAATAGACCCATTTTCCAAAACTAGGGCTGGCATAAGCCTGTGAAGTCACATCCTGCAGAAGTTTACTTGCCATCAGGGATGTTAAGTCTTCTCCTATTGGTTTTTCTCTGAGTATGGAGGGCAAATGTGGGATTCCCACTACAGACTTCTGTTTCTTCCCACTTCACCAGCTTCTTTATTGCCTGAGAGTCCCTGAGGGGACTCTGTGAATCCAAGTGATGGGAACCATTGACTAAGAGAAAAGCAGCCCTCTATCTAGAAAGAAGAGGATTATGGGAGCTTCCACTTATTCTAAGGGGTGGGCCTGAATGGAATTGATAAAATAAAGAGATAAAGCTGTATGTGGGAAAGTTATAAAACCAGGGAAATGTACCGAAATTTAGCAAATGAGGGGCAGCTTTAATGGCTTGTTTTTTCTAGAACTTTGCTAATAAAGATTTTAAAACAAATAGACTTTATCTCATATTTAAGTAATATTATTATTTAAGTAATATCATTAAATTGATTTGTCACATGATTGTTGATAAAGATGAAGATAACTTGGAGATAAAAATACCTTGTGCCTAGTGTCAATTTATTTTCAGATCATTAGAACTAGAGGAAATTTTAGAAATAAAGGTGTGTTGTTCAAATTGGTACTGGTACAATGACAGACACATAGATCAATGGAATAGAATTGAGAATCCAGAGATCAACCCATCTATCTTTGGTCAACTGATTTTTGACAAGGAGATGAAATCAGTCAAGTGGGGAAACGACAGCCATTTTAACAAATGGTGTTGGCAAAATTGGAAAAATATCTGCAAAAGACTCAAGCAAGACCCAAACCCTCACTCCA
>NW_006399769.1:25841609-25872085 GCF_000299155.1 Elephantulus edwardii
TATGCCTAAAGTCCATAAAATTCAATCATTACTAAAAATGTATGCATCTTAGTATAACTATGACCTTATAAAATGATAATGTCAATGTGTTCATTTATCCTTCACTCCCTCATTCATTTCATTTACCAACTATTCACTGAATGCCTACCGTGCACAGGTATGGGTCATGTACAGATGATATAAAGATGAGCAGGACAGTGTCTTTCCCCAGGAGTTCCTCTATGGAAGGGAAGATAGGAACAGGATAAAGCAGAGGCTCTAGAGTATAATTATATGACCACAGAGGAATTGAGTGATCAGATCTGGATGCTTAAAATCCATTCATGGAAGCAGAATGGGTGCATAGGGGATGAGATACTGAAGAGAAAAGAAGGTTATGGTAGCCAGTCAATTCAGACAATAAATGAGGAAAATGGAAATAGGCTTTTAACAGTGTGAAGAGTTGGAGGGGTAAGTACGAGAAATTACAGAATATAGAATATAGGGGGGTTAGTATGAGAAATTACAGAATATAGACTCCTATGAAACAAGGTAGTAAGATGAAATAGTAAGAATGTTGGAGTTGGCCCCATTGTCTTCACTTGTCTGGTTATTTGACAGTGTTGCTATTAGCAGTTGCTTCTGAGTTGATTCTAACTTACAGTAACCTCATGTACATCAAAGGAGAACTATTCTTCAACACAGGGTTTTCAATGGCTGATACCACCAAACCATCAGCAGGTACCAGTCTTTGGAAAAGAGACACTGCTTGGAAAAGTAGAGGGTCAGTAAAGAAGAGGAAGACCCTCAAGGAGATGGCTTAATACAGCTAACAATAGGCTTTTAAGCACAGTAGAAGCTGTGAGGATGCAAGGATCAAGCAGAGTTTTATTCCCTGTACATGAGGTCATTATAAGTTACAGTTAACAGCACCTAATAGCAACCACCAAGCCATTCTACCAAGGAGTCTCAGATGATAATATTGTTGTCACTATCAATGATATTTACACAACACTAACTCAGATTAAGTCTCTGTAATTTGAGGAGAAATGTGGCATCAGGATTGGAGGTAGACTCATCAACTATCTGCGTTATGCAGATGACACAATCCTGTTTGCTGAAACTGAGGAGGACCTGAAGCGCTTGCTGCAGAAGGTCAAGTACTGCAGCTTTCAATATGGATTGAAGCTCAACATCAAGAAAACAAAGATTGTCACCACTGGGCTGATTGGCAGCATCATGATAGATGGTGCAGAGGATTGAGGTTATTAACAGCTTTAGCTTGCGTGGCTCTACAACCAACACTCTTGGTACCACCAGCCAGGAAAATAAAAGACAAATTGCATTGGGAAAGTCTGCTGTCAGAGACCTCTCCAAAGTAGTGAGCAATGATGTTAGTCTGGGGACTAAGGTGAGCCAGATACAGGCCATAATCTTTGCAATTTGTCATTTGACTTGCTATGTGTCAGCAAGCTGAACAATGATGAGGGATGATAGAAAGAGAGTTGATGCCTTTGATCTGTGGTGCTGGAGAAGAGTATTGAGTATACCATGGACTGCTAGAAGAACAAACAAGTTTGTCCAAGAAAGGGTGAAACCATGTTGCTCTTTGGAGCAAGGATTCTGAAGCTTCATCTGACATACTTTGGACATGTTGTAAGGTGGGATCAGTCTTTGGAGAGGGACGTCATGCTTGGGAGGGTGGAGAGACAGTGCAGGGGAGGAAGACCCATGATGAAATGGATTTCATCTGTGAAAGTGATGGGGGTAATGGGGGTAGGTGTGTCAGAGATGATAAGATTGACACAGAAATAGAGCAGGGTTTAGGACTGTTGTACATAGGGGTCACTATGAGCTGCAGACAACTCAAAGGCACATAACAACAACAATGATGCTTAGTGCATTTCACTACTAACCAAAAGTTTCTGCCAGTTTGAATCTGCCTTAGGCTCTCAGGGAGAAAAATGAGCAGTCTCCTCTGTTAGAGGGCAGCTATGCTGCATTACAGGTATATTCAGGCTCCTGAAAGCCAAGACTATCAGAAAAACGTCTATTTGTGCTTTATTGAATATGCGAAGTCATTTGACTCTGTGGGTCATAACAAATTATATCTAACATTGAGGAGGATGGGAATCTCAGAACACTTAAACGTGCTCATGCAAATCCTATACCTAGACCCAGAGGCTGCTGCGTCAACAGAGCAAGAGAATGCTCTGAATCCAAATTAAGAAAGCAGCCAGGGTTGTATCCTTTCCCTATATATTTTCAGTCTGTATGCTGAGCAGATCATCTAAGACAGTGGAGTCTATGAAGAAAAATGTAGCAGGAGAAGATCAGGATAGGAGGAAAACTCATCAATAACCTTCATTATGCAGATGACCTAACCTTGCTTGCTGAAAGTGAGAAGTTGAAGTGCTTACTGTAGAAGATCAAAGACAACAGCTTTCAATATGGATTACATCTCAACATCAAGAAAATGAAAATCCTCATCTCTATACCAATAGGTAACATTCATGATAGATGGAGAAAAGATTGAAATTGTCAGTGATTTCATTGTACTTTGGTTGACAATCAACATCAACACCCTTGGTCCAGCAGTTACAAGATCAGGAGACATAAAACACTGGGAAAGTCTGCAGATAGGGACCTTTCCTAAAGACTGAGGAACAATGATGTTAGTTTGAAGACTAAGTGTGTCTGAGTTAGGCCATGGTCTATTCAATCACTTGCCATACATATGAGAGCTGGACAATGAATAAGGATGATAGGAGAAGAATTGATGCCTTTGAGCTACAGTGTTGGAGAAAATCCTCATCACTGAACCAATAATTAAAATCATGGCAGATGGAAACTAGATTGAAATCATCAAGGACTTCATCTTTCTTAGATCTGCAATCAACAGCCTTGGGACTAGCAGTCAAGAACTCAAAATAAATATTGAATTGGGAAAAACCTGATGTAAGGAACCTCTCTAAAGCGCTAAGAGCAAGGATATAAGTTTAAAGACTAAGGTGCATCCAATCCAAGCCATGGCCTTCTCAGTCGCTTACTACGTGTCTGAAATTTGAACGATGACTAAAAATGGCAGAAGAGATCGATGCTTTTGAATTAAAGTGTTGGACATAAACACTTAATATTCCACAGACTTCCAAAAGAACAAACAAGTCAGTCTTGGAGAAAGTGTATCCAGGGTGTTCCTTGGAGGCAAGAATGATGTAACTCTGCCTCATTTACTTCAGACATATTGTTAGGATACGAAGGGACCAGTCCTTGGAGAAAGACATCATGCTTGGAAAAGTGGAGGGTCAGCATAACAGAGGAAGACCCTCAAAAATATGGATCAACATAGTGACTATAACAATGGGCTCAAGTACACTGCGGATGCAGAGGCTGGCACGAGATAGGGCAAGGCTCAGGTCCTTTGTTCGCAGGGTCGCTATAAGCCACAGTTGACTGGACAGCACATAACAACAACAATAAGAGTTGAAAGGAATGGGGCAGCACCTATCATCTAGAAGGCTGCCTGACCTTATTACAAAGGAATCACTCCACAGCCATTACTGCCACACCCTCTACTTTATTCATGTGCTACATAGTCAGATGGTAGATGTGAAGAGATTGGAACTCACACACTGTTGGTGGGATTGTGTAATGGTACAACTACTCTGGAAGGCAGTTTGGTGTTTCTTCCAAAAGCTGAACATAAAAACTCTTATGACTCAGCTAATCCACTACTAGGAATATACCCCAAGGAAAAAAGAACGGAGACACAAAGATCTGTACACCAATTTTCATAGCAGCATTATTCACCATTTCAAGAACAAAGAAACAGCCCAAATGTCCAAACACAACTAAATTGTTTGAGATATTGTAGTGCACTCACACAAGAGAATACTGTGCAGCATTCAGGAGCAATGATTTTAAAAATACTAAATAATTTGGGAGGGACTGGAGGGCATTATTCTGAGAACTAACTCAGTCTCATAAGGAAAAATATTGCATAAGACCATTACTATAAAAATAGAAGGAAAACTAGTAAAATATATATGGAGACCCAAAGGGGTAGGGGGAAAGTAGCAGGGTGAGGATGAGGGAGTCAAATTACAGGGTTGCACAATTTGCTGGGTGGTAGGAGGGGGTGAAGGAAATGGGACGGTGGGGACCTGAAAAGACAGGGTAAAGGCAAGCATAGTCCAATGGTGATTAATTTTATAAAACATAATGAATAGGGATGATTGTAGGAAATACAGTGAAGAATGAAGAATAATGTGAAACACAAGGTATACAAACTCCATAGGCAAATAAATATAAAATAAACATCAAAAAGCAAAATACAGCAAGCAAAAGGATGCTTTTTTAGATTTGACCTTTAAATGTCAGTACTTTCTTTCCCCCCTTGGTCTGAGGGAATCATCTCCTTACGCTTAAATTAGAAGGTCAAAATAGATCTGTGACTTGAGTAAGGAGGGTACTATCTCCTTAAGCTTAAATTAGAAATAAAAATATATCTGTGACCCGAGTAAGGAGGGAACTATCTCCTTAAGCTTAAATTAGAAGTTCAAATTTATCTGTGAACCAGATGAGGAAAAGCAAATCTTTCCAGTCACCCTTTGTAATATTCTGTAGGAAAAATTATCGACAGCCAGGATTAAAAGGCAAGATTCAAAGTTATATACTTTGTAATGTATATTCTCTTGTGAAAAACCAAAAAAACTCGAGTCAGTTTCAAGTCATAGTGACTCTCCATTGGGTCTCAAAAGCCGTAAAATTAATAGGAGGAGATGAACTATCTTTTCCCACCTGGTAGATTTGAACCACCAGGGACTAACAGCCTTTTGACCAACAGTGTGATCAGCTATATAATCGTCGTAGATCCATTTTTTTCCCCTCTAAAGAGATCCAAAGAATTATGGGCAAGTCATGTACTGTAACTCCTTTGACATATCTATAAGGTGAATAGTTGTTACTGTCTGCCCTCAAGTGGATTCTGATGCATAGAGTCCTCTTGTTATTGTCATTGTTGTGTCCCATTGTGTCACCTGCAACTCATAGCAACCCTACGTACAATAACTCTAAATTCTGCCCTATCCTGAGTAAGTCTCACTGATTCTAACACCCCTACTTCCATTACCCCAGTTACTCTGTCAATTCATCTCATCCGGGGTCTTCATCTCCTGTGCTGTTCCCCCACCCTTCCAAGTATGTTGTCCCTCTCCAAGAACTGGTCCCTCCTGGCAATATACCAAAAGTCTGGGAGACGGAGCTTCAAAATCCTTGCCTCCAAGGAGAAACTTGCTTTCATCCTCTCTAAGACACACTGGTTTGTTCTCTCAGTAGTCCACAGTATGTTCAATACTCTTCTTCAGCACAACAAGTCAAATGCATTGATTCTTCTTCTGTCATCCTTAGTCATTGTCCAGCTCTCTGATGCATAGCAAGTAACTGAAGACCATAGCCTGGATCAGGCACATTTTAGTCTGTAGACTTACATCATTACTCACTCTTTTAGCACTTTGGAGAAGTCCCTAACAGCAGACTTCCCCAATGCAATTCATGTTTTGATTTCCTGACTGCTGGTGCCAAGAGTACTAACTGTGGAGCCAAGCAAGCTGAAATTGCTAACAACCTCAATCTCTTCTCCATCTATCATGATGCTGCCAATTGGCCCAGAAAAACTTTGTCCTCTTGATATGAAGCTTCAATCCATATTGAAAACTACAGTCCTTGAACTTCTGCAGCAAACACTTCAGATCCTCCTCTGCTTCAACAAGCAAGATCTAAGCAAAACGACCCTCTAAGGTTGCCAAGACTATAATCTTTACAAGAACAGATTGCCAGTTCTTTTCTCCCCAGAGATCTGTTTGAACTGCCAATCTTTTGGTCAGCAACTAAGCTTCTTTTATCATACATTTCCAGGGTTCTTTAAGGATGCAGGGAGAGAGAAGATATTGAAATTTTACATATGAGAAAATAACAATATAGTCAAATAGCCCCATGCTCGTTATAGAAAGTAAGTATCTGTGTAAGATGACTGGCCACAAGAAAAAAAGTACTAGGCTGGGATTTGAAAATTTGCCACTTGTTAGTCTTCTGTTCTGCATACTTCTGTTTCCTCTTTTGTAAAGCAGACATCGGGGTGGATGTTAGTACACATTCACTTCCCTACTCAGGCTATCTCACAGGGGGTTTGTGAGCATTGACCCAAGGGAATGTATGTAAACGTGCTGTGAAAACTGTGAAAAATTATTACAGAAAGTTCAAGCATTCCATGCATCACACTGCACAGGAAAGACATTACTTAATTGTTTATTAGCTTAAGAGATCTCATTTTTCATTTTCCACACCTCTCAATCACACTCAAAGCTTCTTCTCCACAGTCATGATTGCAATCATTTCAGGCACAAGGCAACTGACAATCTGTTAAGGGTTGAATTATGTCTCAACATGTGTGGGAATCCTAATCTCTTTTTCTGTAGCTGTAGTCCCATTGGACATAAAGTTTTCCTTTCTTACAATAATAAAGTCAGCTCAGTATAGGGATGTATTTTAAATTAATCCTAATCCTTTTTGAGATATAAACAGAGCAGATTAGGCACAGGGACAAATAAGCACAAATGAGGGAAAGATAGAATGTGTCTGGGAGAATTCCATATTTTTCTGAAATATGTAGATTGGTGACAGTTCTCTGAATGTTTGATAAAATTCACTTGTAAAACCATCTGGTCCAGGGCTTTTTTTGGCTGTATGTTATTTTATTACCTTTTCAATTTTTTTCTTTTGTAATGGGTCTGTTCAGGTGTTCAGTTTCAATTTGTGCCAGTTTAGGTGGGTTGTGATTTTCGAAGTATTTGTCCATTTTCTCTAGGTTTTTATATTTGTTTGAGTATAGTTTTTCATCATATTCCATAGTTAACCTTTTAATTTTAATTGCTTCTCTAGTAACATTTCTTGTTTCATCTCTTATTCAGATTATTTGTGTCTTTTCTTTCTTTTCCTTATTTAGTTTTGCCATTGGTTTGTCAATTTTATTTACCATTTCAAAGAATGCACTCCTGGTTTTGTTGTTGGTTTCAATAGCTTTTCTGGTTCCTATTTCACTTCTTTCTGCCCAAATTTTTATAATTTCAGGGGTTTTTTTTAAAAGGGGGCAAGGTTTCCTGCCGGTCCCTTTCAAATTGCCGGAAAAGGTGGGGTAAAAAAGCAAAGGGCAATTTTTCCCGCCTTTTTGATGTGTTTGCTTATTGCTATAAATTGACCTTTGATTATTGCTTTGGCTGTTTCCCAGAGGTTTTCATAAATTGTGTTTTCATAGTCATTTGTTTCAAGAAACTTTAGTTTCATATTTTATTTCTTCCAGTACCCACTCATGTTCAAGCAAGGTGTTGTTCAGCATCCAAATATATGGTTTCCCCCCTCCTTTATCCTCTTGTTATTTTAAATTGTGTAGCATTGTGGCCTGAGAAGATGTTTTGTATTATTTCTGTGTTTTTTAATTTAGTAATGCTTGCCTTGTGACCTAAAATGTGATCTATTCTGGAGAACATTCCATGCATACTGGAGAAGAAGGTGTACTGCGTTGTCATTGGTTTTTTTGGTTGTTGTTTGTTTGTTTGTTTGGGAGGTTTATTGGTGCATTAGCCTGTATATCTATGACATCGAGTTGGTTTATTTTGTGGTTTAATTCTTCAGTATCTTTGTTGAGTTTCTTTTTGGTAGTTGTATCTTTTCTTGAGAGTGGTGTATTGATGTCTCCAACTTCTATGGTGGTGGGTCTATTTCCTTTTTCAGTTTTGTTAATACTTATTTTATATATTCTGCAGGCTTTTCATTTGGTGCATAGCTATTTATTATTGTTATGTCCTCTTATTCTATTGACCCTTTAAGCATTTTTGTAGTAACCTTCCTTGTTCTTCGTGATGGTTTTTGCTTTGAAATTTATTTTACTAGAGATTAATATCACTGCTCCTGTTTTTAATGGGTTGTTATTTGCTTGGTATCCCACCCCCCCTTTATTTTTAGTCTTCTATTTTTATCTTCATTTTTCATTTGTCTTTTCTGGGTAGCTTATTGATGGATTTTGGGTTTTTATCCAATCTGCTACTCTTTATCTTTTCAGTGGTGCATTTAAACCATTCATTCAGTGTGATTATTGAGAAACAAAGTTTTAATGCTATCATTTTTGTTGAGTTCTTTTTGGTGGTGTTGCTGGTTACTTTGGTCCATCCTGCTCTCTGTGGTACCTCTGTGAGAAGGATTTTTCTCTGTATATCCTGCAATGCCCATCTTTTTTTTCACAAACTCCCTTAGGTTCTGCTTTTCTGAGAATATTTTGATCTCTCCTTCATATTTGATGGACAGTTTTGTTTGATATAGTATTCTTGGATGACATTTGTGTTCTTTGAGTGTTTGATATATGCCATTCCACAGTCTTTTTGCATACATGGTTTTTGTTGAGAAATTGACACTTAATCTTATTATTTGCTCTTCCTTATAGGTTACTGTTTGTTTCTCCCTACCTGCTTTCAAAATTCTTTCCTTATTCTTTGGTTCTGTCAAATTTGACTATGATATGCCTTGCTTGGTGTTTTTCTTTTGGAGTCTATTCTATATGGTTTTCACTCAACTTCTTAAATATATATTCTCTCATTCTTCATTATGCCTAGGAAGTTTTCTTCTGGTAAATTCTTCCACAATTTTCTCAGTGTCTTTAATTTCTTCTTCTTGTTCTGGGATTCCAGTTATATGCATGATGGTGTCACTCATTATTTTTAGGTTTTCTTCTTTTTTCCCCCTTTTGATTCTGCTTTTCATTCCAACATATTTAGTGGTGACAATTCTATCTTCTATTTCACTGATTCTGTGTTCCATCTCTTCAACTCTGTTCATATGTCCCTCCAACATGTTGACAGCATCTGAAATATTGGTCCTCGTATTTTGGATGGTGGTTTCTTGTTTTTCTAGAGCCTCTCATGCCTCGTTTGTTTTATATGCATTGTTTTGGATTGTTTTTTTAAGCTCCTCTTGGGTTTTGCTTGCAGTGTCCTATAATTCTTCAAGTTTGTCTTTTATCCATTGAATATATGCAGTAATTTTTCTTTTAAATTTTGTGGCAGAAAGTTCCATCAGACTTTCTGGCTTTTGGAAATCTATTGATATGTGTCACTTGTGGGAGGTGATATCTTGTTTTGGGTTTGTTTAGAGTGTAACATAGCCTGCTTCCTACATGACATTGCTGTGGTAGAGTTCTTCACACCTGAGGTGATAGTAGTCTCTTGGTCTGACATCACTGCTACAGAGGAGGGTGGGGCATGTATCTTGCCTGGGTTTCTCTCTGAACTTTTGACTGAAGAGAAGACTAGTTTCCGTTTGGGAGAGAAAATACCTGTGAATTAGCAGCTTCCTCTGTCAGACAACTGCCATATCTAGGCCAGTCCAAGATGCTCCAGGCTAAAGACAACATATGCTTTGGGAGGGGAGAGGAAATGAAGTGAGTTCACCTGTGATACAGATGTCTCTGGTGAAGTTCAAAAGGGTGGTAACAGTTCATCCTCCAGGTGTTAGGGTTGGGGCATCCAAGCTGTGGCCTCAGGTCCTCCAGATGGTGGGTCCAGGACCTCCCAGTGGTGCTGGTGTTACTCCTGAGTTTTTGGGAGTGGGACTCTGGGCATCGGTGTGGAACTTGGGGGCAGGACACTATGGCTTCCAGTTGGTGGGGGTGGGACTTCCAGGCAGCAGGGCCAAGACTTCCAGCCTGAACAGGCTTTTAGACAATAGGCAGGAGTGTACTCACAGCCAGATAAGTTCCTTCTGGTGTGTTAAGGGGTCCAGGTGGCAGGGCTGGATGCCTCCAGCCAGAGAGGGCCATGGTCTAGTGCTCCAGGCAAGAGACCAGTCTGGGACACATCAAAAAATTCTCAAGTCAGGCACTTACTTAATTGACTAGATGCATGGAGACACATGCAGACAAGGCATGCTGGCCAAGAGGCAATATCTTGACTCCACATAAAAATTGCCTTAATCTTGGTGCACTCATATGCAGTAAGTGTATGTTTTGTGAGCTACTGGACAGGCATCCCAGAGTCGGGTTGACATTGGTTCCTTATTCCCAGGGCTTCATCATTCCTTGTATAGAGAATTGTACAAATATGGCATTGAAAGAAGTCTCAGAAAGAACCCCAAATTTATATCAAAGGTGTTAGTTAGTTAGGAGACACAGATATGTGAATGCAGATGCAGAGCTTGAAGAAGGCTCTCCCATCTGGGATTTTACCATTGCAGTGTGCCCACACTGCAGGAGTTAAGCAAGGTGTTTTACGGCAGCTAAATTTTCTTTCAGCACCTCAATAAATTAGAATGATGCAGTGACTGTAACAAAGGACTCAAGCATGGCAGAAATCATGAGAATGGCACAGGATAGTGTAAGATTCCAATATGTTGTTCATAGGGTTCCTATGAATCATGGTAGATTCGATGGCACACAACAACAACATGAGAGAGAGGAAGTAGAAGAGAAGAAAGAGAAAGACAGAGAAAGTGGAAGGAAAACAAGGCAGGGACAGAGAGGCAGAGAGATAAAGAGAAGTTGTGATTGAATTGGCATCCTATTTCTTAGTGTTTACTTCTAGAGCTCAGGTTTTTCATATACAGCCTCAAACTGACATTCAAAATCCTTTAATACTAGTTGTCATTAACTCAAAATTCTTTTTCCTATACCATCATTCTTTTTTTTCTGGACAAAAAACTACTCAAATGTAGACATTTGTTCTGGAATTCACTTTCACTCATTGGCCTGGACACAGACATTTGAAGCCAAAGTTCCATGTTGAGACTAGTCCACAGACAAACCTATGTCTGTGAGTTTACAGTCTGATTAGTGTGCAACTCCAATACTTTATTCATGGAAACATATTTACATGCGCAAATGGTTAATAAATACAGGTGCTTAGATTATTCTGAGGTTTCCCTTCCCTCGGCAGAGAAGATCTATATGTTTGTAACTTGTCACACAAATTCAGCCTCAAGAGATTCATGCTTCTGTGTGTTGGCCACTTCTCCTTTGCCCTAAGGGTGCAGCTGGCATGACTGCCTGCTCTTTGTGTGCTCTTCTTTGCTAAACAAAGATGTGCTCTAGAAACAGTTTATCAGAAGCTCTAGGAATCATACTTCATTCCAATCCAGGAGTCCTAGGACATACAGGATCTTGGGGCTTCAGAGGGTATACGGCATTTACTTCTCTGGCTATAAGATGAAAATGATCAACTCAGTCTTGAGGAACCAGGTTTTAGATGCTCGAGTGTTAGTTGGCTAAATGAGGAAGTTGTACCTTTTCATGTTTAAAGAATGGTAAGGTAATTTGATTATTCTGTGCCCACTCCCACCCCCAAAGAAGCAACCAATGATAAATATTCTTTTTTGCACATCTGGTGTTTCTAAAAGGGCTAGGATCTGGAGACAACTACAAAGTATGAGCAGTAGGTGAATTTATTTCTTCTGTCTTGTCTGCATCATTAGAGAATGATACACTCATCTTTTGCAGGCATAGGAGAAGTTCTGGGCAGGAAGTTAGTAAGGAGGAACAATGCTAGTGCAAAGTGATGTAAATGCAAGGGATTCAGCACATGTGACAGATCTAGCACTGTTTTGAAGGGAACAGACAGAACCTACACATAACCAACCCTCCTTCTATTCTATTTGCAGCCTCTGAAAACCCACTGAGGGTTGGTTATGTGTAGGTTCTGTCTCAACAGCACAGAGTAGTAGAGAAACTTCTTGTTATTTGGTGTCAAATTAGCACTGGACACATGATGATGACCTCACAATGGAATATTGTGATCTGTAGGGTTTTCATGGCTGATTTTTTTTAGGAACTAGATTACCAAAGTTTTCTTCCTAGTATTCCTTAGTCTGTAAATTTTTCAGAAATCTATTCACCATACCAGCATCTATTGACAAACTGGTGGTGGTTGCACTTGAGAAATGCCTCCCACATGAAAGATGACAAGTCCACCCGTTACTGGTACCCACATAGATCAGTGGGAAGAGAATTTTTTTTAAAGAAAATTTTTAATTTATACTGGTTTACTTATAAAATTCATATACATCGTTTTTCACACATGATCTTTCCCATTGCCTTTACCAACACCTCCATCTACCCATCAAATTGTGCAACATTATGATTACCCCTCCACCCCCTACCCATCTTGACCCCTCTGTTCCTACCCTCTTCTCCTTGAATCCTCTTACATGTTTTACTTGTCAACGTTTTAATTCTACAATAATGGTCTCATACAGTATGTGTCCTTATGGGACTGAGCTAATTCACTTAGCATAATGGATTCCAGTCTGCTCCAAGTGAGGTAGTGATTTTCAAAATCATTTCTCCTGTGTGCTGCATGGTATTCCATCGTGTGAATGTACCATAATTTCTCAATCCATTTACTTGTGGTTGGACATTTGAGTTGTTTCCATGTTCTTGCAATGGTGACTAACACTGTTACAAACATTGGTGTACAAATTTCCATTTGTGCCTCAGTTCTAATTTTCTTAAGGTATATTCCAAGCAGGGTCATACAGAATTTCTATGTTTAGCTTTTTGAGGAAGCACCAAACTGCCTTCCAGAGTTGTACCATTTTACAATCTTACTAAGAGTGTATAGAGTTCCTATCTTGTCACATCCTCTCTGACATTTATTACTTGTTGTCCTGTTAAACTTTGGGAAGGGAATTTTTGAAGAAGAAAGATAATGTCACAAAGGCTGAGAACTAGAAGACAAGATTTCATCATGAAAGAACATGGTAAATCCTATATTCCTCAAAGGCATGTCTGATGAGGGAGGGGTGGGTGGTAAACAAGGCTAGCTAATGATCAGAGAGCAGATTCTGAAAGGCATTCCAAATGCCAGGCTGGGCACCCCATTTCAATGGATTGAGAAGCTAGTAATAGGGAAAATCATAGGGAAAGTACTTGCATTACTCCAACTTTCAACCACATCAGTAAGAATGAAGAAAAACAAATGAGTTGAGGACATAAAAAAGGAGGTGACTGATTAGATTAAAGTGAAGAAAGAGAGTGAGGGGCTGAGAAGGAGGCACCAGGATAATTTCTATGAACCTAGAAGCAAAAGATGTGTGAGTGGGGGTGGGGGTGGGGCTCCAGAACCAAAGGGGATCTTAATCCTGGAACTTAGATCATGCTGGTTATCAGTATGCAATTCTCCTCCTCTCATCCTTTGAGTTTCTTTCCCATCTCTCATCCACTGCTAGAAAGTAATTTTTAACTCATAGCAACTTCCCACTGGGCACCGAGGCTGTAAATCTTTACAGGAGAAGGCTGCCTCTCTTCCTCCCTCAGAGAACCTGGTGAGTTCCAACCACAGGCCTTTTAGTTAGCACATGCCACCAAAGTTACTGACCATGAATTCTAGTTCCCCCTGAGTGAACAGCTGTCACAGATTCTCCCCTTGAAAGTGAAGCCAGAGGAGTTATTACCAATACTTGGCCCACAGAACTCACCGTGAGCAGGTTGATTAAATCCATGTTGGGCTCTAAGTGGTGAGAGGCATTCTGCAGGGAGACCAGTTCACTCAGGGTAACGGAGAGCTGGTGCATTTTCACAATGTTCACTTTGTTCTCCTCCATCCAGTCTGGGAAAATGACATGGACTGCTATCAAGTCTTTCAAGTGTACTCCAAGGATGGGGATTTTGAAGCCATCACAGTCGGCAAAGGCCTTGCGGTAATTGCAGTAATTGCCGTTGGAGGAGACCAGCTCTGTCATTTCATTCCAGTTCTGGGAAGAGACGCAAAAGCAGAGCTTTAAAATTGCCTTCCTTCTGCCCACCCCCAGCCCCGGCAGTGTGCAGTGAGGAAATGCCTCAGCTCCTGAGAGAAGTATCCATTGCACCGAAGTTGCTGCAAGGAATATGTTAACCAGCAAAAAGAAACTGAGAAGAATGTGCTAGAGCCAGCTGTGTGTGATGGGCAGCCCATTCCATTCTGCTACAAAACGGACACTGGACATTCTTCTGTCTACCTGTTGGACTGTGAAATAGAATCATTTAACTATCTTGTGATTCACGGGTTATTACAGTCCACAAATTCAAGCACGCATCACACTAAAGTTTCCAGATTTTTCCAAGAAAATGACATTCAAGCTCCTATTTGATGGTAATTGTGGGCAATAAGGGGTACTGAAAATGGCTCTGCAGTGTGAAATAACTCATGTTTTAGGCCCTGCCACTAAGGACAAGATGGGCCTTAAGCAAGTCACTTTACTTCTCTGTACCTCAATTTCCTGTCCTGTAATGAAAGAAGTCCACATAAGTACCTGTTATTACTCATGAGGTCCTGCCAGTTTCTTATTCTTTGGGACTTAAAAAACCCTTGCATTTATTTTTTACTTCAAATTCAGTAACAAGCTAAAAGAAAACACTCATATATAATGAGCCTCATCATACTAGCAATAAGTGCAGTGTAAGATTAGATGGTGGACTTTTGTGATTTCTTGTTCATATGGAGGGGTTGCCTAAAAGGAACCAGACCCCAATTTTGATAAGTTCTCTCTTACGCTGGTGGCACAGTGGTTAAACACTCAGCTGCTTACTAAATCTCAGCCTTCCTAAATTAACCTGCCCTTTCTGAAGTCACCCTGTCACTCAGGGGAGCAGTCTCATTCACAGGTCCAAAACCTCTCCTTTCCTGATTGCTATCATGCCATCCATCTGGCTTGTGATTGGTTCAGAAATGTCTGGTTAAGCCAATCAGCATATTGCGTTTCTCTGAGGACTGCAGTTAACATTGCTCTAGGGATGGGTAAGTGAGCTGGAGTGACTCAGTATATTTAGAAAGAAAGTGATTAAATCAAGGGCTACTCCCAACTTTCATGGACAAGGGAACATGCATTTCTTTAATCAATACAGAACAGTCCAATCAGTCTGATGGGAAAAAACCCCAAAACATGATGTGTAGAGGAAGAAGCCACTACTGGGCCACAGCTCTGATCACGCCAAACCTGGAGTTTCTGCTTCTTGTGGGCATGTGAAATGATACATGCACTCACTTTTAAACTAATTTTAAAATTATTTTTCCTTAATTTGCAGCTTAAAATGTCCTTATCAATTTAATCAAGTTTATAAAAAATAGTTGAAGGATGAAATGCTCTCTTTCTTTGCTTAATAAAAAAATTACCATTGTGATCTAAAGTAAATATGGGTAAATATGGTGGAAGAGATACATTTTAGAAATCATCTTTGTTTGTTATAGCTGATAAGTCAGCTATAAACTGATAATTTCTGCACCAAGTTTGTGTCTTCTCTCCTTAATTTGATTCTTTCTCTGGTCAATCTTGGACCTATGAATAGAATAGGCATTGAATGGATAAGTTTATGTGAGGAGGGTCGAACTATTTCTATTGATCCTGTGCCCCTTCTGTGTGCATCACTTTGCCCAACATACCAGACTAGCAAATCCACTGCCACTGAGTTGATTCTTATCACTGAAGTCCCTGTAGGATAGAGTTGCACAATGGTTAAATGCTTAGCTGCTGAGAGAAAGCTGGGCTGGTGGTTGGAATCCACCAGCTGTTTCATGGGGAAAAGGTAAGACCTAGCATATATCACTTAAACTCATTATGGTTGAAACCAGCTCATAGCTGACTCTCCTGATGGTTTCAGGAGGCTGCATCCACATGGTTTCCCCTGTGGAGTTGCTGGTGAATGTGAGTCATGAGAAAGGAGCCACCTTTGGGTTTACAGCATAAAAAATTGTAGCTATAGTCCATTATTGATATGGTAAGACATTCTTGTTGGGACATCTATCACCACCTCCGACTAAATTTTCCAAGAAGGTCCATTGCTCTGGACCTTCTCTTCCTCCTATTTTGTACCCCATCGAGTCTAAGAGGAAAACATTCCGTTCCAAGTAGCATTTACCAAATGTAAGCTAAACCTAAACAAAACACAAATGAAGATTTTACTTGGAATTAAGATCAAAGTATACTGTACCTTTGTAACTTCTGAGGAAAGATGAGAATGGGTCTCTTTGAGGCGTGAAATGGAGCTATGACTTAGGCCGCCCACCACTGCCATCAGGGTGTTAAAATTTTTGAGCTGAAGAAGCTTCTGCAATTAAATGTTAACACGAATATTTTGTGAGGACTTTGGAATTATTCTAACCTTTCTGTGCAGGAATAATTTTACAAGGATCTAAAAAAACAACCCTCCCCTCACACCCTAGCATTGATTTAAAATGCAGCACAAGAGGAATCTATTAGAAAAAGAAATCAATGATTTCACAGAGAGGGTAATTTTAATTGCTTATAAGTATTGCTTCTTAAAGGCAATCTTCTTACATGAGAACCACTTCATTTGTTCATTAGACATCTAATGAGTAGTTGAATTGTCTGATGCCCTTGTGGTAAACATAAAATTTCCTCAATGAAGGGAGCTCTGGTGGCCTAGGGGCAAGAAGCTGCACTGCAATCCCAGAGGTGCGTGGTTCAAATCCACCATATTCTCTGCTAGAGAAGAAGGGGTAATCCCCTCCTGTACCAGTCAGATCTGATTTGACAGTACACACAGAAAAAACAGTAAAATAAAATATTTTTTTTAAAAAAAACCCAAAATTTCCTCAATATTTTCCCTGATAGAGTGAATAAACATCTAGAATCTGTTTAAAATCCCAGACCTGATTGTCAGACATACCTTTGCCACGTTGATAAACTTTGTGATGACCTCTGCTCTCTGCTGGGGTGTTGGTTTACTAAGAACCATCAGCTGGACCCACTTAGAGATCCCATTAAATAAAGCAATAGATCGCTCCAAGGTCGGGTTATTCTCCAGGCAGCCATGGATGACGTAACTTTGGTAATCAGTGAACTAGTCAAGGAAGAATCAGAAATAGTCAATTTTAACAGAGCATGGCAAAATCAGAAATGAGAATGTGGCATGGCAGCTGTGAGACAGTGCTTTCAAACAAAATAAAGGTTCTTTCAATTCACATTATGGTGGCATCCTGCAAGTATGAATATGGGTTGCTGTGATGTTGAACTTTGTGCCATTTGGGTGTCAAATGCCATAACAGTTACCCATGGTTTGGTGGAGCTCCCAGTTTAAGATAGGTTTGGAAGCAGGAGTGGCATCCACTTCCTAAACAACATATCTCTGGAAACTCTATGAACTTTGAGAAATGACAATAGTTATAGAAAAGCTTCAGGTCTTTTGTTCATAGGGTTGCTATTAGTCATACTTGACTCGACAACAATCAACAATGACATATACTTATGTAAATATATTATTTCCTATATCTCATACAATTTCCCCAAAGACACACTCTTGTACATCACAGTGTTGGAAGGAGGGGAATGGGGCCAACCTGATTTTACTTGAGTCACCAATCTCCTGAATAATAATCCATCCAGGGAATTTGTTGAATTGATTCCTGAAACCACCCCAAACCTAAAGGATCTGTGTCCTAAGAAGAAGAATCTGTGTCCTCCATTCTTAACCCACCACCAGAGATTCCAAGGATCAGACAAGTTTGAAGAAATAATATTATACATTAAAGGAGATAAAGTAAGCAAAACTAGTCAGAGCCACATTGTAATTTTTCCACCCAAGGGAAAAATTGAGAAAAGGAAATAGCAACTGAAGTAACACAGCTCTTTAAGAACAGAGACATACCTTTCAGAAAGGTGGCATGGGTGTCTTCTAATTAATATCTAAGAGCCCTCTATTATACAAATAGTGCAAGGGATTCCCTCCCTGCCTGCGGAGAATCATGAAGGTCCTCTCCAAGAAAGATCGCTTAGGCAAATACTCAGCATTTCAGAAACCCACGCTTCTACCCAGAAGCTCTGATTTGCAAGCAGGAATGTAATTCATTTCCTGGCATCTTTGAAAAAACGAAAAGTAGAATGACTGCCACAGAACTTGGTAAGACAAAGAAAAGCAGCTGGCTGATTGCAGACTATGTGAAAAACCCGTCAGAGCAAGTGAATGGTGAGTAGGTGTCTGCGAGGAGATCAGGTCTGTAGGAAGAGAAGAAATATCAAAGAGGGAATCAGCCTCTCAAGGTGGGTAGGAAAGGAAAAATGACCTCAGGTTCTCTGTCTGATAAAGAAAAGAAAAAAATCAATGTTGAGATTCTCCTCAAATCCCACAATTCCTATTTTCAACTTACATCCATAGTTAAGCATTTATCCAAACCCCAGCCTAAATATGACTTCTCTAGAATGAAGGGGGCATAGCAAAACACGCTCACCTGGGAGAAATCAATGAAGTGAAACCAACCTTGAATGGTTTAATCTCCACCAAGTATTTTGCAAACCAGGCTTTAATACTATGAAAGGAGACATTGAAAATAGCGACAGAAATATAGCTGCTGAGCCATAAACTAAAGACAGGATAATATTTGTCTTTGGTTAGAAGGAATTGTTCCTATGAATTAAGGGCACTCTTCCAGTGGAGCACAGGGGCAGGGGCTGCCAACACTTCAGAGTATGAAAATGTGGCTCTTGGGAAAGTTGGCGTGGGGGTTGTTATCCTTGGATGAATAAATGTCGAGTTTCTTACTGAGATCCTTCGAAAAGATTTATGCTCCAGAAAAGTGAGGTGCTCAGCCAACTCAATGGGCTCCAGATGGTCAAACAGCAGACAGGCTTTCCCCTTCTTGGATACTTTTTTCCTCTGTGTGACTCTTCTCATCCAGTCATAGGAAGGACTATAAAAGAAGGGTGAATCTGGTCAGTGCACTGAAAGCCCATTGCACTCAATGGACGTTATTAACCTACTGACTCTGGAACGCTTGGCTTGCTTCCAGGAGACTGTGCAAAGCACATGCCCTGCCCTTCATGTGTGGGGAGATAGCCACTACCCCATTGCCAACAGAACATAAACTTTGAGTTGTTTTTCCAGACTGAGTGGGTTTATACTGATCCATCCAGAATTTCCTACTTGGTGTTTAGAGTGGCCAGCAAGGTCTGAATCTTAAAGGAGGGGGTCGGGGCTAGTTACATTGAGGTGACTGTTTATCAGCATTTAGCTGGTGAGTTGAGGAGTGTGAAACCACCAGAAGCCGTAGCTCTCACACTTCAGTGCCATACAAATTATGTGGAAGCTTATTAAAAAAGACAGGGGATTAAACCTCATCACCAGAGATTCTGATTTATTAGGAGTGAACTTGAACAATCTGTATTTTTAACAAATATTCTTGATGGCCCCTGGATCACTTGTTAATCATTCCTGAAGAACTTATTCTAAGAAAACAGAATAGGCAGGTGAAGGTCTGAGACGTGAGAACCTGCAGTAATTAATGGTGAAATGGATAATTAAACTTGAGGGTCAAAACATAGTTTTTCTCTATGCAAAGTTAACTAGACGATATGAAACTTTAATTTAGTCAGCACCAAATTCTTAAAAACTGAGCTAACCAGCTCCTGGCACAAGTATGATCACCACTGAGGCAGTCTCAAGCTAATCTCAGAAGCTCTGTGATACAGAACTCTGTAGGCTTCAGCAAACTCATGAATCACCTGGGAAATATTGTCAAAATACAAATTCCCGCTTAGAGCAGGGATGGGGCCCAACACACGCTGCTGATCTCCAGACCTCTCTGCGCGGCAAGGGTATATTGTTGTTTGTTGTTGCTAGGTGTTGTATAGTTGACTACAGCTCAGTGATGATATGAACCTTGCCCCACCCTGTGCCATCCTCACAATCCCTGCTGTGTTTGAGTTCATTGTTATAGTCACCACATCAATTCATCTTGTTGAGGGTTCCCCTCTCTTTCTCTTCCACCTTTCCCAGCATGACTTCTTTTGCCAAGGACTGGCCCCTCCTGGCAACATGCCCAAAGTAAATGAGACAAAAATCTTGTCAGCCTTGTCTCTAAGGAACACCCTGGTTGACTAAGTGAGCAACTATCAGGTGCCAAATGCTTTCAAGTGCTATCTCATGAACTTACTGAATGCTCACCATAGCCTTAGGAGATGATTTCTTATCATTCTTATAGATAAGAAACAGAAACTTGGAGAAATGGGCTGTGCTCAAAGGGACAAAGTGTGAAATGGTATGTGGGCTGAGGCCAGGTGAGGTCATCATTATTCTCTTCCAGAAGGAATTAACTCATCATGCTTGAAAGAAGTTTGTGCCACTCTTACATGCTGGATATGTCGATGAGGCTGACGTGTTTTTCATGTCCTAATTTGCTAGCTACTTCTCGGAATTCCTCAGTCATACGAATCAAACCGAGATCCAAATTAAACTCTGCAGGAAACTTCAGAATCCAGTACCTGAAATGCAACAACAACAAAAAGAACCTTTCTGAAAGCTGCTGAAAGATGTTAAGTTGGACTTATGTGGAAACAACTGTGTCGTTATACAAAATCTAACACCAAATCTTAAATTAGCAATCTCCCTCTTTGCCCTGCCCATCACATTGAATTCCTCCTGTCCTCATGGGATAAAGGACTAAGGTTCATCATGTCCACTGGATTTGTTCTGATTCTATCTAGAGTTGCAGATGACAGGAAGCCTTCCTCCTAATTCAAAGCAACAAGGTGGGGGATGCATAAGGTAAGAAAGTAGAAGAAAATTAGTTCCCCCAGCCTGAGAGCTGATTTCACTCCCTAATCAAGTTTACCACGACTTGACCTCAAGAAAGAGAAATTCTAACCCCTGGACAGAGCAAGATCAATTTTAAAAAGGGTTTATTTTCAAACTATGTCTACTACTGCCTGGGGGAAAGCTCGTTCGCAACAATCTCTGAACCAGAAACCACAGAGCAATCAAAATTTTAAGTATATTTACCTCATGAAGTAGCAGATCTTTAGTCGAAATTCACTGCAGCTTTCTCCACTGGCATTTTGATACGTGCACTGGTTAAGGAAAATGTCTTTCTATCTCATTTCCTTTGTACCCAACAAGCATAGTTCTCAATGAGAGGGCAATACTGGAGACATTGCAGTTAGACATTTGTGGACACTCAAATAGGAAGAGGAATGGACTGACTGATAATTTCAAAGCTGAGCCAGCAAAATCTGATTTATTATAGCTCAGGCAAGGTACCTTTTGTCTGGAAGAGAAGAAGCTTATAAAATTAGAAATTAGTTTCATCTTCCTGAGCACTTACCAAACATAAAGGTCAAGTGTAATTAGAAACATACTGCCAATTATAGAGAATTAAAATTAATGGTACACACAAGCATCACGTTAGCCAAAGTCCTTAGACTATAAGGTGGAAAAGATTTGCACTTAGGATTACTGTCTTTTACAAGTACACTATTTCTTTAGTATGGGGAAATTTTATTTTTTAGTGTATTGATATGCAGGCTGTGTTGTAATTTGTTCTCAAGCCTATTGTTTCATACTCTACTAAACAAATAGAGCTCCTAGCGATTGAGATGGTGGCAGGAGTTGCCAGCTGGCAGGACCAGCCAGTATGAGTTGCTGATTAAGCCTGATTAAGATTTGATAACCTCCCCATAGCACCCAGACTTTGCAGCCGAGTCCATGGGGGGAAAGCCTGACCAGCATCTGTGAAGCCCGGGCAAGAAGCTGGAGGAGAGGGCCTTTGACAAGGCATACATGGTCCTTGGGCAGTTTCTTGTGCTAAAGAAAGATCTTTAATCATTTGTCTTTCAAATATCTTTTAAGCTGTGTTCTGTACAAAAGTGATAGGCCCGCAGAAGGTTTTATTATAGAATTGGGTTTCTAACTGTGTCTTTTTGCCTTTATGTCAGAGGAAATCTAAAGTTAATATCAATCAAGGTATCACAGTAAACCTGCCAGAAGATTCTTTCCATCTTGCCAGTCAGGGAAGATGTGAAAATTTAGGTGGTATTTGTGCCTGAGCCATAACATTTCATTTTGGCTGGCATTTACATATGTCCTTCTGCATCTTCTAATCATCACCACTGTGACACCGAGAAGGAATAAATTAGGTCTGGAATTGGCTTGAATTCTCTCATTGTACAGAGAAACGTGTGAGAGTTAGAACTTAATGCATTTGCCTCATTTTTCCTTGTCTTCCAAAGTTTTCAGTCTTTGACTAGAGTGGTAGGGTGCAGTTTTACCACGTCTCTATCTTTGGATTAGTGGGATATACTTGAATTTTCCTTCTCTAAGTGCTCTCTATCTTTTGCAAGTTCTGGCTTTCTGGAGTTTTACTGTCATTTACAACAGAAAGAATGAAGTTAGAAATACTCTGCCTGAAGCTACTGTTTCTTGTCACATATCAGTGGTTATTTATTTTCAAGTGGAGCCAAAAGACCCAGACGAAGAGTCAGCTTTTCAGATGTTTTGTCTAGACATCTTTATATATTCACAAAACAGTTGGAGAACAGACTGAAGACTGTTTATTCATCTTAATCTACTGGCTTTGGATAGACACCCTAACGAAATACAAGACTTTTATTTATGATTGTAGAAACGGCACAGTAGCGCAAAAGATATATGCAGAGAAGTTTTTCGGCCAATTCAGTGGATGATAAATACCATCGGTGCATCAGTAGAACTATTCTTGGCAAATAACTATTATCCAGCTCTCCATTGTCATCTGGTAGGGGGGAAAAAAAAGAAAAGAAGAATGAGGACATGATAATGCTACTCTTCTCATGTTCTAACACCAGTAGAGAAACAATAGCATCAAGGACTTCTTTTTCACTGGGCCAACTATCTTTTGCCTCCTTTTACCTTCTATTGATACTTCCTTGAAAGAAGTCTCATCATTCTTTTGATCTAAGGTTGCCAGATTTAGCAAATAAGCACAGAGGACTAAATGTGATTTCAAATAAACAGGAACTACTTTATATATTGATCTCATGCATTATTTGGAACATACGTAGGCTAAAATTGTATTCACCCTTCATCTGAAATTCAAAATTAACTGACTATCCTTTATTTCATCTCTACTCTGATTCCTTTGCAATCAATCCAACAAACAATTCCCATGTGACTATTAGTATAAAGAATTTATCTTAGGTATTGGTCTGAATCCAGAAACAACATCATAAAAAGATATGTTGGTTGGGTTTAAAACCTAGTGGGAGATAAAGACATCTGTGCAAACATTGAATTCAGTAGTTTGGGCTCCCACAGCAGCATAACCCATGCACCATGAGAGAGTATAAAGGACTGTAGGGGCATGGAGGAGGCAATCCGTGCACCTGACTAGGAGATTAGGAATGTCACTAATGAAGAAAGTGACAGCCGAGGTTAACCTTGAATCTGAGTATCAGTGGAAGGAGTTTGGTAAAAGAATGAAGGTAAAGAAAGAGGCAGGGAATGTTCAAAGGCATTACTAGGTGAACAGTGAGACTGGTGCATGAGCCATGATACTGGTGAGAAAAGAGGAGGTCCATTAAAAAGGGCTTAAATGCTGTGATATAGAGACGGAACTAGGTTCCACAAACAACACACGCAGATGAGTAGAGGGAAGTGGGCATGGTAACATGAAGCTCTGCACAGAAGATGCAAGGAGAGGACCTCGTACCAAACATCTCAATGCACGTGCTCAGTAGTTCATCCAGAGTCGCTGCTTTCCCAAGTCCGCTTGACCCCATGGTTGTTTAGCCGTTGTCAAAAAACTATGTGCATTTTCAGCATCAGATAGACCATCCCCATACTCAGGCAGGCTGATGATGTTAGGTAGTCTCTCTTTTTAGTTGTATTTCAAGAAAACCCTAAAGGAACAAGGGAAGATGAAGTTAGCAACCAGGAGTATAGACTGTATGAAATCATCACTTTCCTATGTGGAGAAATAATGATGTCTATTTTCTATTTTTACCAAAAAAATATCAAAGTGATTATCCTTAACTACTTTGATGATAAAAGACCTGCTAAACTTGGCAATATAATACTTTGAAGCCACAGAGATGGCCCCTGGTAAATACCATTTCATGCTGATGCTGAAATTTTCAGAATTTGTAGATTTAAGTGATAAGACATTAAAGAATATTATATGTTAGGTGGTTTAATATTATTGCTAATATATTTCATTGAAGCCTACTATTTATGAGCAATATCCTCCATGATCATGTAAATGCTTAACAACAGTAAAATTTTTATTTGCTTAACTTCTTTAAGAGTAACATAAATATGTAGAATGAGGCTGACATTGGGGTGGGGGTAAGACTGAGAAAAACTGAATGAAATATGTTTACGGCATTGAAGTCTATGGGGGAGAGAATAGTCTAAAAGTATCATATTTTAGGGCATTATTTTTATCGTAGGAGTATGCAATGAGGGTTGCAGAGTGGATTATATTTGGGGCTAGGGGGTGGGGTTTGGGGAGGTGCGGGGAGGATTATGTACCAATGAGGGAGTTTTTCTTTTGCTTTTCAAGGAGAGGAGCAAATGGGGGGGGGAGGGGTTTGTGCGGGGAGAAGGGTGCAACAATGAATGAATGGAATCCCAAAATCTCTGTAGATGTTCATTGAAATGAAAAATAAACAGCCTAAATTTAAAAAAAAGAGTAACATAAATAATAGTGGTAAAAGGAAAAATATTAACAATATTTTCTTGAACATTATACATTAGGTACAATGCCATGTGATAAGTAGCTGTTGTTGTTAGGTGTCATAGAGTTGACCATGACCCATAGCGACTCTGAATAGTAGATCTACACATTGCACTATCCTGCACCATCCTCGTCATTTCAAATGCACTTGAACTTATTGTTATAGTCGCTGTGTCAATCCATCTTGTTGAGGGTCTTCCTTTCTTTCACTGACCCTCTGCCTTTCCAAGCATGATGATCTTTTCCAAGGATTGATTGATCCCTCCTAAAAACATGTCCCAAGTAGGTGAGATGAAATTATACCCACCATGCCTCTATGAAGCACCCAAATATATTGTACTTTCTCCACCGATTTGTTCTTTTCACAGTCCATGGGAGACTCAGTATTCTTCTCTAGAGTCACAACTCAAAGGCATCAACTCTTCTTCTGTCATCCTTATTCATTGCCCAACTTTCAGATGCATAGCAAGCAATTAAAAAGATTACATTCATTGGCTCAAGTGCACCTCAGTCCTTTTTTCTAAATTTTAAATAAAATTTTTATTTTATACTTAAGTAGTTCATATACATTGTATATCACACTGGATCTTCCTCAGTTCTTTTACCCAACCCTCACTCAGATTTCACTCTGGAGCAAAGTAGTCTTTGGTCTTTTACTAAAGATTTTCCAGGGTTTGAGCCATCATGAGTTAAATGGCACCTTAGTCTTTATATAGACATTATTGCTCCTTAGCACTTTGAAGAAATACTTAAAGATAGATTTTCTCAATGAAACATGTCTTCTAATTTCTTGACTTCTGGTACCAAGGATGTTGATTGTGGATCCAAGTAAAATGAAATAATTGACAATTTCAATTCTTCCTCCATCTACAATGATGCTGCCTGTTAGCCGAGTGGGGAAGATTTGTGTTTTCTTTATGGTGTCATGTTATTCATGTTGAAGGCTGAAGTCTTTGATTTTCTGTAGCAAGCACTTCAGGTCACCTTCACTGGTGGAGGGACAGCACAGGAGAAGAAGACCCCAGGTGAGATGGATTAATGCAGTAACTGGGGCAATGGGGGTTGGTGTGTTGGAATCAGTGAGATTGGCTCAAGACAGCACAGGCTTCAGAGCTGCTGTGCATAGGGTCACTATCAGTCACAGGCAACTTGACAGAACATAACAACAAATGAAAAATATGTTTTCTTTTTTATGACAATGCTATGAGGCATAATTATTATTCCTAATTTACAGATGAAGTAATGGAATCACAGAGTTTCAACAATTTGTCCAAAATACATAATTACTAAGGACCAGAATTAGGGCTCTTTTACAAAACAAAGATTCAGGTTTTCCCTGTAAAAAGAGCAAAGAGAGTGTGAGGATACCATACCTACTTCTACTAACTCCACAAGGGAAAGTGACCCCATAAACAATATCCACAAGACAAAACCAATTTCCATGAGATCAGACAAGTCCTCCCACATCTATTTCTACTGATTAGTGCCAATAAATCCTACTGTTCTACTGGGTCCAAAATCCACTGCAATAACTACATAGACTTTACAGAATATTCATGACTATGGGGTTTATTAGGAAACTTTTCAAGTTATGCCTCAGGTTGGCAGCAGGATACAATTTCTCAAGTCAGGACAGCTTCTGAAGCATGATCACAGACCCTTCAGCATTCAGCCTTCAGCCTTGCAGCTTTAGGCCAGTGTTACAAAGCTCTCTTAGTCCTGCCAATTAGGGCATCTCCTCCCCACACTCCTAGTCTTCTAGCAAGGTTGGGCAAAGACCTCTGTCTCTGGGTCTCTGGGCTCTTGGGTCAGTATTCCCAAGGTCCATTCTATTTCACATTAGGCCTCTGGTCCTCTGCTGCAACTGCTGCACCTGTAGGCCTGGTCAGAGTACCACAGGAACATTTGGTCCCAAAGTACAAGCACTCCGCTTCTTCGTTGGTGGTGAGCTTTGCAAATTTTTGTCACTGAATCCACTAAATTTAATGGTGAGATTAGCCAATCTCTTTGTGGATAGACTAACACACCCTATTTGCATGATGCCATTCATCCATGTGGCAAAGACAAACTCCATGGCTAGGAAAGCCATTTTGAACACTAAGCCTTTGACATCATATTCTCCAACTATGAATATCATCAGATGTTTTAATTATGCCCCTAATATAGAGGGAAGAGTATCTCACTATCACACACTATCTCAGAAAGAGATTATAAATTTGATCATCTGTCATGGATTATCACCACATAAACGTGGAAAAAAGTACATTGTTGATGAAGAATACTGAACATACCATGAACGGACAGGGAAAGGAACAAATAAATCTTAGAAGAAATACAACCAGAATATACCTTAGAAGGGAAGATACCAAAGCTTCAAGTTCTATGCTTTGGACATGTTTTCCAACACCCACAGTGTTATTAGGGCTCCTGGACACACCACCAGGAAAGATCAACTGGCAAAAAAGGATATCAAACCTGGTAAAACAGTGGGTTAATGAAAATGAATGAACTCTCAATGAGATGAGGGACTCAATGACCAAAACACTGGACTCACATATACTACTAATCATGAAGTTTGCATATCATGCACAAGAGCAAACAGAGTTTTATTTCATTATACATAGATTTATCCTGAGTTGGAACTGACTTAAGAGCAACCATCCAGCATCTATTACAGAGGTAGGGGGAACAAATGCCCCTTTTAACAGCACCATCATCAGGAAAATGTGACGGGAAATAACTGCATATAATTGCTTTAAATTGAAAAAATCATGGTTAGGGGAAAAACCATCATTTTATTTCACAAAGAGGGATTCTAGTGCCAAGCTCATACAGAGTTTGGAAGAAATAAGTAGATCGCCATGATGTAAGAAACAGTTCTTATTAACTGTGGATGAGTTAGTAGACAAATATGGCCACTGGGGATTCATCTCATGAACTGTTTGAAACTTATACCTATTTCATTCTTAAAATTTATTTCTTTGGCTAGCAATCACTAAGCTTTTGACATACGCCATGCACTAGAGAAGGCCTTGAGGCTGTCACTATCACATTCAGGAAAGTCACTGATATAGTCTATAGAATGACAAGTTGCTAAGCCAAAGCCATGTGTCTCCAGAGTTCAAATCTACTATCAGCTTTTCAGGAGAGATAGACAGTCTCCTTCTACTAAGAATACAACCTCAGATACGTGATTGGAGGGTTGCTATAAGTCAGAAGTGAGTTTTACTTCCAGTGAGTCTTACTTCCAACTGATTTCTATGAACTTCAGAAAGCAAGTGCATGAATTAAGAGAAAAAGAACTAACACTCATTTGCATGGTTATATGATATTAGTGGAGTCACAGAGAAATGCCATTCAAAAAAGCCTCTGAGCTAATGGTGGTAGGTGTGTCAGAGACAGTGAGATTGTTTTAGGATAGGATAGAGTTCTGAGCTATTGTACATAGGGTTGCTATGAGTCACAGGTGACTTGACAGCATAAACACAATATTTACCAGGAATATAACTTCAAAGGAAAATATTTCCTATCTGTATTATTTCTGTGTAGTAGCTAGCTATATTCTTGTGCAGAAGTTACCATATTTGGCACATATAGAAAGGACTAGTCATAGGGTCTCTATAAGTCATCTACAACTTGACGGCACTTAACAACAACATTAAAAAATACTGAAAGTTAGGCTATTTGTGTGTCAAATGCCACAAAGGTTACCCATGGTGGACAGGTTTTAGTAGAGCTTCCAAATTAAGACAGAGTAGGAAGCAGGGTGGGCCATTCACTTCTTAAATAACAGGTTTCTGAAAACTCTATGAACAGTAGAGGAATGTGGATAGTTATAGTAATAGCAGTACAGCCCAGATTGGAAGTCAACCTAAATGAGGAATAATAATGGCAAACATTGTTTAAGAATTGGAACATGGAATGTATGTTGCTTGAATGTGGTAAAATGAAAAATTATGAAATAAAATAGAACTCATGAATACTGACATTCTAGGCATCAATGAGATGAGATGGATGAGCTTTGGCCGCTTTCAATCAGATAATCATATGGTATACTATCCAACAAATGAAAAGCAGAAGAAAAATGGTGTTGCATTCATAGTCAAAAGTCAATTTCAAGTTCTATCCTGAAATGCAATGTTGTGAGTGATAGCATATTATCCAAACGCATACAAGGAAGGCACATTATTACAACTATTATTCAAATATATACTCCTAAATTTAGAGCCAATGAGGAAGAAATTGAGAATTTTTAACAAATCTAGCAATCTGATATTGACCAAATATGCAATTAAGATGTGTTAATGATAAAATTAGAAATGAGGTCCAAACAGAGACTCATACACCAATGTTCATAGCAGTATTATTCACCTTCGCAAGAACATGGAAACAGCTAAATGTCTGACCACAATCGAATGGATTGAGAAGGTATGGTGCATGCACACAATGGAATACTACACAGGACACAAGAGTAAAGATTTTGTAAAGCAATACCTAACTTGGGAGAGGTTGGATAACCTTATGCTAAGTGAATTAACTCAGTCCCATAAGGACAAATACTGTATAAGACCATTATTGTAGAAAAAGATAACTAGTAAAATGTGTATGAGGATCTAAGTGGAGAAGGGTGGGAACATAGGGATAAGAATGGATGGGAGTGTAATTATAGGGTTGAGACTGGCTGGCTCAGGACAGGGCAAGGTGCAGAGTTGTCGTACATAGGGTCGCTATGAGTTACAAGTGACTCAACAGCTCATTTTTATTATACACACACACACATATACACACATATGTATGTATATATATGTACACACACACACGCGCGCGCGCGCGCGCACACACACACACACACACACACACACACACATTGTGTTGTTGTTAAGTGCCGTGGAGTCATAGGCGACTCATGGCGACCCTATGAACGAAAGACTTGAACACTTGTATTAGCTTCCATCATTTCTTCACGTTCATAGAATTTCCAGAGGCAAGCCATTTCGAAAGTGGATGCCACTCCTGCTTCCAAGCTTGTTTTAATCAGGGAGCTCCGCCAAACACTGTCCACCATGGATAACCATTACGGCATTTGACACATCAGTGTCACAGTGTTCAGCTTCACAGCAACCATGAGTTACCTCTCCTTACAGCAAATGGACAGACCAGTGCTATACCACTTAGAAGGTTGTTTGACCAAAACAAATAAAAGCAGGCCAGAGGGTCACATATTAAAATCACCCATGTTTGGCTCGGTGGCATTACTTTCTATCCACTAGGCCAACAGACCTCTCTAATTGTTGTTGCTGTTTTTGTTAAGTGCTGTCGAGTTGTAGAGGACTCATCGCACCCCTATGAACGAAAGATCTGAATACTTTTATAACTCTCATCATTTCTCCATGCTCATAGAGTTTCCAGAGGCAAGCTATTTCAGAAGTGGATGCCACTCCGGCTTCCAAGTGGCATAGCACTGATCTGTCCATTTGCTGTACAGCAGAAACTCGTGGTTGCTGTGGTGCTGAACACTGTGACACTAATGTGGCAAATGTGATAATGGTTACTCATTGTGGACATTGTTTGGTGGAAATTCCCGATTAAAACAAGCTTGGAAGCAGGAATGGCATCCACTTACGAAATAGCTTGCCTGTAGAAACCCTCTGAACTTGGAAAAATGATGGACGTTATACAAGTGTTCAGGTCTTTGATTCAGAGGGTTGCTTTGAGTCATCTACAACTTGACGGCATTTAACAACATATATGTGTGTGTGTATACATACATATGTGTGCATGTGTGTGTGTACACACACACACACACACACACATACATATATATATATGGATTTGGAAGCAGGAATGGCATACACTTCCGAAATAGCTTGCCTCTGGAAACCCTATGAACCTGGAGAAAGGAAGAAAATTATGCAAGTGTCCAGGTCTTTTGTTCATAGGGTTGCTATGAGTTGCCTACTACTCGATGGCACTTAAAAACAACAA
>NW_006399769.1:25875280-25877701 GCF_000299155.1 Elephantulus edwardii
ACTGCCTCCTGGTCCAAGTATAGGTTTCGCATTAGCACGATCAAGTGTTCTGGGATTTCCATTCTTCTCAGAGTAAACAAACCACATATATAAACTCTCTATCTATCTATCTATCTATCTATCTATCTATCTATCTATCATCTATCATCTATCTATCCATCTATCTCTATCTGGTTTAGTGGTAAGGAGTTGCCCTGCCAACCCAAAGGTATGTGGTATAAATTCACCAGTTGGTCCACAGGAGAAAGATGGGCCATTTTTACCTGTTCAATTTATAGTCTCAAAAATTCACTGTAGGGTCAGTTATGTTTCTACTCGACAGCATAGAACAACACTTAACAGTTCCCTCAAAACATTTTGGAGCAGTATGCCTCTAATTCCCCTAACATAAACAATCCTACTAACAATGAAGAGTGGACAATTCATGGGCAAGTTTAATTGCTCATATATGTAGATTGTTGTTGTGTTGTTAAGTGTCGCTGAGTCACAGGTGACTCATAGCGACCCTATGAACGAAAGTCCTGGACACCTCCTGTATAATTTTTGTCCTTTCTCCAGGTTCATAAGGTTTCCAAATCTACATATATGCAGCTAGACTTTTTAAAATCTTCTACTCACTGAGTAGTATGTCTATTGCATTGAACCAAATAGTCTTGCTAACTAAACTGATTTCTCAAGTCAAAACTATCATTACTCGTCTGAGCTGTTTGGGGAAGGTTATGACTTTCCCACAAGGGGTTAGAGATAACCTGGTACCAAAGAGCTATCACAATGGCTTCGTGCCGTATTTGTGATCTTGAAAGGATCTGACATATAATATAACCCAGGTGGCCTAGACTATTGGTTACAATTGGTTCCTAGAATTGACAGTTGTGCCCCTGTCCCCACTAAGAATTCTGTCAGCTGAATGCTACCTGACATCTCATTTCATATGCATAGACGTTATTTTGTCTATAACTGTGTTCTCAAAACTAAAAGCGTCTTTACTCTTAGTGTAATGTATATTCATTATTTCCCTAATAGGACACAAATAAAGAAAAAGGGCAGGAAAAATTAGGCATCATCAAAAGACAACTGATTTCCTTTCATTTTTCCAGGAATATTTACTTTGGAGGAAATTTCTCATGGTATCTACAAGAAATTAACGATAAACTTACCTATTATTTTGAAGCAGAGCTCCAGGTCTGAAAGAAATGCCAGGGAAGTTATTATGGCTGGGAAATGCATTGATGAAGTGCCCTGTAGAATGGTTAGTTCAACTCGAATCAGTACTTTGGAGAACCTAGTGAAAGAGAGAAAGAAATGTACTCCTTACATAATGGACGCTGAAGAGACCCCATAGTGTGTTAAAGTATTTCTGAAACTGGTTTACAATTGGTACTTGAACTGAACCTCATTCAGGAAATCAGTAAAAAAGGAGGAAAAAATGGTATTTGATAGCATGATAGATTTTAAGTCAACTAGTTTTGGAAAACATTCAACCTGCTTTTTAAAAGAACCAAATGCATAAAGTGGGTAAAGCCAAGTATAATTCATGTAGTATAAAATGTTTTCTTTACTCCAAGTGTGCTTATATTAAAACTAATGGATTACTTATGAAGAATTCTCAAACATTGTCTTGAAATGTTAGTAAATCCTTACAGAAGTCTGCTGGGTCATCAAACTCTGACTCAAAATCCCTTCTGACCATCTCCACATGAATGTCAACTTCCCAGGTTGTTTAGTCTATAGGTGATTAAAACTAGTTACAATTCTATTGGTACTCTTTGACTGAAATGGAAACTATTCCAGAATTGATATCTTCTCACAATAAGCCACATTTCCCCCAAGGCTTGAGCTCTTTCTAGGACAGAAGTTTTCACTTTTTTTGTGGCAGTAGGGTTTTACTACTGAATGTGATTTGCAAAGGTCATGATGTGTTCATTCAGCAAGAGAAGTATCTCTATTCTAGCAGTCTTTGTGATATTATGTAGGAAATAAAAACTCTTCTAACTTTATAAATAGTGAAAAGGAGCCAAATCCGTGCAATTGTCATTTATAAAGGACATAAAATCTAATATGACCAGTAGGACAAGTGTAGGATTTTCTCATCTACTTAGCAAAAGATTGGTGGTTCAATTTCACCAAGGGGACAAATGGAAGGAAGAAAGGTCTGAAGAACTGTCCCTGCTAAAAATTACAGCAAGAGTATCTTATGCAGCAGTTCTATTTTTTTTAATTCTCTTTACATACACACACACAGACACACACACACACACACACACAAGCAATGGTGTCAGTCTGGAGACTAAGGTGCACTTGATTCAGACCCTGGTCTTTGCAATCATTTGCTATGCATCAGAGAGTTGGACAATGGCATGACTAGGAAAAACAGAAGGAGAATTGATACCTGTGAGCTGTGGTGTTGGAGAAGAGTATTGA
>NW_006399769.1:25878135-25880702 GCF_000299155.1 Elephantulus edwardii
CTGAACCAACTCATAGCTGACGTTCCAGTGGATTTTCAGAGGCAGAAAATGGCATAGGAGTTTGCAGTTCTATTTTTTAACGCATAGGATTGCCATGAGTTAGAATCAACTCAAGGGCAAAAGCATTTTGTTTTGTTTTACTTTTTTGGTCCATTCACAAATATCAATCAAGAAGCTCTGGTGGTGAAGTCCCTAAGAGAGTAAGAAACTGCCCTCCTAACCCAAAGGTGACAGCTCTCTAGAGGTTCAAATCTACCAGCTTTTCTGAGGGAGAAGTAGACATCATTTCTTTCCATGTGATTTACAGTCTCTGAAATCTCTCTGGGGGACTGATTTCGACTAGGCAATGATGAGTTCATATTTGGGTTGTTTGTCTGGGATAAATAAAAAGTAACATTTATGGTTATAATTCAGAGAATTTATTTTATAAAAATTATATTTCAACTATAGACAACTAAATGAGAAAGTTAAGATCACTTCTGAGAGAAATATCAAGAATGCAATTACTTTACTATATTATTTGAGGAGTTAGTGAATTAATATGTAACCCATATTTATTTTTTGTTGTTGTCCATTGCTGTCAAGCCTTAATCCCATCTATAACACTGTTTTTCATTGTTGTTGAGTCTGAATCAACTCATAGCTGATCCTCTAGTAGGATTTCAGAGGTTGTAAATCACACGGAAAGAGAATGCTCCTTTCTTCCCTGAGAAGCTGGCGGATTCAAGCCACTTGCCTTTGGCCCAACAGCACAGTTCCTTACCACTAAGCCACCAGAGTTCCTGGAAAACTGGATGCTTGTGGGAAGTAGTTCCCCTTACCTGCAATATCCCTAACCTTCAAAAATTTAAAGGCTTAAGGGCTTAAATTGAAAAAGAGGGCCAATTTGAAGAATTGACAAGAAGAGAGGTAAATGTTAGTTTAGAGAAGAAAAGAAGGTGGGGAACCCCAAACACCACAAAGCTCATGTTGACAACTTGAGCTTCCAAGAGTGAACCAGGGAACCTCACCAACAATGAACTTCCACTCCTGAAAGTTCTTCCCCAAAGTTAGATTGTCGCTGTTAGGGACACTGGAGATTACATTTCCAGACAGCGCCTAGGAGGAACGCCAAGGTGACAGCTTCCCCTTGGTTCTGGGATTGCTGGATTTACTAAGTAAAGCGCAGTAAGTCTCTAATAAGTCTCCAGGATACAGGTTTGAAATGATGTTGGCCACATAGTTCTCAGGTACCAATGAGTCACTTTTGACTATATGACAAGTAGAACTGCCACATGGGGTCTCCTTAGCCATAATAATTTTTGAGAGAAGAATGCCAATGTCTTTCTGCCACAGAACTAGCAGCTGGATGAGTTCAAAGCATCAACTCTTCTGATAACAAAGAACATTTATACAATGAATAATCAACAGCATCCACAATTTTAAGAAACTAATAATTATCATTTATTGTTGTTATGTGCCATCAAGCCAAGTACAACCAATAATGACCATATGAACAAGAGATCTGAACTCTATCCTATCCTTTGAAACCATCAGCTCCTCTGACACACTTGACAGCTAAATACAGTCACTGTGTCAATCCATCTAATTGAGAATCTTCTTCTCTTTTGCTAACCATACTGCTTTCCAAGCATGATGTCACTGTCCAAGAAATAGCCTTTCTATAAACATGTCCAAAGTATGTGAGACAAAGCTTTGTCGTCTTTGCCTCTGAAGACACCCTGGCTGGATTTTCTAAAGACATAGTTATTTGTTCTTTTGGCAGTTCGTGAGATATTCAGTACTCCAACACCACAATTCAAATACATCAATTCTTCTTCTGACACTCTTCTCTTGCTCTCAGATGCATAGCAAGTGATTGAAAAGACCATGGCCTGAATCAGGTACACCTTAGTCTTCAAACTGACATCATCGCTCCTCAGTAATTTAGAGAGGTCCCTGACAGCAGACTTGCCCAATGCAACATGCCTCCTGATCTACTGATTACTAGTACCAAAGATGTTAACTGTGGATCAACATAAGATGAAATTGTTGACATTTTTATGATTTTCTCTATGGTGGTCTAGTGGCAAGAAGCTGCACTGCAACTGTGAAGGCAAGTGGCTAGAATCCACCAGCTGTCGGCAGGAAAGGGATGGGCTATTGCCTTCTGTGCAATTAACTGCCTCTGAAAACCTGCCAGTGGGTCAGCTATGAATCGGTTCTGGCTCGACGGCGTCCAACAACAACATCATGATGCTGCTAGTTGCTCCAGTGCTGAGGATTTGTGTCTTCTTGATGTTGAGGTGCAATCTGTATTGAAGACTGTAGTCTTTGATGTCCTGTAGCAAGCAGAAGATTTTCCTCCTCACTTTTAGCAACCAAGATTGTGTTAACTCTGGTGGCCTACTGGAATGAAGCTGCATTGCAATGCCAAAGGCTCAAATCAACGAGCTGCTTCAATAGAGAAAGACGGACAATCTCCTCTTATGTGATTAACTACCTTTGAAAACCTACTGGAGGGTCAGCTATATTTTGGTTCTGACTTGACAGCACACAAAACCAACAACAATTAATAATAATAATAA
>NW_006399769.1:25881025-25882791 GCF_000299155.1 Elephantulus edwardii
TCATTACTGTTCTCCAGCACCACAGCTCAAAGGCATCAATTCTCCTTCAGTCATCCCTACTCATGGTCCAGCTTTCTGATGCATAACAAGTGATTGCAAAGACTACGTCCTGGATCGGGAGCATCTTAGTCTCCAGACTGATATCGTTGCTCTTCAGTACTTTGGAGAGATCTCTGACAGCAGACTTTCCCAATCTTTTAATTTCCTGGCTGCTAGTACCAAGATTGTTGATTGTGGAGCCAAGCAAACTATTGATGGCATATCATGTGATAGATACAATATTTGGAAAATAGCATGTGTTGTGTTTAAATCTTATATTATGCCAAAAATATTATAATTGCCATTTCACAGATGACACAATTGAGAGCCTGAAAGGTTATGTTGCTTGTCCAACACGATATTAACAGCAGTTAATTTGAAATGCCAAGTTCATCTGACTAGAATACTTCTAATTTTTCTCTACTATCAGAACCATTTTTAGTTGTTAAGGCTTGCCTATTAGATCAATTTTTAGATATTGTCAGGGATAAATGTCTACTATTCCCTGTTTTCAGCTTCTAAACAGTTTTCTACTCATATTGTCTGAAAATAGATTATCATCATTATTGCACAAACTAGGGAACTCTGGTGGACTAGTGGCAAAAAGCTGTGCTGCAATCTTGAAGGCACTTGGATCAAGGCCACCAGTTGCTCTGTGGGAGAAGGATGGGCAGTCTCCTCCCAAGCAATTAATTGCCTCTGAACACCCGCTGGAGGGGGGTGGTCAGGTATAGGTTACTTCTGACTATACGATACACAACAACAACAACATTGCACAAATTAGACAATTGAGGGACTAACTGGTACTAGCTACTGATTACCAGCCCAGGGTTCACCTCACAAGACTTTGGTGTATTTTGAGGGGATGGAGGAAATTATACAACAATGATTTAAAAAAAAAACAAACAAAAAAACCAACAACAGGGAAGGGAAAGGGAGGAAAATATGCAAAAATGATTGGATGGAATTCCAGGTTTTCTGTAAACTTTCATTAAAATCACAATAAAAATAAATTATAAAACCCCCCAACAATAACAACAAAAAATAAAAGTCTAGCTTCATTTTCTTTTTCCTCCCATCATTATTGGTCATTATTCAATATTGGCCAACCACTCTAATATATTTGCAGCTACCTGGCAGGAGCTGATTAAGAAATGAGCAATGTATTAATAACTATAAAGAAATCCCAAAGTCAAGCCAAGAAGTATTTCCCTAGCATTTGGCTGGAGCTAGACATGAAATTCTCAAAATCAGATGGTGTCCAGATGGACACACTCACCCACCCTGTTGGGATGTAGACCTTGACTACAACTCCAGGGCCCCAACTGTAAATAATATAAGCAGAGTAAGATTCCGAACTAGAAAATACTTACAAGTCAAAATTTTCACTTTGGGAAAGTAATTGTTTAAAGGGTGAATGTGTTCTCCTGAAGGTACCAATAAGGTCATAGTTTTGACTATTTACTTCATGGTGAATAGAATCATAATGAAAGGGAGAAATAAAAGAATAGGTGGAGGCATCATTATTATTATTTTTTTTAGAGTTCACTATATACAGGCCATGGTTTTTTAAATCACTTGTTATGCATCAGAGAGTTGGACAATAACTAGGGATGATAGAAGGAGAATTGACACCTTTGAGCTGTGGTGCTGGAGAAGAGTATTGAATGTACCATGGACTGCCAAGAAAACAAACAGATTCATCCTAGAGAGGGTTAAACCAGGCT
>NW_006399769.1:25883056-25885328 GCF_000299155.1 Elephantulus edwardii
GACGGCACATAACAACAACAACAACAACTGTATTAACTCCTTACCAACAAGTTTTGTTAGCCTAGCACTGGCACTAAAACATGCTGCGCCCACTGGAAATATGAACACATCTTCAGTAACTGGGATAAGTGAGCATCATGCTCGTCCACTGGGACCAGATGACAAGCACAGAGGGTAGAATCAGCATAAGCGCATCTCTGATAGAACAAAGACAGTCCTGAAAGGAAATCACAGCACATACCTACAAAAGACAAAACGGACGAGACTATAAAATTTCTGTCTTATCTTAGGTCATATCTAGCATCTCCAGTATGAGTGAAGTGTGATATTACCTAGCCTTCCTCTCCAGAACAAGAAAATTCACATTAAAAATCCTTTGAGATTATAAACTCAGTTTACCAAAAGAAGGAAGTCCTATACTTGTGAAACAGTTCAATCTAAATTTGCAAATGGGTTACTTGGCATTTTGAATGTATTTCCTCCCTAGAATTATATAAAGGGATTAATAGCTGATTTACTCCTAGGGACAAGGAGGTGGGCAGGGACTTCTCAAGATGCTAAAAATAACTGGAAATTCTCAAGTGCTTTAGAAGGTGATGAGGCAGGTTTGTTAGTGTGCCAATCTGGCCTTTCTGAGCTGGCGTAACTCCTGAAGACAGATTTCAGGTGTCCTATGGATATTTTGAACAAATCAGTTGAACTGCAGAGATAGAAGACAAGAAAGAAGAAGTGGGGAAAGACTGCCTTTCATAAAGTAACTGTTTGGTTTTTTTAATTTTTAATTTTTAGTATATTATTTTTACATGTACCGTCAAATCAGATCTGACTGGTACAGGAGGAGATTGCCCCCTCCTTCTCCAGCAGAGCATCTGGTGGATTTGAACCGCATACCTCTGGGATTGCAGTGCAGCGTCTTGCCACTAGGCCACCAGAGCTCCCTTTCATAAAGTAACTGTTAAAGATCCAGAGGAGGTAAAGGAGTAAGGTCAAAAGATTCTGTTGATACAGTTATGAAAGAGGAAGAACTTTATAAACTGGTACCTTCTAACTGTGAGCACTTTAGCACAAATTAAAGTGAACTCACCCACTGTCATCAAGCTAATTCTAAGTGACCCAATAAGACAGAGGAGAACTGTCTCTAAGGTTTTACAGGGTCATGTATTTTTGCAGAAGCAGAATGTCATGTCTGTCTTCTATGGAGCAATTGGTGGAATTGAACCATCAACCTTTTAATTAGCAGCTCAACACTTAATAGAGCTCCCTAGGACTCCTAAAGGGAGTCCAGAAGGAATGCACTTCCCTTAGCCCTGAGATGAACGTGTCTACATGACCACTACAAACACCCACATGCTTCTTTTCCTCTTTTATCAAGGAAAAGACTGCTCAGCTTGCCCTGCACCAGCTCCAGCTAGATAGGATTGTGTCCTATCACTTAACATTCTCCCTCTGACAACTTGAAATTTTCATTGTCCATTTTCTATAGAAGCTAGTTTGAGGTATCTCTCCTGAACAAATGCACATGTACACATGTATACACACACCCCCCACACCCCAAAAAAAGTAAAAACCCCTACAGGCATCCTTTATCAGCAGCCTCCCCTAGCTATCCTATCTCTTTCATAACCAAATAGATTTTCTGACTCTATTCTATCCCCTCTTTATACTACCCAAATTGAGTAAGCTCTTCTGTTCCTTCAAATATGGATGGGCTGAAAAAAGTCATCATGGGTTTACCTGTGCTTGCTTACTAATCTGCAGTGAACAATACCAAAACAAGCAAACAAAGAAAACAGACAACAATGACTATTTGGCACTTAAGTGGAGATTTTGAAGCCTTCATAAAATCCTAGGTAGTGTTGTTATGTGCTTACTAGTCTGAAGTGACTCTAGCTGACCTTCCAGCATTTCTTCCAAGGCTGTAAATCACAAGGGAGGAGATTGGCCATCTTTCCCGTGCAGAGCAGCTAGTGGGTTCATTCAAACCACCTGCCATTGGGTTCACAGAGCAAATCCGTACTACTAAGCCACAGAACCCTGTGGACAGGATTGTAAAAGAAATGGTAACACTTCCTTGGAAAACAGTCTGGCAACACCCCAAACATTTAAGCACAGTGTTATTATATGATCCAGCAATTCAATTTGTAGGTATATGTTGTTGCTGTTTTTGTTATGTGCCGTCGAGTCGCTTGCGACTCATAGCGACCCTATGTACAATGGCCCTAAACTCTGCTCTGTCCTGTGCTAATCGCACTGTCTCTGACACTCCCATCCC
>NW_006399769.1:25886288-25907548 GCF_000299155.1 Elephantulus edwardii
ATTCCCTGCTTTCAGCTAAGATCCATCTAACATCTGCTACAATATCCCTAGTACCACGACCCCTTCTAAGCCCAGCCTGGACTTCTGGCCGTTCTCTGTTGATGTGCTGTTCCAGTCATTTTTGGATAATCTTCAGTAGAATCTTGCTTGTATGTGAAATCAGTGAGATTGTTCTATAGTTTCAACACTCTCTTGGGTCACCTCTCTTTGGGATGGGAACAAATATAGATCTCTTCCAGTCGGTTAAGAGAATTGAAAATTTGCCCCCACATACAAAAAACTTTTACCTGTATGTTCATAGCAGTATTATTTATAACAGATAAAAAGTGTAAACAACTTAAACATTTCCCAGATGAATAAGCCAACAAAACAGGGTGAATTCTTACAATGGAATAGAATTCAGTCACAAAAGGAATGAAGTGTTACTACAAATTTAATAGGAGTGAACCTTGAAACATTGTGTTAAGTGAATGAAGCCAGACCCCAAAGTCACATAATATAGATTATACTTCTATAAAATGTTTATAATAGGCCAATCCATAGAGACAGAAAGTAGATAAGCGCTCGCCAGTGACTGATGGAGGGAGTGAGAACGTGTAGAGAGTGATGTCAAATAAGTTTGGAAAATTTTTTAGAGGCTGGTCAACCTTATGAATATATTTAAAAACACTGAAAGTATGTATGTGAAGAATAGCTCTCTATGAACACGTTATTTATGTTAATAAAATGCATACCCCCTTCCCTTTCCAAAATTGCTCTAACTCCTATATTTTGTTCCTTGATTTATGATCAAATTTTCCATGCAGAAACTTGAGACTCATCTTCTACCACCCACCAATAAGTGCATTTTATAATCTACCTCCAGTTACTTCTCCTATTCCTCTCCTGCTCTCCAGCTCCACTGCCACTCCCGGGCTTCAGCTGGCATTGTCTCTCCCGGCCACCCAGAACTTCACCTCGATTTACTCACCTCTGCTTCACTCCACTGGGCAGAACCAACAGCACAGAATGAACTTCCCTTCCATGGCACTCAGGTCCACCCACACACCATTTCTATTCTCTCATGCTCTTCCTCAATATGTTTCCTTGGCAATCACTTGCTCACTTTTTAAAAAATTATTAATTTTAATGAAAATTTACAGAGACTCTGGATTTCCATTCATTCATTGTTGCACTTTTCTCCCTGCCCCTCCCCACCTCAGCACACTCCTCTCTTTGAAAAGTAAAAGAAAAGTTACCCCATTGTTTTACAATCCCTCCCCCCAGGTCCACTCCACTCTGCAGCCTTCGCTCTGGACTCCTGTCATGACAGTAATACCTAATCACATATGCCTTTTAAACAGTTTTCTCCCTCATCTGTTTCAATGCAGTATATACATTATTCATCCCATCTTTCTCAGTCTCCCCGCAACCCCACTGTCAGTCCTGTTTTACAACAGTAGCACTATGCAGTATTTGTCCCTTTGTGACTGAGATATTTCACTCATACTTGCTCACTCTTCAAGTGCTTACTTGATTTTTTTCTCCCTTCTAACTTTTTCAGCCCACCCTTTTTTAAGGATCTGTGTAAGTTAGGTTACTGAATTGTTCTCCTTCCCCCTGGTAATTTCCTAAGAGTATCTTTGTCTTTCTAGTTCCAAGCCTATATAAGTGTATGATTATATGATAGTCTTTCTTTGCCTTTTACTCTCCCATTACTGTCTTTAATCTTTTACTTTGTTTCCTCTCTAACTTTATTCTCATTCTGAATTTTTTTTTCTCCTGATGACTTGAATTGTATCATTGCACTTTCCTTTAATATGAACATGCCATAATGGAGTTTCAAAATGTGCTACCAGATTTTTAATATGACAGAGCTTCCAGGCCAGAACAGATTAGGGATAAAGGCCTGGTAGTTTATTTCTAAAATTCAGCCTATGTAAACCTTATGGATCATAGCAGAACACTGTTCAATGCCCTAGACCAAGAAGATGAAGCCCTGGAAGACAATCAAAATATACAGAGTGGTGGCAACCAGGGCCTAGAGCACGTCGGGGATAATGACAGTGGCATAGGACTGGAGAGAAGTCTGTTTGCCATACATATTTTTTCTGTGAATCAGAGTCAATTAGGCAGCAACTAAAAACAATAAAGCCTGCATGTTCTAAACATTAGAAAAGTCCATGTGACTGAATGGTTCCAATATAACCCTTTCTTGTGTAGTCACGTAAATGTTATATATTTTATTCACCCTTAAAGGAGTGCTTTTCTGAGTACAGTTTATGAAGAGATAAGAGCCTAGATTCTAAAGTCAGACAAAGGATCAAATTTGACTCTTGAAAATGTGGATTTGGACAAGTTATTTAATCTTACCTTGTTCTTTAGATGTCACTGTTATGTGTCATCAGATTGGAACCAACTCATAACTGATCCTCCAGTGGATTTTCAGAGGCAGTTAATTACATGGGAGGTGACTGTCCATCTTTCTCCCATGGAGCAGCTAGTGGATTCGAACTGCATGCCTTAAACTAAACAGTGCAACTCCTTACCACTAAGCCACCAGAGCTTCCTATGTTTATGTTATAAAATATTAATACAATCAATGTGGCTTTCCTATCACTTATTGGTTAAGGGTAGGGTGGTACAGTTGGGTATTGTAATTATTGTCAATACTGTTGTTGTTATGTGCCATCGAGTTGCCTTGTTGAGTCGACTCCTAGTGACCCTATGTACAACAGCCCTAAACCCTGCCCTATTCCGTGACAATCTTGCTGTCCCTGACACCTCCCCAATTACTCCAGCCACTGAATCAATGCACTTCATAGAGGGTCTTCCCCTCCTGTGCTGTCCCTCTACACTCCCTCTCCAAGGACTGGTCCCTTCTTGCAAAATGTACAAAGTATGTCAGACGAAGCCCCAGAATCCTTGCCTCCAAGGAGCAGCCTGGTTCAGCCCTCTCCAGGACAAATCTGTTCATTTTCTTAGCAGTCCATGGTATACTCAATACTACTCTTCTTCAGCACCACAGCTCAAAGGCATCAATTCTCCTTCTATCATGGCCTGTATCAGGTGCATCTTAGTTTCTAGAGTGATACCATTGCTCTTTAGAGGGCCCTAACAGTAGACTTTTCCATCGCAATACGTCTTTTAATTCATTGGCTGCTGGTACCAAGAGGGTTGACTGTGGGGCCAAGCAAACGAAAACTGTAAACAATCTCAATCTCTTCACCATCCATCCTGATGCTGGCAATTCGTCCAGTGGTGAGAATCTTTGTCTTCTTGATATTGAGCCTCAATCCAGAGGGTTGTAGTCCTTGACCTTCTGCAGCAAGCATTTCAGGTCCTCTTCAGTTTCAGCAAGCAGGGTTGTGTCATCTCCATAATGCAGATTGTCGATGAATCTTCCACCAATCCTGATGCCATACTTCTCCTCATACGATAATCTGCTCTGCATACAGGTTGAAAAGGTATGCAGACAGGACACATCCCTGGCATACACCCTTCCCCATTTTGAACCATGCAGTGTTTCCTTGCTCTCTTCTGATGACTGCCTCTTGGTCCAAGTATAGGTTTCTCATTAGCATGATCAAGTGTTCTTGCGATTCCCATTCTTCTCAGTGTCAGCCACAGTTTGTTGTGATCCAACACGGTCAAATGCCTTTACATAATCAATGAAACACAGATAGACATTCCTCTGGTACTCCCTCCTTTCGGCAAATATGTTATAATGAAATATGAATGTGAAAGTTGGACATGAAGAAAGAAGATAAAAAAACTCAATGTCATTGAATTGAGGAATTGGAGAATATTGATTGTGTCATGGGCTATCAAAAGAACAAATACGTCTGTCTTCGAAGAAATGCAGCCAGAATCTTCCTTAGAAAATGAGACTGTCTCACATACTTCGGACACATTATCAAGAGAGACCAGCTCCTGGAGAAGGTAATTGCGCTGGGCACAGAGAAAGTCAGTGGGAAAAAAACCAAAAAAGACTCTGGACAAGATGGGCCAACACAGTGGTTACGACAATGGCCTGAGCACAGCAGGATTGCGAGGATGGGATGACACATGATTATAACAACATTTTGTACTGTTGTATGATTTTCTAGGAGTTGTAGCCAACTCAATGGTCCCTAACAATAACAACAAAGAGAACTCAAGGGGCTACAAAGACACCTTTAACACTTGAAAATTTCAAGGCCCGTATCTTTCAGTAGCTACATACACAAAAGCCAAGTAATATCACATGTATACCCATGAGTCTTGCGTGTGACTGTCTCAACATCACATTCTTGTGTTGGTAGAATGGTAAAAGCATATGTCAGGTTATTAATATCCCTAAAAATAACTTTTGGGGAGTGGATATTACACAAAACTGAGCAACCAAAAGTTTTGCTAATGGATCTAGTAGCCAAAATAAGGATGTTGAAGAATTGAAATAGTAAGTGAAACCAAGCAAGGCACTAAAATTAGAACGAGAACCTCACCAGCTTCTGTGGTAATCTATGGGGATTTCACAAATCTGCATTTTCACACAAGTCTAGACCCCGGCAATCTTATACCTGAATTCTACCAACCAGTTAAACGAATGATACTTCCGCTTTACTATGTGCATTTAAAATTCTTAACTGTGCTCTTAAAATAAGAAACTATTTAAACCCTTATTAATTTACTATCTCATATTGTGTTTGGGAATAATAGCAAAAAACCCAGAACCAAACCCCAGAAACTCATAAATACACCAATTACGAGGGGGAGAAACTTCCAGAATATTTGGAGATGCCTCTATGCCAAAAAATCAAGAAATGTTTTGATCTAAAATGTTCTGCCCTCAATTAAAGCAGTGTGAAGGGAAATGAGGCATTGTGCAAGTGTTCTTTTTCTTCAATTATTACAGTTCCCCCTCAAACCTAATTTGTTTATTGATAAAGAAGTTTGTATTTTGATAGTATGCTCTCTCTCTACAAGGTGACAAACATCTAGTTCAAAAACAAGCCAACACACCACCACAAACAAAATGTCCAATGCTACCTAAACCAAACCAAAGACTGCCATTGAACCAATTCCCATCCAGAGCAAGACCCTTTGTTGAGCTTCAGAGGCTGGACAATTTTATGGGGGAGATTGTCCATCACTGACTTTTCAGTTTGCAACCTCACAGGTTGTATGCTGTCCCATATCCAACAGTCCATATTTCAGTTATTATATGAACCCAATCACGAACAGCTCAATGATTTTTTTAATTGAGATTTTAATGGAAATTTATAAAGAACTTGGATTTCCATTCATTCATTGCTGCATATTTTCTTCCCTGTCCCTCCTTCCCCCAGTTCACTTTTTTCTTTGGAAAAAAAAAGTTCTTTCATTGTTATATAGGACCCCTTCACCCCCAGATCACTTTACTATGCATCTCTTATTCTGGACTCTTTTCACGCCAATAACACCTAATCATATATTCCTTTTATACAATTCTCTCCCTCGTCTGTTTCAATGCCATGTACATTATTTATCTTCTCTTTTTAGACAAACATCTCAATGATTTTTAAATTGCAAAGAACATTTACAATAAGATATGTAACACAATGAAAGACCCCACACGTATGTGTTTGTGGGTCCTAAAAGAAATGACCCAAGCAATCTGTTTCTGATGTGATTGTGATGAAAGTAGAGCGACTATTTACATGCTACAATCATTGTTCTAAGATGTTTTATTTTTAAATACTTTTTTCCTTTATTGGAGAAAGCCTACTTTTTAGACATAAAAATAATACTACAAATCTTCATTATTTCTTCTTACACAAGATGTTGTAAACTAATAAATTGTCTCCGTGACTCAGCATCCAGAATGACACAAACTCACAGAAATCTTCTTGTTGTTGTCATAAGACCTGTGCAAGCACAGAATTGGCTCTCACAAATTTTCAAAGATTTTTTTTATTACCTGCAAAAAAATGTACAAATCAGAACTGTCACTTTAAAAAATTCTATTTCCTAGATTCTTATGGAAACATCAGATCTGCCAATTTGCAGCTGTAGTTGAGGCAATATTTGTAGCTGAGATGTAATTAATTGTCATCAGTTCTCCAAAGTCCCCACTACTCCTTATTGTCTCTCCAAATGGCATTATTATTTATTCTCTCACTGAGGTATTTATTTCCCTCTTATAATGGATTTAAGAGGAAAGTGAAATTATCGCTTGTCTCAAGTGATAATTTCAAGAGATTATCAAAAGATAAATTATCAAGAGATAAATGTTATCCCTAATCTACTAACCCACTTCTCTACTCCACTTCTCTAATCCTTAATCTTCTAGTTCTCTTCACTTATTAGTATATCTTCCTGGACCTACAGAGATTTGTAGCTGCAAATTTCTACCTCAGACTCAGAGATTCTCAAGGGTAACACAAGCAAGTCCAGTAATATGGCGTGTAAAATGTACAACTGTGAAAACTGTGTAATTAACTGCCTCTGAAAACCCGCTGGAGGGTCAGCTATGGGTCAGTTCTGACTAGATGGAACACAACAACAGCAGCAAACTTTACTAAGGGAGATACGATGACCTAGTAGTAAGAAACTGCCCTGCAATCTCAAAGCCACACAGTTTTAATCCACCAGGTGCTCTACAGAAGAATGACAATCCCCTTTTGTGCAATTTACAGCCTCTGAAAACCTGCTGGAGGGTCAGGTTAAGAGTCAGTTTTGACTCAACAGCACACAACAGCAATCTTTACAGAAGCAGGTGGGAGGTTTTTACTTCCAAGGAATTGCCATTCTGCAGGATTTTCAAGATGTTATTACAAATCAGGACAGTGAAGGCTTCAGAGCTGCTGTACATAGGGTCACTATGCATCACAGGTGACTCAATGGCACATAAAAACAATAACATACTATGACAGGTTTGGAAGCAGGAATGACATCCACTTCCTAAACAACTGGCCTTCAAAAACTCTATGAACTTTGATAAATGTTGATAGTTGTAGAGGGGCTTCAGGCCTTTTGTTCATAGGATCATTATGAGTCATGCTGGACTCAAAGGCAGTCAACAACAACATCATTTCAAAAGCAGGTTATCAGCCCTATCTTCTAACCATTGCTCCCCTAGAGCTCCTGAAAAGCTGTGGGGAGCTCTTCCATGTCCAGAAACTAGCAACGTTTCCATCTCTGGGAAAGCAGGAATCATGAGGCAGCTAGTATGACAAAACAAGCCTCTGGCATGTTTTCAAATTGCAAAAAAGCAAAATTTCACCTCCTGTTTGAGCAAGAAATTATATTAAGGGGCTCCAACATTAATTGACCCTGAGGATGGCACAGAATAGGACAAGGTTCAGAACTATTGTTCATCGGGTATGAGTCACAGTCAATATAATGGCACCGTGCAAAAGCAGCATTATTTGTCCATAGTCTTTTGGTGGCACAAATGATTTAGCACTCAACTAGTAGCCAGAAGGTTTGTGGTTCAAATTCACCCAGAGGTTCAGCAGAAGATAAGCCTGTTGAACTACTTCAGAAAGAGCACAATCTTGAAGACCCTATGGAACAGTCAGTCAGTCAGTCTATGCACCTGGTGTTTTCATGAGTCGAAATCAACTTAGCCACTAACAACAACAACAGCATTTTTCAAGCCTGGTCAGGCCACTAAATTATTAGTTATTTGCATTTATGATATCTTTAAAATATCTTGATAAACGTCAAGTTTTGTAACGGCTTCAAATTTCTTATAACCAACAAAACAACTATTCATTACATATTCTCAAAGTTCATGGAACTGGATGTCAACACCCTTTCAATATTTCACTTTGTAGATTCTGGAATGATTAATAGAAAAGAGAGTGTGCACTGGGCTTCTGTAACTACTCATGCTTAGAGGCAAATACATTTTCAGATTCCACACCCCGTAGTGAGTTTCACTCTCTCCTACTTCCTCTCTGCTTATGATGCTCGGGATTTGTTGACCATGACTAGTAATAAACCACTTACTCCTCCATATCAGACCCGTGTCAATCACAAGTGCTCATGACGATGGAGACCATTCACAATCATTTCACTGGTGCTAATCTCCAGCATAGAGACAGAAGGAGTCACTCTATAATTAGTGACTCTACAAGTCAAGCTGGTAGTCTTCCTTTATTGTTGTTTACTACGCTAAAGAAAGAAACCTGAAACCAGGAAAGTGTCATCTACCGGTCATGCAGCTGCGTGGATTGCTCCTCACACACCTGGGTTCATCATCTTGCTCATTCACGACTTCTGACGGGTTTTTTTCTGTCTTCTCAGAAGAAACTGTGTGGCTCTAACAGACAGAGAGCCATAGTAGGAGAGATAGGGAACAGAATCACACATCAAGTGGACCACTCACTTAGTTACTAGCTTAAGTACCTCATTTTGTAAAGGAGAGCAAAATGAGAAAATGATTCACCCATGTTTATACAGCAAATTAATGGCATAAAGGGAACTACTCTATCATTAAGCTTCCGTAGAGTTTAGAAATATAATGTAGTCATGGGATCTGAAAAGTATCAGAGGCAGAAGTTTGATTTTGAACTGAAGTTCCTGTTTGAAAAGTTGTGGAAGGTTTTCTGTTTTGTTTTAATTTTTATGCTAGTTTATTTATAAAATTAAAATACATCGTTTCATGTTGTGAAGGTTTTATTACATGAAGAAGCATTTCACCTTTGGAAATATGGTATATGGAAACAGCTATAGTACGTTGTTTTTTGTTGTTATGTGCCATCGAGTTGCCTGTGATTCATAGTGACCCTGTGTACAACATCTCTAAACCCTGCTCTATCCTGAGCCAACCTTATTGTCTCTGACACACGTACCTCCATGACCCCAGTCATTGAATTAATCCATCTCATCGTGGGTCTTTCTCTCCTGCACTGTCCCTCTACCCTCCAAAGCAGGACGTCCCTCTCCAAGGACTGGCCCCTCCTTGCAACATGTCCAAAGTATGTCAGATGAAGCTTCAGAATCCTTGCCTCCAAGGAGCCACCTGGTCTCACCCTCTCGAGGTTGAACCTGCTTATTCTAGTGGCCTATGGTATTTTCAATACTCTTCTTCAGCACCACAGCTCAAAGGTATCAACTCTCTTTCTATCATCCCTAGTCATTGTCCAGATTTCTGAGGCATAGCACACAACTGCAAAGACAATGGCCTGTTTCAGGATATGATATTTCTAGGAGTCCAGGGGATGCAATGGTTAAAGTACTCATCTGCTAACAAAACAGGTGGCAGGTGGAGCCTACCAGTCCCTCCTTGGTAGAAAGATGGAGCAGTCAGATTCCATAAAGTTGTACAGCCCTGGAAACCCCAGCAGGCAGGTCTACTTGTTCCATACGTTAATCATAGGTTAGAATGAATATAACAGAGGTGTGGATGTAATTTCTGTTTATCATATGTAAAAGGAATCTTTTGTTCATAGGGTCATTATGAGTCGCCTACAACTTGACGACTCTTAACAACAACAACAGCATAGAGAGAGATCAGTTGGCCTAGTGGACAGAAAGTGATGCCACTAAGCCAAAGAGGGGTGACTTTAATCTGTGGCCCTCAGGCCTGTTTTTAATTGTTTTTGGTCAAACAGTCTTCTAGGTCTGTCCACTTGCTGTACAGAGGTAACGCATCATTGCTGTGATGCTAAACACTGTGACACTGATGTGTCAAATGCGATAATCGTTACCCATGGTGGACAGTGTTTGGTGGAGCCTCCCGATTAAAACAAGCTTGGAAGCAGGAGTGGCATCAACTTCCAAAATAGCTTGCCTCCGGAAACTCTGTGAACTTGGAGAAACAACGAAAATTATGCAGGTGTTCAGGTCTTTCATTCATAGGGTCACTATGAGGCACCCACGACTTGACGGCACTTAACAACAACAACAGTTAACTTGGCAAACATCATTCCAACCTGCTCATCACTCTCTTTCAAAGGACTTTTGCTTCCAGGAATCTAAAATGCTATTGTTATTGTGTTGTTGTCATCAGCTGAGGTCGAGCTGACTACAAGTCACAGCTACTGTGTGAACAAGAGATTGGAAACTGGCCCTATGCTGTGCCATCCACACAACCTCCACCTGGCTCATGTCCATTGGTGCAGTCGCTGTCTTATGACTCTGTCTTATTCAAGGACTCCCTCTCTTGCTGAATGATTATAAAACCTTCATGAAAATGCTAGAACCTCAAGTGAGTAAGTCTTCTTAAAAAAACCCACAAAGGTCCACATTGCTGTAAGGTTGGAACCAACTCGCAGTTGATCCTTTATTGAGTTTCCAAGGCTTAAATCTCATGGGAGATTATCCATCTTTCTCCTTTTGAGTCACTAGTGGATTAGAACCACCAAGGAGGTGAGGCCTTTGGGTTAGCAGCCCAATTCCCTGCAGACAGGCTATGCCACCTGAGTTCCGTGACGGATGTATAGTTCAGTAATAACACAAAAATCCTTACTTGATCAATAAACAACATAAAGATAAATGAACAAATTCAAGTTGTCAATGATGGCATTTTGCTTTGACAAACAATAAACTTCCATGGAAGCAGCAATCAAGACACCAAACAACACACTACACTGGCAATTCTGCAGCAAAGAACTTCTTTAATGCTTAAAAAAACTCTGCTACACTGTTGATGGGATTGTAAAATCGCAGTATAATAATATAATATGTGACAGTTTGGTGTTTCCTCTAAAAGCTGAACATAGAAATTGCATATGACCAAACTAGTCCACTGCTTGGAATATATCCTGAGAAAAGATAACTAAGGCACAAACAGAAAATTGTACACCAATGTTCATAGCAGTGCTATTCACCATAGGAACATGGAAACAGCCCAAATGTCCAACCACAATTGAATGGATTGAGGCATTATGGTACATTCACATGATGGAATACTACTCAGTATACAGGAGCAATGATTTTGTAAATCATTATCTAACTTGGGAGGGACGGGAGAGCATTATGCTAAATGAACTAACTCAGTCCCATAAGAACAAATAGTGAGTAAGACCATTATTGTAGAAATAAATAACTAGTAAAATGAGGATCCAAGGAGGAGGGAAGCGGAGGGGTGAGGATGGGCTGGGGGATGGGGCAATAATAGAATCACACAATTTGATGGGTGGAGGGGGAGATGACTTAAGGGAATGGGAAAGATCTGGTGTGAAAAACAATGTATACAAATTTCAAAAGTAAACCAGTATAAAATGAAAGTTTATGTTGGTTTTTTTTTATTTTTAAAAATGGTACTTTGTGGACTAACGTATTCTGACCCAAGCTATGGTCTTTTCAATAGCCTCATCTGCCTATGAAAGATAGATAATGAAACAAGACAGACAGAAGAATTGATTAATCTGAACAAAGAAAGTGGATTATCATGGATTTCCTGAAGAACAAACAAATTAGGTTTGAAGGAAATAACAACCAGAATGCTTCTTAGAGGTTATGACATGACAACTTAGTTAAGACAAGTTAGTCTGAACACACAATCAGAAAAAGTCAATCACTAAGTAAGACTATCACATTTGATAAAGTGGAAAGTCAGCAAAAATGAGGCATTTAAGGAGAAGGATTTAGACAATAGTCCAAAGATGAAGATGGACTCAAATATAGCAATAATTATGAATAAAGCACAAGAAGAGGAGGCCAAGCTTCCTTCTGTTATGTAGGGTCATCAAGAGTTGGAGTCTTTGATGGCATCTAATAAGAACAGGCATCTGATGTACTGGATTCCTTTGAGATGGGTGTACAACAACAGCAAAGTAATCGAAAACTAACCTTTTATAATATCCTATACTTCTGTGAAACTAGAAACTTTGGACAAGGACTCTCTTTTACAACTAAAGGATACAATAATAGGAGACTAATCAAAGGGCAATGCAGGAAGACTAAGTATTATAATGAAACGTGCAAAGAGCTGGAGTTAGAGAATCAAAGGGGTTGAATTTGCTCAGCATTTCTTAAGCTCAAGAAACTGAGGAACAAATTCAAGACTCCAGCTGCAATACTTAACGGTGCTTTAGGTAGAATATTAAATGATCTACGAAGTATTAAAAGAAAATGGAAAGAGTATATAGAGTCATTATACCAAAAGGAAATGGCAGGCGCAGACGAATTTAATGAAACAATATATGAGCAAGAGCCTGTGGTGAAGAAGAAAGAAGTTCAAACTGCTCTGAAAGAACTGGCAAAAAACCAAGGCCCCAGGAATTAATGATATACCAATAGATATATTTCAACAAACATGCTGCCCTGGATGTGCTTACCAAGTTGTGCCAAGAAATCTGGAGGACAACCACCTGGTCAACTGACTGGAAGAGATTCATATTTGCTCCCATTCCAAAGAAAGGTGATCCAACAGTGTAGACATCGAACAATATCATTAACATCACATGCAAGCAAGATTCTGCTGAAGATTATTTAAAAACTACTGGAACAGCACATCAACAGAGAACTTCCAGAAGTGCAGGCTGGGTTTAGAAGAGGCCATGGTGCTAGGGATATTTTAGCTAATGTTAGATGGATCTTGGCTGAAAGCAGGGAGTACCAGAAGAATGTCTATCTATATTTAATTGACTATGCAAATGTGTTTGACTATGTGGACCACACAAACTGTGGCTTACTCTGAGAAGAATGGGAATCCAAGAAAACTTGATTGTGCTTATGTGAAATCTATACTTGGACCAAGAGGCAATCCTCAGAACAGAGCAAGGGAACACTGCACGGTGCAAAATTGAGAAGGGTGTATGCCAGGGATGTGTCATATCTCTGTACCTATATACAGAATCAATCTACATACAGAACATTATCTAAGAGGCTGGGATCTATGAGGAGAAATGTGGCATCAGGATTGGAGGTAGACTCATCAACAATCTGCATTATGCAAATGACACAACCCTGCTTGCTGAAACTGAGGAGGACCTGAAGTGCTTGCTGTGGATGGTCACGGACTGCAGCCTTTAATATGGATTAAAGCTCAACATCAAGTAAACAAAGATTCTCACCACTGGGCTGATTGGCAGCATCGTGATGGATCATGAAGATATTTGAGATTGTAAACATCTTTAGTTTGCTTGGTTCCACAATCAACACTCTTAGCATCAGCAGACAGGAAATTAAAAGACGTATTGTGTTGGGAAAGTCTGCTGTCAGAGACCTCTCCAAAGTACTGAAGAGCAACAATGTCAGTCTGAAGATTAATGTGTGCCTAATACATGTCATAGTCTTTGCAATTACTTGCTAGGCATCAAGGCATCAGAGAGCTAGACAATGACTAGGGATGATAGAAGAAGAGTTGATGCCTTTGAAGGGCAGTGCTGGAGAAGAGTGTTGACCATACCATGGATTGTTAAGAGAATGAACAGGTTTGTCCTGGAGAGGGTTAAACCAGGCTTTCCCAATGCAATACATCTTTTAATTTCCTGGCTGCTTGCAAGGATTTTGAAGCTTCGTCTGACATACTTTGGACATGTTGCAAAGAGGGACCAGTCCTTGAAGAGGGACATCATGCTTGGGAGGGTTGAGGGACGGCGCAGGAGGGGAAGGCCCTGGATGAGATGGATTCATTCAGTGGCTGGTGTAATGGGGTTATGTGTGTCTGAGACAATGAGATTGGCACAGGATAAAGCAGGGTTTAGAGCTGATGTACACAGGGTCACTATAAATTGCAGGTGATTCAATGGCACATAACAACAACAATCTTTTTGGGGACCTCTGGTGGCATAATGGTAGGAATTGCACTGTCAACTCAAAGGGAAGTGATATACATCCACCAAGGATTCTTCAGAAAAAAAGACAGTAATTACCCCATGTGATTTACAGCCTCTGAAAATCTGTTGGTAGGTTAGCTGTGAGTTGGTTCTGGTTCTATGGCACATAACAACAACATAGCAATCTTCTTTGGTCTGGCCAACTGACTGGAAGAGATCCATATTTGCCCCCATTTCCAAGAAAAGTGACCCAAAATAACATGAAACCCATCAAACAATATCATTAATATCACAAGCAAGCAAAATATTGCTGAACGTCCTCAAAAAATTACTACAGCAGTTAATAGAAAGGGACCTGTCAGAAGTTCAATCAGAGTCTAGAAGAGGCTGTGGCACTAGGGATTTCATTGCTTATGGCAGATGCATCCGGGCAAAAAGCAGAGAATACCAGATGAATGTTTATTTGTGTTTTATTGACTCTTTAAAGGTATCTGAGTGTGTGGATCATATCAAAGTATGGCTAACATTGAGAATAATGGGAATCCCAGAACCAAGATCAAGAAGCTGTTTTCCCAATGGAGCAAGAGATGGCTTCATGGTTTAAGATCAGGAAGGGTATGTGTCAGGAATGCATCCTTCCTCCATACTTAATCAGTTTGTATGCTAAGCAAATAATTTGTGAAGCTAGATTTTGTGACAAAAAATGTTGCATCAATCAGGATCAGAGGAAGCTTCATCAAGAACCTGTGTTATAGAGAGGACACAACCTTGCTTGCTGAAAGTGAAGAGGACTTTCAATAAGATCAAGGACAACAGTCTTCAGTACGGACCACATCTCAACATAAAACAAAACAAAACAAAACAAACACCAAAAAATCCTCACTTTGGGACCAACAGACAACATCATGATAGATGGAGATAGGATTGAAGCTGTCAATGATTTTGTCTTGCTTGGATCAACAATCAAACCCTCTTGGTACCAGCAGTCGGACAAGCAGGAGCTGTAGTGCACTGGGTTAGTCTGCTATCAGGGACCTCTCCAAAATGCTTGAGAGCAATGATATAAATTTGAAGACTAAGGTGCACCTGATTTAGGCCATGGTCTTTTCAATCACTTGTTATGTAGGTCTATTTTAGAAAGAGTGAAACCAAGTTTCTCCTTGGAGGCTAGGATTTTGAAACTCTCTCTTACATACTCTGGGCACATCTCCAGTAGGAATCAGTCCTTGGAGAAGGCCATCATGCTCAAAAGAGTGGAATGACAGCGCAAGAGAGGAAGACCCCAGATGAGATGGATTGATACAGTGACTAGGGTAAATGGGAATAAGTGTGTCAGAGTCAGTGACTGGCTCAGGACAGGGCAGACTTCAGAGCTATTGTATATGGGGTCACTATGAGTTGCAAGTGACTCGCTGGTACATAACAACAATGTATCTGAGAGCTAGACAATGAATAAGGATGATAGAAGGGGAAGTGATGCCTTCGAGTTGTCGTACTGAATATCCCATGGACTATCAAAAAACAAACAGATGAAAGTGGTACTGAATATCCCTTGGACTACCAAAAGAACAAACAGATAAAATTTGGGTAAAGTGCGACCAGATGCTCCTTGCAGGCAATGATGTTCCCATCTCTCATACTTGTCTCTCCTACTTTGGACATATTGTTAGGAGAGGCTGTTACTTAGAACGGGATATCATACTTTGAAAGTTGAAGGGTGAGTAAAAGAGAGGAAGCCTTAAATGAGATGGATAGACACAGTGACTACAGCAAAAGGCTGTATGTCAGAGTATGTCAAAGATGATGGTGGCACATGTGTTCAGAACTGTTATTCATAGTGTTGTTATGAGTTGTACTCGACTCAATGGTAGCTAACAACAACAACAGTCAACAGAGAGTTTTGCAGTTAACAAAATGGTGTTGCCTCTCATGGTTTGAATCTACCAGTGACTCCACATGTTATTGTTGTTGTTGTTGTTAGGTGTGTTGTTAGAGGACAATTGAGCACAACTCATCGCGACCCTATGAACAACAGATCTGCTGCACAAGAGAAAGATGAACAAGCCCTTTTGTGCATGCAATCTGCAGTTTTGAGTTTTAACTTTCTATACTCATGCAAAATTAACTTTTTATGCTTTTTATTGGGAAAATTATCTTAGCAATAGTAGTGTAAATCTTTCTTAACAAACTAAAGGTCCTTTACTCACTTCTTGAAAACTTTCTGTTGTCCTTTCTTTCCAGTTTGGCCCCAGCAGTTTGTGGAGAAACACAAACTCCCCTTTACTTTTACCTTTTCTCCTCTGTTCCTGCAATTCATGGCCAGGAGTTAAATTTTCCCATAAGATACAACATATAGTTGGCATTAACTACCTCACAGATATTGATAAGACCAGTTTAACTAGCCTGGGATGTGAGTATTGACCAAGAACATCTAGACAGGAGAAAATACTGTAAAGATTCCTCACATTGTGCTGTCTTGTCCCTCCCATATATAAACCCCCTGTGGTTCCCAAGACAGGGTGATAGATTTCGGAAGCTCATACCACCTACCTCCTATACACCAGCATAGAATAAAAGTTGCACTATTCTACGTCACTGCTGTCTCTTAGGTAATTTTGTTTTCATGGGGCAGGAATAGGTTGACGTAGTGACAAGTGAAGGCATACCTGAGAAGGAAGAGGTGAGGAACTCAAACAGTGCTCACTAAAAACTGCAGGCTCTCTGATTCTAACGCTTGGGTTGTAAACTTTTCTTGTTCCATCATATGGAGCCCACAGATTTTCTTGGTTATTGTCACTATATAAATGTTGAGTTTTCTTGTTAGTTTTTTCAAAAACCCTGCCTCCTCAAGTCCAATCTGGCTTCTACAGCACCAACTGGCTTTGAGACCCTGTCCTTGGTCTCCTAGGTATTAGATTAATCTTAAAAGTACAGTTCCTACCAGTTTGCTCCCCCCTCTGAAGAGAAAAAGAAAAAAGAAAAAGAAAAAAAGTACAGTTCCTATCATCCTTATCATCAAATTGTGCCCACATCTGACAACACCTGCTTTGTCCCGAGGAACAGGGATAAGATAAATTAATTCCTTGGAAGTAAAGTCTTCATGTTGTTCTACTGTCAAGTGTAGACAGAGACTGAACTACTTCTCAAGCTGAGATTATTGTATCCAGGAGAATATCTACCTCTTATAAATGCTCTGTGGCTTACAAACATCTCAAAAGATGTTCTTTCCCATGAAGAACATCTGCTCCCAAAGTTCTCCTCCCTACTCTCCCCCTCCTCAGCTCTCTAACCATGAGCACAGCTACTTTGAGGCCAGAGTATATTCTAGGCCAGAGATCTGTAAAAACACTGACATCATCTGTGGAATATTATGTATTTATGCTCATGAGTTTTGTTCTGAGGAGAATCCAGTCTATAGGGTCTCAAAGGGATCTAGGATTAATAAAAGGCTAAGAACCATTACTCAAAAGAATAAAGTTACCCCAGGGGATTATAGAAGACAGAGGGAAATGAATATTCTCTGAGATTCCACCTATGTGATTTTTTTAATGCCTTAAATCAGATGAACTTGAATAAAGAAAACAAAAAGATAAACAACACCATTCCCTGATTCTACTCATTAGCTTTGAGGATCAAAAAATAGATAAGAGAAAATGTAACCGCTCCCAAGAGACATGTTGTAAGTAGGGAGAGGTCCTTGGAGAGGGACATCATGCTTGTGAGGGTGGAGGGACGGCACAGAAGGGAAGACCCTCTATGAGGTGGATTGATTCAGTGACTGGGGTAATCGGGATGGATGTGTCAGAGGTAGTGAGACTGGCACAGGATAGAGCAGAGTTTAGGGCTGTTGTACATAAGGTCACTATGAGTCACAAGTGACTCAATGGCACATAACAACACCAACAATAAAATAGAGATCTCCAAGGAATGCCACATACAGTGAAAGGAGATAAGATCTTCCCATTACAGCAAACAGAGAAAGGAAGTCTTTCCCCAGAAATGGCAAGAACATATTTTTGCTTGTTAAGACCAACTATTTGTGGTATTTTTGTATGGCAGCACTAGGAAAATAAGACAACTATGACTGGAACAACAAAATCCCCCAGTGTATCACCATTAAGTCAGACTTGACTAGCTGACTTCCGCCTGGTTTTCAGAAACTGTAAACTGCATGGAACGAGATTGTCTATCTATATCCCATTGAGCAGCCGGTGGATTTGAATTTTCTGCCTTTGAGTTGGCAGCATAACTCCTTACCTATCAGACCACTAGAGCTCCCTATGACTGGAGTGCAGAATAATTGGCAAAGGGCATGGAAAGCAAAGGATATAGTTTATGAGCATGACTGGAGCATGATGGGGATGTGTGCTGATGGGGAAGATTGAATAGAGATGAAGAAGCTGAAGACTCAGACAAGGAAGGCACATCAATGAAGAGGGGATGGGTACCAGTTGTTACAAGAAGAAGGAGGAGGAACAGAACACCAGTAGTTGATAGAGTTAGTAAAGGGGAGTTGAAGGAAAACAGCCCAACAGACATAAAATCATCAACTTATCTAGCTCATTATCCTGCTCCTAGGCCCTCAAGCTATGGTCTTCTCAATCACCAGCTACGCATTAGAGAGCTGGACAATGTATAAGGATGACAGAAGAAGGATTGATGTCTTTGAGTTGTAGTGCTGGAGAAGAGTACTAAATATCCCCTCAACTACTAAATTAAGAAAGGGTGATGAGGCCAGAGTGCTCCTTGGAGGCAAGGATGTTGAAGCTTCGTCTTTCATACTTTGTACATGTAGCTATGCAATTATGCAAGGCTACTCCATGGAAAAGGACATCAATCATCCTTGGAAAGATGGAGAGTCAATGAAGAAGAGAAAGATCCTCAACAAGATGGACTGACACTGTGACTTCAGCAATGGCTCTAGTGTCCCAGAGATGATGAGGAAGGCACAGGATAGAGCAGGTTTCATGATAGAGTTGTGATGAGTTCATGGGGTTGCTCTCAGTTGTACTGGACTCAACTGCACCTAACAACAATAACAACATGCCTTCTGATTTTTTGAAGGGGAAAAAAGACCAAAGCAGAGACTTGAGAGCCCTTATCCAAAGAAGTCCCAGGATGTATTGTCTCCCATCAACAAACGAATGGATAGAGAAGCTGTGGTATGTTCACATAATGGAATACTGTTCTGCTGACTAAGTATGTGTATTGTGACTTGATAATATTTGATGCTTTTAGATACCAGTCTGTCAACCTGTGTTGAGAACACACAGCTTGGTTTTCCACGAAGTTGATTCTGAAGGACTCTGGTAATTTCACATCTCATTTTCTTCTGGGTTGTGACTGATGCACTTGTATTTCACTAAGTCTATTAGATTGTGCCCAGTTGTTGCTTGATGGTGTTAAGAGAATAAATGGTAAAACCATACCAAGAACTGTTGTTACAAAAACACTCAATCTGAAGTGTTTTGAAGGCAATATTAGAGTGAGGCTTTTGATTTAATTTGGTCAGATAATTGCTGGGGAAGGAGGTGAAGACTGTCTTGTCCATTGGAGGATGTAGTGGCCTCTGTCCAACAGATGCCAACAGAACACCCAGACAACCTTCCAGTTTAATAGGTCAAAAAATATCTCCAGACATTACCAAATGTCCCCAGGGAAGAAGAGCCAAAATCAATTCCTGTTGAGAACCACTAATATAAACTGATGTCAAAACATCAAAATGGAAACTGAAAAAAGTCAGTAAAAGACCTAAAATATTTTCTAGTGACAGTAAGTCAGTTTTTTGTGTAGGCAAATGTCTGGTTATTTAACTGAACTGCTCTTTCAGAATACTACATATATTCATCAACAACAAACATTTATGTTAATAAAATTTGTTCATATCTCAACTTCATTCTGACGTTTGAAACAACGGTGAAGATTTATTTCACCATTTAAATAAGTTTAGAAAATTTCCAAAGCTTTTAAGTCTCAGTTCTGTCATGTTTTGATTTTTTGTCTCACTTATGTAGTAATAATTTTATGTTTGCTGTTTATTATAAATGCATTAATCCTTCATAAAGGAAGTCGGAGGATAAATATTTATAAACTTAAGAATTTCTGCTAAGTACATGAATAAAGGATTCTTTTTTGTGAAAAGTTTACCTCTTTCTCATTGTTCCCATATTGAACAAATGTAAAATGAGTATGTATATATATATATATGGTCACCTATATCATAATTTTTTAATTATAAGTAATCTACTACATTGCATTATTATTCTGCAAGTTATCAGAGGCCAAGACACATAAAATGGCTCAATGTAAAATGAGAAGAGGGGATTCTATTCTCTCATGGATTAGCAAAAATCTCCAGTTTCTGGATATGAGTTTTCATACATTCAAATTTACACAGCATTTATGGAGAGGTGCGTGGCTCCCTCCGGCCAGCATTTGCCATGTCTCACAGACTGTTTTGTGCTAAATTGTGGCTGTTCCATTAGCAACAACATTTAAGGATCAGCAATTCTCAAACAGCTCCTTGTTTCATAAACAAGTCAGTAAGGATCAGCCATGAGTTATGTTAATCCTTCTTGAATCATGTCCTTCAGATTTGGGAAAATGTGTATAAACTTAATCCCTCTTGTGCAATAAATAACTTCCACATAAACAAATATAAAACTCTGGCTCATGATCTGCAAGATGATATGTTTGGGAGTGAAGAGTATTGATGTCTGCAAGTTACTATCCAAAGAAAGAAAAAAAAAGATGTATGGTAGAGGAATCGATGGATATGAGAACACATGGATATGAGAACGAACAAATAAAATGAACTGCTAAATGTAGAATCGAATTGGTAGGGCATTTGGATCCTCAGTCAATATTCAACTTTACTGACTATTTTAATATTTTCATCATCATTGTCTTTATATACCATCAAGTCAACCAAAACTCATAGTGACCCTAAGCATAATAGCTATGAATCCTGCTCTATCCTGTGCCAGTCTGACTGTCTCTGGCACATCTATCCTCATTACCCCAGTTACTGTGTCAATTCATCTCATCTGGGATCTTCCTCTCATTTGCTGTCCCTCCATCCTTCCAAGAACAATGTCCTTCTCCAAGGACGGATCCCCCCTACCAACATGCCCAAAGTGTGTGAGATGTTGTTGTTGTTGTTGTTATGTGCCGTCGAGTCGTTTACGACTCATAGCAACCCTATGTACAACAACCCTAAACCCTGCTCTATCTTGTGCCAATCACATTGCCTCTGACATATCCATTCTGATTACTTCAGTCACTAAATCAATCCACCTCATAGAGGGTCTTCCCCTCCTGTGCTGTCCCTCCACCTTACCAAGAATGATGTCTCTCTCCAAGGACCTGTCTCTCTTTACAACATGTCCAAAGTATGTCAGACAAAGCCCCAGAATCCTTCCCTCCAAGGAGTAGCCTGGTTTAATCCTCTCCAGGATGGATCTGTTTGTTTTCTTGGCAGTCCATGGAACATTCAATACTCTTCTCCAGCACCACAGCTCAAAGGTGTCAATTCTCCTTCTATCCTCCCTAGTCATTGTCCAACACTCTGATGCATATCAAGTA
>NW_006399769.1:25915518-25918046 GCF_000299155.1 Elephantulus edwardii
TGTCCCTCACTAAGGACCGGTCTCTCCTCACAACATGACCAAAGTAAGTTAGACGGAGCCATAAATTAAATCCATAGTAAATTAAATTAATTCAATTAAATTATATTTATTAAGCTTAATTCTATTAAATCCATATTTTAATTAGATTCCAACTCAAGGGTATCTCAACAAAGTTTCAACTCAGGGACACCTCAGATACAATAAATCAGAATCTACATTTTAACAGGATTCTCAAATAGGTCTTACAGATTATTACAGATTTGTAACAATCACCTGGGTATTTTGCTAGAATGTAAATCCTAATTCAGTATACCTGGGGTGGAAATGCAAATTTTCAGCATGAGGTCAAACTTGAATGAACCAATTCAAAGGCCTGACCCCCACCCCCTTCACACTAAGTTAAGTGTGAATAGACTTAAGCAGAGCAACACTTAACTCACCACCAGAACTCATTCTTATTTACATACTGAGTTGACTTCTCCACTTAAAATATGGGTATCAAGATTCACACTAATTCAAATTCTGAAGACAATTTAGGAAGGTAGACACTTAATGTGCTGCTTTCTTTTCTTTTTTTATTTCTTCTTTTTTAATTCCTTTCAGTTTTGTCTTCTTGAAATGTTTATAAAATTTTGTTTGTTTATAAAATTGATTATTATTCTAACCAATTAGAAAAAACAAAACAAAACAAACAACAACCCCAAACGGTTCTTTTTGTCAGTTCATGAATAAAATGCTTTTCAGGATTTTCAGACCCAGCAGCTCATAACAACTTATAACATTCAGCACAGGTTACATGTTTGCATTCACTTAAAAACAAAACAAAACAACAAAAAAAAAAACAACCAACAACAACAAAAAGACTTTAAAAATGAGAGCTGTTCCTAAGGGTTTCTTTAAGTAAAAATTGACTAGCTAAGTCGGAGCAAGAGCATTGGTGTAATAATACGTAATGAATTTGTCAGCGTGTTAATGAAAAGGTCAGCAGTTTGAATCCACCAGCTGTGCTGTGGGAGAACGCTGAGGGGCCTACTTCTGTAAATATTTAGAGAAACCGATGGAGGTTTGGCTATAGGTTATGGCAAGAAAAGCTTCAAAGCTTTATTGATGATTTAAAAGGTGTTCATGGAGCGAGTGAAGGGGATTGTACCGAAGACTGTGCAAATAGGGGCTGGTTTCCAGGAGCTAGACTGCACAGTGCTTAAGCACTTACTGTTAACCAACAGGTTAGTGGTTTGCACGCAGCAGCCACTCTTCAGGAGAAAGATGAGGGTGTCTGCTTCCGTAAAGATCACAGCTTTGGAAACTCTCTGGAACAATTTTTCCTCTGTCTTACAGAGGGGATCTATGAATCAGACGCGACTCTATGGTAATGGGTTTGGGTTTTTGGTTTTGTGGTTGGCTCAATAATTTCAAAGTGTGGGCAAATTTACATAACATTTAAGGACAAGGAGGCCAAGTTGCCCAAAAGGTGGATGTTTGTAAACCTGTGTAACGGTTGCTGGGTCACAGAGCTGTTGACTCTCAACATTAAGAAGACAAAACTCCTCACCACTGGGTCTGAAGGCAACATTATATGATAGATAAAGGAAAGACTGAAATTGTCAATTGATTTCATCTTGCTTGGATCCACAGTCAATGTTCCTGGTACCGGCAGTCAAAAAATCAAAGGGTATACTGCACTGGGAGAGTCTGCTGTTAAGGATCTCCCCCAATGTACTAAGGAGCAATGAAGTCAGTTTTAAAACTAATGTGCTCCTGCTTCAGGCTACAGTCTCTTTAAGCTCTGGTGGCTCAGAGCTAAGGGAATTCACTACCAATACAAAGAAGACATGCACTTTGAAACCACCAGCTGCCCTGTGGGAGAAAGATGTGCAGTCTCCCCCCACGTGATTGTGCAGTCTCCTCCCCTGTGATTTACAGCCTCTGGAAACCTGATGGAGGGTCAGCTACAGGTTGGTTCAGACTCAACACAACTCAACAACAGCAACATGCATCTGAGAGCTGGGCAATGAGTAAGGAGGGCAGAAGAAGAATAAAGGCATTTGAGTTGTGATGTTGAAGAAGAGTACGGAATATCCCATGAAGTGACAAAAGAACAAATCAATATGTCTTGGAGAAGGTGTATTCAATGTGCCTTTAGAGGCAAGGATGGTGAAACTTCATGTCACATAATTGGGGCATGTTGTTAAGAGGGGCCATTCCTTAGAAAGCAAAAGAGAGGCAGACCCTCAATAAGATGGAATGACATCATAACTATAGCAATAGGCTCCCATATGTTAGAGATGATGAAGACAGCACAGGATAGGACAGGATTCAGATCTATTGTTCACAGGTTTGCTATAAGCCTTACTCAATTCAGTAGTCCTTAACAGCAAGTCTTGACCATTATAGTGTGCAGCTGTACTCTAAAATCACCAAGTATCACATATTGTCATGCTTATGCCCTTGCCAACCTGTTGATGCTATCACTCCAAGCATAGCATTCATTCTTTTTTCATATAAGATTTTTTAAAAAATTTTATTTT
>NW_006399769.1:25918146-25923423 GCF_000299155.1 Elephantulus edwardii
GTGGAGCCAAGCAAACTGAAGCTGTGAACAATCTCAATCTCTTCACCATCTATCCTGATGCTACCAGTTGGCCCAGTGGTGAGAACCTTTGTCTTCTTGATACTGAGCCTCAGTCCATACTGAAGGCTGCAGTCCTTGACCCTCTGCAACAAGTGCATGAGGTCCTCCTAAGTTACAGCAAGCAGGGTTGTGTCATGAGCATAATTCAGATTGTTAATAGATCTTCCACCAATCCTGATGCCACGCTTCTCCTCATAGAGCCTGGTTTCTCGGATAATCTGCTCTGCATACATGTTGAAAAGGTATGGAGACAGGACACATCCCTGGTTTACACCCTTCCTAATTTTGAACCATGCAGTGTTACCTTGCTCTGTTCTAACGACTGCCTCTTGGTCCAAGTATAGGAGATAGATATATAGATATATAGATATATAGATATATAGATATATAGACATATAGACATATAGATATATAGACATATAGACATATAGATATATATATATTAAAAAAGTATGTGAGATAGCGCCTCATAATCCTGCCTCCAGAGAACTTCTTGGCATCACCTTCTCCAGGACAGACCTGTTAGTTCTCTTGTATGTTCAATACTCTTCTCTAGTGTCACAATTCAGAGGCATCAATTCTTCTTCTGTCCTATTTGGTTATTGTCCAGCTGATGCATAACAGGTAACTGTGAAGACCACGGCCTGGGTCACCTTAGTCTCTAGACTGGCACTGTCACTCTTTAGTACTCTGGAGATGTTCTTGATAGTATCTTTTCCTAAAGAAATTAGTTGTTTGATTTCCTAACTGCTAGTGCCATGATAAGTGGTAAAAATTTAATTCCTTTATTTTAAAATTACTACTTTCAAAGCTCCAATGTTTGGAGGTTTAGTGAGTGAGTCATATTTACTAGAATTTATTATTCTTTTATAGCTAATAAAAAAGAAAGAAAGATCCTCAAGGAGCTGAATTAAAGCCGTGACTCCCACAATGGGTTTGAGCATGACAGGGATGGTGAGGATGGTGCAGAGCAGGGCCAGGCTCAGATCTGCTGCTCACAGGGTTACTATGAGTTGCAGTCAACTTAACAGCAAAAGTCAAAGAGTCAGTCACTCAGAGTTGAGGCCAATTGAGCAAAATAGCAGGGCATAAGATCAACATACAAAAATCAGTTGGATGTCTCTACAGTCACAAGGAGGATATAGAAATAGAGCCAAGAAAAACAATACCAATCACAATAGCTAGCTGAAAACCTTGGGAATAAATCTAACTAGAGATATAAAAGACCTATACACAGAAAATCACAAAACATTACGATAAGAAACAAAAAAGAGATTTGGAGAAATGAAAAAATATACCATGCTCATGGATAGGAACACTCAATATCATGAAAATAACAATTCCACCAAAGGCAATCTACAAGTTAAATGCAATCCTAATACAGATACCAACTGCATTTTTCAACGACATGGAAAAGGCAATTTTCAACTTTATTTGGAATGGAAAAAGACCCCAAATAGGCAAAACACTACCAAAAAAGAGAACCAAGGTAGGTGGCATCACACTCCTACTGGACAGCTGTGGTGGTCAAGACAACTTGGTACTGGTATAATTACAAATGAAAAGATCAATGGAATAGAATTGACAACCCTGAAATCAGCTCATCTACCAATGGTCAACTGATCTTTGACAAGAAGATGGAAACAGTTAAGCGGGGAAAGAACAAATGGTGTTGGTACAACTGGACAACCAACTGCAGAAAACTTAAGCAAGACCCACACTTCACATCATACTCAAAAACCAATTCAAGGTGTATCAGGGATGTAGAAAAAAAACTATAGACTATAAAAGTCATCAGAGAAAAGTTAGGAAAAACTCTAGAAGCCCTTATCTACAGCATGAACAGTCTTCTATGCATTCTGCAAAACCTACAACCAGGAGAGGATAAAATAAACAAATGGAACCTTCTAAGAATCAAACCCCTATGCACATCAATAAACTTCTCCAACAGAGTGAGAAGGAAACCCACAAACGGGATTTGGCAAGAACATATCTGATAAGAGACTTAATGAAATGAAAAATAAACAACCTAAATTTAAAAAAAAATAGAAGAAAAAAAAGAAAAAGACAAAAATTAATAGAATACAACCTCAAAAAAATGTATATACTCTAGAACCTCAACAAAAAAAATGTAAACAATATAATCACAAAATGGGCATAGGATACGAATAGGCACGTCACCAAAGAGGACATTCAGATGGCAAAGAGACACATGAAGAGATGTCCAAAATCACTAGCTATTAGAGATGCAAATCAAAACAACTATAAGATACCATGTCACCACAGTAAGAATAGCAAAATTTAACAGGGCAGCAAGCAACAAATACTGGCGAGGTTACAGAAAGAATGGGAACTTCTACTCACTGTTGTCGGGAATGTAAAATGGTACAACCACCATGAAAGACAGTCAGGCATTTTCTCAGAAAACGGGAAATAGAAATCCCATTTGACCCAGCAGTTCCATTACTAAGAATATAGTCTAAAGAAACCGAAGCTGTAACTCAAAACAGACGAGTGCATATCCATGTTTATTGCTAAATTATTCACAATAGCAAAAGAGATGGAAGCAACCCAAATGCTTATCAACAAATCAATGGATTAAAAAAAAAGTATAGTACACAACGAAATACTACACAGCACTGAAAAACAAGGAACCCATAAAATATTACACAACATGCATAACCTTGGAGGACATAATGCTGAGTGAAATATCTCAATCACAAAAGGATAATTACTATATAACACCACTGTTATAAAACATGACTGACATGGAAGTTGGGGGGAAACAAGAGGCGATAAAGAATAAATATTGCATTAGAATAGATGACGGAAAGAACTATTTAAAATGATTAGACATTATTTGTATGACGACAGTCCAGAATAAGAGGTGCATAGCCACGTGCACTGAGGGATGGGGTGGAGGAAAGGAGGAAATTATGCAGCAATGAATGAATTTTTTTTTAAGTCAACTGAGTGGGGCAGAGAGGAAAATGTGCAATCATGAACTAATGAAAAAGCAACTTTTCTGTTAACATTCATTAAAATCACATTTTTAAAAAAAATCCAAAAAACAACCAGCCGGGGGGGTGGGGGAATGTCAGTCATTGATGTGAAGTCAGACATGACTATTAGCTAACCCTACAGCAGCGTTTTGGAGGCTGTAAATCATAGGAAAGACAATTGCTCATCTTTGTCCTCCACAGTGGCTGGTAGATTCAAACCACCAGAGAGGCACACCACCTCTGGATTAGCTGACCAACTCTCTGATAAAGCTCCCTTTATCATTATTATTCATAGGTACACTGAAGAAATCTTAATTTTCCACACATCCAAGTGGTTCACTCCTTTGTTTTCTTGGACATTTTAAATGCTATCCTATCCTTGTTTTCCATTTTTGCATAATTCATTTAAGAAATTAATTTCTTAAAGAGGAGCTATGAAAAGTATCTCAAATGATTGGAGTCTCATAATGTTATTGTGAGTTCTAGTAAAAGATTTTGAAATCTGTTTTCATCATTCCCTGTTATGTTAGACCATGCTATACTGTCTTTCAAGTAATTCCTACACTATATTGACTAGTGGCACATTAACCCGATAGTTAACTAAGTTAAGATCATTACATCCTTCCCAATTTCTCCTTCGCATCCCTCTTCCAAAGGAAGTCAAGGGCTATCAAGTTTACTTTCAAAACATTCTGGGAAGGGTTGCAGAGTCTGGTGAGTGGAGGAATGGGGAGAAGGAATTAGGAGAGATCCAGGGTGTTGGATCAATGGTGATTGGTTTTATAAAATGTGATGTGTAGGAAGGATTGTACGAAGCACAATGTGGATGAAACACAACGTATATGAAGTTTGTATGCAAGCCAACATAAATTTTTAAAGAAAATCCTTCCAAACAGTCTCTCGCCAGTTCCACTACCTTGCTTCAAACCCACGTGTGGACTCTTCTATTGGTCTTTGGTGTTTGTTTTCCTCTCAAACCGGTCCTTCTCATTGCCTTCAGAGTTCTCTTTCCAGAGTTCATGTATACTGATAGCACTCCTTTAAACAGACTTCCAGGCAGACAAGGACCAGAATCCTGGCTTTGCAACCCTGTGACCTGTGATTTTCTGCAAGCTACTCAGCCTTTCTGAAATTTCATTTTCTCTCCTGTAAGAATGTTACCAAGAATAATAATGCTTATCCCTTGGTGTTGTGAAAGTCATTGTCAGTTTCCTTTCTCTCCCAGTATAATACCCAGTTAGGATGCCTGCCACAGAGGAAAGATCTAAAGAGGCAGACCCATGTCACAATAAGAGTGACTGGGAAAGGGACCACAGAGAAGTCTTGAGAATTGCCATTCAGACTGGGCACTTGTTATCCCAGGGGGAAAAAAGTGTGTGTGTGGGGGGGAAGATTTATATTATGGATGACAGACATTCCATGCATAAATGAAATATTTTCTACTTCTTAAAAAAAAAGAACTGAAAGCAGAGCAAAACCCAAAGTTTAGTCAAACTGAACTTATGATATGAATTTTCCAGAACCAGATATGAAGGTTAAACCAAGTTCTTCTCTTTCAAAATGGTTTTAAATCCTTAAACAGTCTCTGAACGCCATAAATCTTGAGAACGTTCACCCTGACGGGCACAGAATATGTTGTTAGAATAAGATCGGAGAAAGATCTTTCTTGTGGTAGCTTCTAGATTCTAAGTCTAAAGAAAAAGCAAAATTCATTGTTTCTCTGGTCAGGCCAACTTGTAGCTAATCACACATGAGTTTCTGAAGCTGTAAATGGCACAAGAGGAGAAGGGCTTTCCCCCGAGGAACCACTGGTAGATTGGAAGTACCAGAGACATTGTGCCCTGCACTTTAACAGCATGACACTACAGAACAGGCCATCAGGCGTCTATCAAAGCAATTTACATTCGCCAAATTTTAGAAAAGAATCCTTTCCTAAAAGAGTCCAAAGACTACTGGTTTTACTCATTCTGAATGTTTGAATGGAATGAAGAAATGTCAAAACAAGCTAGAGAGATAACTAAGCAACTGATCTTTTTTTTTTTTTTTCACTTTCCTGTCTGATTCCACAACAAATTGAGCAATTCTTTGCCTAAATTCTTCTATACCCTTAGCCAATGAGCATGTGTGGGGTGGGCGTGGGAGGTGGAGAAGAGCAGCAATTAAAATCATTTACACATCTTCCAAGGCAATGTCTATGACTTTTAAAATTATTGTT
>NW_006399769.1:25928773-25939800 GCF_000299155.1 Elephantulus edwardii
TTTTATTTTATTTATTATTTTTCTGTGAGTGTACTGTCAAATCAGATCTGACTGGTACAGGAGGAGATTGTCCCTCCTTCCCCAGAAGAGCATCTGGTGGATTTGAACCATGTGCCTCTGGGATTGCAGTTGCAGCTCCTTGCCACTAGGCCACCAAAGCTCCCCTAAAATTTTATTTTATTATTTTTTGTGTGTACAGTCAAATTGGATCTGACTGGTACAGGAGGAGATAGTTCCTCCTTCTCCAGCAGAGCATCTGGTGGATTTGAACCGCATACCTCTGAGATTGCAGTGCATCTTCTTGCCACTAGGCCACCAGAGCTCCCTATAACATTGATTCTTAATTATTCTTCTAAGTTAAGACCGTCTCAGCTATGAGTAGATGACTTTGCTCAGGGAAATGTCACAAGGGACCCTGTTTCAGTAGATCCGAGGACATGATTCTCCATAGGGACAGGCATTCTGTAATCAGAAAGAAGTTCCAGAAGGCTGTTGGTTTTGTTGGAAAGAGGATGTACATTCTGAACAGTTGTTGTTGTTGTTGTTAAGTGCCATCGAGTCACAGGCGAGTCATAGCAACCCTATGAAGGAGAGTCCTCAACATTTGGGTGACTTTCATCCTATCTCCTCGTTCATAGGGTTTCTGGAGGCAAGCTATTATGGAAGTGGATGCCACTCCTCCTTTCAAGCTTGTTTTAATAAGGAAGCTCCACATTGGGTAGCCAACCATTAAAACATTTGACAGATCAGCATCACAGTGTTCAGCCTCACAGCAACTAAAAGTGACTGTGGTATGGCAACTTGTACACCAGGGCTATACGACCTAGAGGAATGTCTGAACAAAAACAATGAAAGACAGGCCACCCACCTTTGGCTTGGTAGCATCGCTTTCTGTCCACTGGGCCAGCTGATCTCTCTCTCGAAGTTGATGTTACTGTTGTTAAGTGCCGTCGAGTCACAGGCGACTCATAGCGACCCTATGAAGGAGAGTCCTTGATGCTTGGGTGCCTTTCATCCTTTCTCCAGGTTCATAGGGTTTCCGGAGGCAAGCTGTTATGGAAGTGGATGCCACTCCTCCTTCCAAGTTTGTTTTAATTGGGGAGCTCCACTCCACTCTCTGTTCTGGACAGTAGACTGATATTTAAAAATATTTCAACAAAACAATTTAACTCCCTGCATAAGCTGAATATTTGATTTAAGCACACCGAGTCTGCAAACAAGGAAAATGATCACCATGTTACTTCATAAATGCTATTGTTTTAAGCAAAAACCATTGTATCAATGACTTAATCAACCTTGTTTAGGAATAAAATGTCCAAGGGCTCTGGAAGCACCATTATGAGTGTGTGCAAGATGACATATCTCCAACCAGTCTTCCATTTGCCTTTTGCTTATCCAAAGAGAGTAATACATGTTACATCCTTTTTGTCATGAAGGACAATTCCATAGATACGTAAGTGCATTATCATAGTTGAAGCTTTTCTTTTCATGAAAGATAGAAAAAAATATACTAGAAGAAATAGGCATAGTATTGGGAGTTGGATGATGAGAGCTTAGTTTGAGCTCTGTCAACACCAGCTTGTTGACCATGGGGGCAAGTCACTCCATTTCTCTCTTCCTCCATTTTCTCATTATCACAATGGTGGTGATCTCCTTTCTCTTGTTCAGAATTGGAGCAAAGCGCCTGAAAGTATATATACCTGAAAATGCCTGTAGAAATGCCAAAATCTGTCTTCCCAGTTCCAAAGATGGTCCAAAGGTCAAAACACTGTGATCCTACATTTCACAGACTCCGTTACAGTAATAATTTGAAACAATAAAAGAATCAGACTTTCAACTCCATCAAGCAAGAACATGATATTCAAATAGCGAGGTAAACAGCAGGAAAACTAGAGAAACCATCAGTAAATGTACAAAGGGAAATGAAGAGTCCAGAGAGTTAACACTTCGGGAACAGGTTTCTTTGAAACAAACACAAAACTATTGGGCTTTGAAAATTTGGCAAAAACAAAGACATAAACAAAGCAACCATTGTATCACTGAATTTGGTTCCTTGCCCTACAGGCCCAAAGAAAAGACTCAAACCAGTACTGGAGTGCCATTTGTGGACTCTCTTGGCCATTCTGAATTCCCCATTGTGTCCCCCTGTACCATCCACAGAATAGCACAGGCTTCTGTGGAAAAAAGCTATTATCTGCAAAGATTGGGGTAATTTCCGGGGGTTCTGGTTTACGCAGACAGCTACTGTGTTAGGCTTAGTTTTAGAGGCACCATGCAGGTGGCAAGTAGATGAAAAAGTCCCTTTTTTTGCTCTAACTAGCTGAATCTTCATGGTGTGTAATCTTGTCACAATACTTTAAGAGGGAGAAAATGTTAACTTCTCAAAGACATGGTGTATTTGTTTAATTTCTCTCTTGATTAACCACAGAATCTTCCTGACTGCTTTCATATTACTCAAAGCTCTTTCTCATTATTGCCAATCTTACTTTGCACATTTAATTTCACTAGTACATGCTGCATGACATCATTTAAAGGGTTCTAGTAGTAAACTTCTCTAATCTATCTCTTTGATGACCCAGAGAAGCTCAAAGTTCATGCATGGGCCATATGTCAGTCTTTAAGTGTGTAATGGATGAGAGGAGAAAAGTGTATCCTTGGCTGATGCAAATAGATAAATATTTGACTACTAACCAACAGGTTGGTGGTTCAAACCCTTCCAGGGACCCCTTAGAAGACAGATTTGGCAACCTGCCATCAAATGTTCATAGCCTTGAAAACTGGATGAAGCACAGCTCTACTGTGTACACAAAGAAGCCGCAGGAGTCGGAGCTGACTTGAAGGCAATTCATTTCTGTGGGCAGCAGGAAGTGTGCACTTAGGGGCAACAGTAGCGTCACAGATGATGGATATAAGTAGCCTCTCCCCCTTCTACTCCTTATGTCTCTCCAGTCACAGCCAACCACTTACCTCATGACCCTCCCTTAGAATACACAGAAACTTAGGGGACCAATTGCATTGTTTCTATTCATAAACAACCAACCTTCCAAGGCGAGCCACAATTAACAGGCATGATAATAGCTTTATCAACGCTAAGGCAGCTATTAGGGGTGGGGTGAGGATGAAGAGGTGGGGCTCAAAAGGAGATCAGTGACAGGAAATTGGAGGAAAAGACGTGAAAGGGCAGTGGGAGCAGAATGTTCCAGGTTTATGAAAAAGCTCTCGAGTGCTGTTCTTGTCAGTGTGTGGCCCACTATTTAATGACTTTCAAGGAGAATAACAGGCTCTACTAGTCAGTGATCCTATACAACTTGGGCTTGGGCTGCCATATGGGAAAACCTCACCCTTCCTGCCACAGGGAATTCCAAATAGCTGTAGCACACCAGAAAGAAAACAAACAAGTCAAAAAAGCACCAAACACACTGCTGTGGAAGCGATTCCAGTGGAATCTGGGGCTTGAATCAAAGGGCTTATCAAACTTGGGGCTGACTGCCTCATCTTTCTCCTATAGAGCATCTGGGGGATTTGAACTGCCACACTTTTGGTTAGCAGTACTCACTATACCACCAGAGTTTCCTTCTAACACAGATTGTCTCTCATTTTATGGAGCTGGCAATATTCTTGCTTGAATTTCATAAGTTTTTCCAATGATATGTGGGATTAGCATGTACGTTCAAACATTACATACACACACTCACACCCCACACTCACTCCCATGTCCACAGGGCGGTGTAGTTAAGGAGTCTTACTTCGTATGGATTCCAGGCGCCAGGTCTTGTGCAGGCAATGGTTCCACTTATGGGTCCACAGGTTTGTCTCCTATGTGTCTAAAGAACACCGTCATCTTCCTTTTTTAGAGAGGAGGTGCTCCCCAGAGTTGAGGAGCCTTTGTTTGTTAACTACTTGTCCTGTTTGCCCTCTTTCCCTCCATTTATCTACCTGTGGAATTGCTGTCCCTCAACTCCTCTCTCCTACATTTCTGAGGAAGGTATCAGGAGCACAGACTCAGACGATGGAAGAGCTGTCACAGTGCTCCCACCCGGCGCTCCAGCATCCGTGATGGTGGCAGAGGGCCCGCACACTCTCATGGCTTGAAGCACTTATGTGTTTCTGGGTGGTTTGCTCATATACGTCTTTGGTGTCCCTCCGCTGATGGCTGACAAGATTTGAACGCCTGAAAAAAATTCCCTGGTGAAAATATAGTTCTTGTACACATTTAAGACTGATGTTTTGAGAAGCAATGTAGGGTTAGAGTAAGGAAATTCTGATCTCAAATCTAGACGTGATACCTACCTCTGCATGTAAAGCCTAGTGACTAATAGACGTCCGAGAGTCAGTTTCTCCATTTATATCACTGGAATAAGATGCAGCACGTACAAGTATTGTGAGGATTATATGAAACAAATGCATATTACAGGACATATTGTTGTTCTGAAGTCAATAATTCCACTCCAACTCAAAGATACCCCATGGAGGACAGAACAGAGCATTGCCTCACCCCACACCGTCCTTCCAGTCCTTGCTGACGTAAGCCCTTGTTGCGGTCATTGTGTCAATCTGTCTCCTCGGGGCCTTTCTCGCTTTCACTTTTCCAACCAAGATGTCTTTTTCCTGACCCCTCCCATCCACAGGCGTGTGAGATGAAATCTCACCATCCTCTCAGTACATAATAAACTTAAGCTAGAATTGTTACCTTTACCATTATCAAGATGGTTGAGTCTTCCAGTGGTACAACCTATTAACACACTCAGTTGTGAATGGAAAGTTTGGAGGTTTGATCTCATTTAGAGGGACCTTAGCAGAAAGCCATGGTGATGGGCTTTGGGGAGGGGGCTGGAAATCAATCATTGAAAACATTATGGAACATAATTCTACGCTGTAACACTTGGTTCCACCAGGAGCCAGAATCGGTCCAATGGCAACTGCTTACTGATATACAGTGATAGCAATCGGAGTAGAAGACACGCGCTCTCTTCTTTGGTTCTGCCATTAGCACTACAACCCTAATAAAACTCAAACTCATTGCCCTGAGTCAGACTTACTTCGAAGCTGACCTTCACCTGGTTTCTGAGGCTGTAAATCACATGGGGGTGCTACCCATCTTTCTCCTATTGAGCCCATCTTTCCTCCTGTGGATTAAAACTCCCAGAGAGGCGTGGCTTTGGTTTACCTGTGCAACCCCTATAAATTATGCCAGCAGAGCTCCCTCAATTTGCCACAATAGTGTTAAATTGCACATTCTATTATCCCTGCTAGAGCTAATTTTTTTTTTTACCATATGGATGTACTATCTATATGTAAAAGGGTCACCTTTGTGGTTTAGTTAATATTTTGAGTCAAACTAACATTGGGTTTTTCCAAATAATCTGTGGATCTTCAGAAACTCAGGCATTTTGATAATTTAAAAGATACTCTGTGTTCCATTCAGATATTCCCACACTGAGGAAGTTCTAATATTTTTTTTTCCACAGAAAGAGTTTCCTTTGAGAGTTCTTTTCCACTATCACCTGGTGGGAAAAGTTCAACTATGCCAGGAGAAACCTCTCTAAAGAAGGTTGAAGCAGAGCAGCAGGACTCCCCAGGCAGACAGGGAAGTCTCTCAGCCATGTGGCCACATGCTGACCCAGGCACCTCACACAAACGGCAAAAAGAGGAATGGAGAAGTTGGACAGTTTTCTTTAAAAAATGTGTGGACGTTCTTGGTTTTGTGGATTCTTCTACAGAAAAGGGGAAGCACTCTCTGATACCGTACTCTCTGAAAGCCTTATTCTAGATGAGGCATCGAGAACCACTTCCATCAGGATCGCTGACTGGTGAACTGTCTGTAGGTTAGGTTCGAGGCAGAACCAGCTCACCCTGGACCCCTTTCAACCCACTCTGCACGTGCAACAAGGAGAGGGGAGGTGGGACAGTGAGCAGGATGCCTTTGAACCAGAGGGGCAAAATTGGAAGAAAATTGTATAACTAGGTGATCTCTTATCTGGGACATAAAAGCACTTCGAGAGGTTCGGGAGCTCTAAGTAAACAATAGGGCCATTCGGTAAGAATTGAGATTAACAAAGCACTCTCTGCTCTCCCACTCGCATGGCCAGACAACCCAGAAAAAGGAAGCTGTTTGGTTATCTCCCCACAGCACGCTGATTCACAAAGCTGTCACTTCCAGAGGTTTACATCATCTACATTCAGGCTTCAGCTCTTCTCTTCCTTCTCCTGGAGCATCCTGTCTGGATGGACGTCTCCAAACAACAGCTCGGCTCCAGTACAATGCTTGCTTTGCTACTCTCTCAAAACCATCCTCCCGGTTGCCAAATGAGCCAGAGAAAGAGCTGGTCCTGTCAGTTAACTGGATGCCAGTCCTGCAGTTATAACAGTCAGCTGCATTGATGGTGCAAGTGAAAAAACAAGGAAGAGCTACGAATCACAAGAGAACAAACTTTCTCTTGTCGGGGATTTGAAAAGGCCATGAATAAACACCAGTTTTGGATTAAGGTAATGAAGGTGAGTTTGCTGGAGAGGAGCACGTTCAAGAAGACACGGTTTCCATAGAGTTGAAAGCATACACGAAATGTAAATATGATTTCTAAACTAAAGCTATCTACTTTGCTTTAGATTATAAGTCCTATTTAGAAAATAATGCTTTTTGAAAATTTGTAACTCCCCCCCCCCTCCACATTGCAGATTGTTTTAGAGAGTTAAAGAAAGTACTCTCCACCTTTGACTAAGAAAAGTCAGTATAAGACATACAATACACCCCAAAGTCAGTTTTAAAAGTATGGCGTTAGGTTTTCTGGGTTAGTAAATTAACCTGCTCAAAATAAAACACAGTTATTAAATCATCTCTGTAAGTTCCCTATTTTGTAACCTAAGTCTTGACTTTGAACCTGAACACCATAAACCATAAAACCCCTAGACATGGGGACATAAACTAATAGATAGATAGGGATCAAGCAGTGTGTCCATCCATTCCTCAGAGTTAGAAATCAATGTTGCTGAAAGTAGAAAACATCCCTCCAAAAGGTCAGTAAAGCTACAAGTGGACAGTAACAACAGGTACAAATGAAATATCTTCTACAGAGCCAGAGGAGAAGACAATGTAAGAAAAAAAAATATATCAAAGGTATGAATGGCTAGGACGGCACACGCAGACACGCACACACATCCACCCCCACACACAGGCACGTTCTCCAGTTACTTACTGGGCTGGGTTCTGCCCGGTATTCCTCACATCAGCGCCCTGCCTGTCCAGCTGCCAAGTGCTGGAGCAAGCTGCGAGCAGCTGTTTCCTTCCAGCCGGGGCTCAGTGTCTTACCCGGTCACATGCGCCTGCTGATAAACACTGCTGCCCTGCGAGGAGGCCAGGCCATTCTGCTCCTTAGCAAAGCTTCTCAGCACCCCTGCCTTGCTCTGCCATTGCATCAGCAGGCGCACACCACATTCCGCAATTTGCCCTCCTTTTCCTTTCTGTGACAAACACGGAACAGCTGATAAGTCCCACCGAGGACAGGCCAGCAGCCAGTGGAAAGTTAATGGTGTTTGTGTGGGGGGCGGGGTGGGGAGGCGGGCGCTCTCTGTGCGCTCTCTCCTCGCTCAGGTTCTCACTGGGGCTCTTGGTCAAGCAGAAAAAGGAACCACAGTCTCACTTAGGTGGAAACTGCTCTGCATTTCCAGGCCCCCCCCCAAGACACATCAACCTGCCTCTTCATCTTGGGTACGTTTTTCCAGCATCCACGGCTCCATGCTGTTGGCACAGCTACAAGCCTGAGTGGACCAGCCCAGGACTCATAGGCAGATTGCACCTGACAGCTCAAGAATTCTGGGGTTTCATTTCACAAGTTGGCATAGACTTCACGGAAAGGTCAGGACTACAAGACCAGATGATGCTGAGAAAGTGTCCATGTGATGAGTTTGAGAAAGAATACCAATAAACCCTTATCTAAAGAGCTAGTGGATGAATGTAACACACTGTGAACAAATTACCGTGTGCAAACCAATATTTTTTTTTAAGAAAGAACTAGTGGACTTTGCTGTAAAGAGAAACAAATCTCTGCGATCCTATAATGTGGATAAAGAATGAAAACGTGCTGAGTGGAAATGTCTCAGTCACAAATGGACAAGCATTATTTGATTCCCACCTATAAGAAATAGGTAAATTAGCAGCAACCCAGGTCTATAGGGATGGGGAGCAAGGGAGGAGAGATCTTATCTTAGGGGGCTCTGAGTTCATGGTGGAGGGATGACTTGGAAACGAACATTGGTGATAGTTGCACAATGGGATGAACATAATTCGTGTCCCTTAACTATATTTGCTGAAGGTGGAACAGGCAATGGCTTTGTTTCTATAGATTAGTATTACTGAAATAATTTTTAAGTGAACTGATAAAAGTGATTTTAGTAGTTTAAGACCAAATCTGCTGGCTTAAGTCAATTTTTCAGAGCAGTGATGAGCAGACGTGAGTGAAAATAGAAATCCTCGGTCAGCTTTTCCAGCACCTGACACATCCATGCTGGCCCCTCGGGGATGCTGACAAGTTGGGCCAGTTGCTGTTTTCTGGGCTTGACACAAAAGTGGCCAACCATCCTGGGCCTTCGTTGCTGTCACACTTCTCATCGGAGGTTGTGGTCCCATCCCTGCCTCCCCTTCCTATTCTCTAGGGAAAGTCCACTGGGCACCAGATAGTCAATACGTTCTATTAAAGGTCACACTTCTCCAAACCAGCGCCTGAGTTCTCCCATGTGCACTGAGTGTGTAGCTATGGCAGTGAGTCAGTTCATTTGGCAAAGTGAGCATCCAAACAGCACGGTTCAAATCTCCCGGGAGAGTTCTGAACCATGATGACCTTGCTAAGCTGTCAACTTTGATTTTAATGAGTGAGATCTTACTCACTAGAGAAGCCTGTGTGTTCAAGCTTTCACATCTAGGATTTGTTTCCTAAGTATTTACAGTGACTACCCAACATGAAGTTTCATGCTACACAGAGGATGGCATGTTTTTTCCAGAATTATGTAAGAAAACAAAGCCTCAAACCTCAAAGGCTTGTCATACTTTTAGGGGATTATATCTCACAAATTTATGAAATCCCGAAGTGCAAATGGGAAAAATTTTGCAATCATCAATATCCTTCCTTCCTAAGAGTGTGATGTTTATAATAGAAAAAAACTGCTGATATTTTGTGTTAAGATATTTATCATCTTGATAGGCATATTTCTCACATGTTGATAGGACACTCTTTTTCAATCAGGAACAGGAAAGGAGGTGGATTGAAGATTTAATAGAAGAAAATACTATTTTGCCATTTTTTTAACTTTGTGTTTATCATAACAAATTTTTGTGACCTTCTGACAACTACCACCCTACTTCTAATTGTTGTGGCTTGGCTGTTGTTAGGTGTGATGCACTTTGCTCCAGTTCATAGTGACTGAAAGGGTACAACAGAGCTAAACACTATTCAGACCTGTGCAGCCTCACAAGCTTCTCTTCCCCTTCCTGGCTACATGTTCTACCCTCTCCCCTCTGCTCAGGACTCTCACAACAGCAATCGTGCCTTCTATCCTTCTGGGATCACTCACATCATTAGCTAAACACTCTTAAGTCTTGTTCATTTGTGATCTCTGCCTCTTTAATTAATGGCTGCCCTAGTTTTCCTCTTACCTTCATCAAGTCACCTTCAGAAGCACTTGTCTCTACCACGTTACATCCTTGTCAAGTCTCAACCCTCCAGTAGTCGGCTTTCTCCTGAATGTCACTGAAATGGCTCTCGATGACCAATGGGTAAACATTTGCTTTTACCTCACTTGACCTCTCGCTTGCCATTGCCCATCAACAAGTCCTCCAAGAAGTGTTCTCACGTCACTTCTGTCATATTGTACTTCTTTCCCAGACCTCATTACATGACATTGTGTTAGATGCTCTTGAATTGACCCTGCCTCATAGTGACCCCACCATGTGCAATTGAGGAAAGATGACTGGCTGTAAGCTACCTTCATGGTTGATGTGCCCAAGCCCATGGCTGCAATCACTGTGTCAATCCACCTCATTGAAGGTCTTCCCTTTTCTCCACGGTCTCCTAATGGCAAGGAGTCGCATTGCCAACCCAAAGGCACTTGGTTGGAGTCCAGCAACTAACTGGCTTGCTGGAGAAAAATCTCCTCCCATGAGATTTACAAACTCTGAAAACCCGCTGGAGGACAGCAGTGAGTTGTTGCAACTCAAACATACAAAACAACAACTCGCTTACCAAGCATACCCTTCTCCAGGGACTAGCCTCTCCTGGTAACATGTCCATGGGTTTTTTTTGTTGTTCTATGCTGTCGAGTCCCCTGCAATTCATAGTGACCCTTTGTACAACAGCCCTAAACCCTGCTCTATCCTGTGCCAATCAATCTTATTGTCTCTGACATACCTATTCCCATTACCCCAGTCACTGAATCAATCCATCTCTTCGAGGGTCTTCCTCTCCTACTCTGTCCCTCCACCATCGCAAGCATGACGTCCCTTTGCAAGGACTGGACCCTCCTTGCAACATGTCCAAAATATGTCAGACGAAGCTTCAGAATCCTTGCCTCCAAGGAACAGCCTGGCTTCACCCTTTCCAGGACAAATTTGTTTGTTCTTATAACAGTCCATGGTATATTCAATACTCTTCTCCAGCACCACGACTCAAAGGCATCAAATCTTCTATCATCCCTAGTCATTGCCCAGCTCTCTAAAGCATATCAAGTAATTGCAAAGACCATGGCATGTATCAGGAGCACCTTAATATCCAGATTGAGATCATTGCTCTTTAATACTTTGGAGAGGTCTCTGACAGCTGACTTTCTCAATGCAATTTGTCTTTTAATTTTCTGGTTGCTGGTACCAAGAGTATTTATTATATACAGAAAGGCAAACTGAAGCTGTTAACAACTCAAGGCAAAATCTCATCATCCTCACCTCCAAGAAGATTTCTGATAGCAATTCTTAGGGACCCATCGTTATAACCAGTGATACATTAGGATACACTTGTGCTAATTTATTAGTAGATTAGATTGAC